>NC_050099.1:150836053-151139084 GCF_902167145.1 Zea mays | reverse complement strand
ATCTTAGAAGCCAAACTAGCAATATCAGTGCAAGTAGAGAATGCAGCATGCCTTCTTACTTGAAGAATATAAGTCTGAAGTTGTTGTCTAATTTGTGCAAAGTCACTAGTAGAGAAATCAGCATCATAAATCTGAGCACCTCGAACAAGGCTATCTATATCAAACCTAGAGAAGTTATTCTTTGGATCAAGACATGAGAAACATGTCAATATCTCAATAGTGGATTCTCCAAATCGATTATTCATCTCAACACATATTTTATCAAGAACAACAAAGAAAATCCCGACACGATAATGATGAAGGCAAGTAGTAGTTTCATTTTGGCGCTTCGCACGACCTCTAATTGGTATTTCATCCATCATATTTGGCACAGAAATATTCTTTTGCTCACAATATATCTTAGCCTCATCAAACACTTCATCCCAACCACTCTCCCTCAATGTGGCTAATTGAGCTTTCACATCTTGGATTAGCTCCATAACATGAACTATATTTATATCTTTTCTTTGTAAGATATGAGAAAACTCATTTGTGTTAGCAAACAATTTTAGCATAAGCTTCATAATGAAAACAAACTCAAAAGACTCCATTTTCTCAAGCAACCCCGCAGCTGGAGAAGGACCACGAATATCTTTGTCAACCATCTCAAGCACCTCAGTAACTGAGTCCCACATTAGCTCCAATCGGATAAGGGTTATGTGATGTGAACCCCATCTAGTGTCCCCAGGTCTAGCAAGACTGGTCTGTTGATGTTTTCCTGTACCCGATTCAATCTCCAAGGAATCAAGTTGTCGCAAAATGTGGTTATGATGGCTTTCAACCAATGCATCTCTTCTTTTGCATGAAGCGCTTGCTGTGGTCACAATTAAAGAGACATACTCAAAGAAATCATGAATAGCCGAGCAACAGCTAGAAACAGAAACAATGACTAACTGCAACCGATGGGCAAAACAATGGACATAAAAAGCATGTGGATTTTAATCTAAAATCTTTTTCTGTAGCCCATTAAATTCACTCCTCATATTTGAAGCTCCATCATATCCTTGTCCACGTATCCTAGATATGGATAAATTATACTTATCAAGGATGCCAAATAACGCTACCTTTAATGCTGAAGACTCATCATGTCCACGAAAAGCCATGCCTTGTGCAATTAGAAACTTTGAACATTCTAGAGATGAAGTCAATCAGATTCGATACAATTCCTCTGCTTCTTCAGTAGCACGACTAAGCTGACTTGAGATGCTTTGTCTTTGATTTTGAAAATCATCAAAATGCTTAACACACTTATTATGAGCACTACTCACTCCACCAACATGCTCAGGTAATGCTTTGTATGCATGCTTCCAATCATTAAATCCTGTTTTATTAAACACATCATATCCAAATATTTCTGCCCTTCCTGGCTCTTTAAAAAGGAAGCAATAGAAACAAAATGCTAAATCTTTGGACTCGTTGTATTCTAGCCAATTATAATTTATATACCAAGATTTAGAAAATGCTCTTTTCTTTGCATTATTTCCAAATTTCTTCAAAGGAAACTTTAGAATAGGTTGAGTTGGTCCTTTTTGAATGTAAGCTCTTCTAACTTGATCTCGAATTTCAGGACGAAACTCATAAATTTGTTTTCTAAGTGCCGGGTCACTTACAATATCATCCAGATTAAATCCATATCCATGATTACTATCTTGAGGTGGAGCAGAAGGTTGAAGTGGAGGAGGTGGTGGTGGGTGACTGCCTTGTGCTATCAAATACCTCCTCATCTTAGCAATCCAAAATTCACAGCATGTCAATACTTAAATTAAATCAAATGTTCAATCAAGTAATCAACAATCAATAATTAGATACTATAAAAAATCAATTAAGAAACCGGGCGTCGAGTAGTGCCTGCATGGGCGCTGGTCGCCTGGGCACTGGCCGCCTGGGCGCTGGCAGCTGGTGTGCAGTGCACAGTGCAGGGACGCAGGGTGCAGGACTGCAAGCAGCAGACGTGCAGCCGTGGTGCAGCAGGAACCTGACGAGCGGCGGCGCTGTGGGGACTGGGGATGGAACTATGGAATTATGGAGGACCTAGCGTTCTAGCCTTCACTGTATTATTGGGCCTAATTAACTAATGTAGATATTTAGTCTTAGTGGACTGCATGCAGTCGAAGCCCGGGCACGTGCCCTGGCTTGCCGGGCTATGCCTCCGCTACTGACCATGAAGCTCATGAAGCTTTAGCCATATCTCATTAGCATTTTTGAGAGTAAATATATCATAAAAACATTAGTGCGAAGAGAATTAAACAAGCAATTCTTTGCACAAGTTTTTAAATGAATTTCAATTTCATCACTCGCGGATGGCATATTGAGGTTTTTAATATGTCTCATCCCATCGTGAGTAATCCTCCAAACACATAGATCATCCGCTTCTAGGTAGCAAGCCATTATAGCAGTATAGTGGGGAAATTTAGTGTCATCGAACTGTGGTCGCATATGGGTATCCATCCCCTTTGTCTGAAAAGTGTCGTCTCTATTAGCAGTGAAGCTATAATGATCCAAATGAGCCAAACCGAGCTCCAATATCAATTGAAAGGTACACGGACGCCTAAGAGGTGAGTAAATTAGGACTTATAAAACTTCCTCTAAACTAGGCCACAAAGAAATCCCTAGAACAAAACATATGCAAATAAGCAAACTAGATTTTGTCTAAGTGTTGTTATCTCTACCGCAAAAGAAGTTTGGCAACCTAAGTTCCAATCCTAACTAGGAATATAGAGATTGAAACTTAAGTACTTTAATGTAAATGTGGAAGCTAAAGAGTAAGGGTAGATATGCAAACTCACGTGGACGACGACGGTATTGTTACCGAGGTATCCTGAACCGCGTAAGGTCCTGAATAATCCTCGTTGGTGCCCCTATGTAGGGGGTAGCCCATGCGAGGGCCAAGCACCATGGACGAGTAACTCCGTAGAGAGTCGCGGGCCTTCTCTACACACAAGTGGTGCTTCGCTTCTGGCTTCTCTTGGACGCGCCCGCCGTCTTCGCTATCGAGCTTCCAGCCGAAACGTCACATGCCTAGTTCCCTCGAGTACACGATGGTGTCCTCACCACAAACGCGGTTGATGTGGTCTAGCAAGACGACGCCCTACTCGATACAATTACAACGGCTCACCAAGAGCCGAGGAGTTTTTGTGTTGTCTAACCTCACTCACACAGCTAGAAATAAACCTAGAGCAAGCGCTAATGTGGTCTAACTAACCTAAGCACTTTCCAAAGCACCTACGTTAATCACGAGTGATTCTACTAAGCACTTGTGCGATGTAGCTAGGAAATATGCCTCCATGCTTTGGATATGTTTTTTGTGCTCCAACTTCTTCATATGGCCAGTCAAGGGGGTATAAATAGGCGCACTCAATTCTAGTCGTTGGAGCGTAGTACAGACTTTCTGTGAGTGCATCAGGCTGTTCTAGTGCACATCGGACCATCCGGTCCGGGCCTCCACGTCAGCTAGTTGTTTCACTCTTCTAACACTGTAGATAGTTCGGTGCACATGGACCCGATCTGGTGCCTAGAGACCCGTAGGAAAGTAGTTGTTGTCGATCGTTGGACTCGGTCCAGTGCACACCGGTGTAATACCCAAATTATGAAACTTATAAAAGAGTTGATCTCCTTATATGATTTGCCATCTACTTCTTGAGACATGTTACTAAACATAATTAAAAGAGAATAATTCTTTACTAAAACATAAAGAGAAAAGCCATGCATCATATTGGAGTTTTGTTTGAGCTTCGAATAATGACAATAACACTAATAAAATATAATAATGAGTTGAAGAATTTGGATTAAAACCTAAGGGAGGAATATGAAGTGAACAAAATTGGAAAATGGCAAAAAAGAGAAAAGAAAAGGGAGAAAGGATATAAAATATAAAGAATATATATAAATATATTGGTACTTTTAAGTGCCCAATATAATCTGAGAGTGAATTTCCCACAAGTTTGAATTTAAATTGAAGTTGGAATTTGAATTTGGGAAAAGAAGAAAAGAAAATGGAAAAATAATAATAAAAAGAAAAGGAAAAGAAAAAGAAAAAATTCGAAAACACCGTTTGGGCCCAAATCACCCATTTCGGCCCATCCAGGACCTTCCTTCCGCACGCGCTCGACCCAGCACGGAGAAAACACGCCGACGCGTGGGACCCACGATGCAGCTCTCTCCCTCGCTCGCTTTTCCCCTCTCCGCAATCGCCGGCGCGTGGGGCCGTGGGTTAGTCGGTACATGTGCGCTCCCCTAGGTGATAACTCTCTGCCAGTGGGCCCTCCCTCGCCTGGTCTTCTTCCTCGCGCAAATCTCGCCCCGTGGGCGAACCTAACAACCCGGCCGGGTCTCCCGTTGCTGCGCATGCGCAGCTGACCAGCTCTGGTCGTTCGCCGGAGATGGGCCACCGTGGGGGCTTACGGCGCCGCCGTGTAGGGGCATCAGTGGAGAGACGATACCCGCTGGCCGTCGATCGACCAACGTGCGGCTCAGATTAGTCTCTGGCGTGCACTCTCGTGGAAGCAATCTAGTCTGTGGGATGTAAACGGATGGTGTAGATTGGTTTCCACATACTCCTTCGTTCCATATGATCTGGTCGGTTAAATCGTGATCGATCGGCTCAGATCTGGGCCGGTTCTCATAAATCGTTGACCGCTGGATCGGAATCCAATGGTCACGACGGTGTACCGATTCGAGTTGAGTCGATCTAATCTAGACCCTTTAGCTGAGATCGGACGGTCCACGGGGGCCGGTACGCTTACGGCCAAGGCATCTTACAGTCTGGCCCTTGCATTTCTATTAAAACAACCCGTAGTCCTCGGGCGGATGTATCTGAGTCTGAGTAAATCTTGCGGGTTAGCCCCTATACTTCTCAGGAAATTGGTGCGCAGTCCAGAGAGTAGTGAAAACCAGATAAATAGTATTGGAAATTGATCTTTAATACAAAAATAATTCCAAAAACTTGTATAATTCATATTAACTCCAAATTGATTCATTCCAGAGGCATTAATTTTGTTTTAATATTGTCTAGCACCTAGTACCACTGTTTAGCCGTGAAACTTGGACTAAAATTATTCACTTGAGTTACTTTACTCTAGGTACTAAATAACTTCAGAAATTCATAACTTAATAATCGTAACTCCGAATTTAGTGATTATTGTCCCTACAATCTCGTTACGACATGTAGAATATTATCATGCATTCTATTCTGTTGTTGGTGTGATGTTAATTTCTGCTATACCATGTTTGTTTGTATTGTTGCGAGTAGACGAGCCAGCCACAGAGGATCCAGGGGTTCAGCAGGTGGAGACTGCTGAGCACACTTTTAATATCATATTGTTATTTACTATTCATGATAATATCATTATGTTAATTGAAACATGGAGCGACCACCCGGGGAAACAGTGCTACCACAAGGGTGGTACGGGACGCCCTCGGCTGACTAACTAGGAAAGCTAGTGGAGAACTTCCTTACCCGATAGGGGCAAGGGCAGTAGGGGAGTGGTCAGTGTGGGGAGGCCCTTGGGTTTATTTTGCTGCGATGACGGTCAGACGAGGGATCCCTGCACTAGAGCTTCCTAGAAACTGTAGCGGGTTTTCTGAAGCTAGTGGAACTTTGTAAAGGCCTCGTAGTGTTACTCTGCCTCGCTTCCTTGGTAAAGGTGTATGGGAGTCGCGATCCCTTGGCAGATGGGTAACATGACTTGTGGATAAAGATGTGCAACCTCTACAGAGTGTAAAACTGGTATATCAGCCATGCTCACGGTCATGAGCGGCTCGGACCCTCACATGATTAATTTATTGAATTAAATTCAATTTGTCATTTGCATCGCATTGGGATTATTTATTATTACTTTGATCTACTATTATTATGGTTTGATATTTACTTACACTTAGTAACTGCTAATAAAATTTTGACCAACTTATTAAAAGTAATGCTCAGCTTCAACATTTATTTTGTTGATCAGCCTTACACTTCACATGAACTCCCACCTCTGGTGAGTTCATGCACATTATTCTCCACAACTTGTTGAGCTATGATCTTTTGTGAGCTCACTCTTGCGATATATAAACCCCCCACAGGTGAAGAGCAGATGGTCGAAGAGAAGCCACCCTACAACGAAGCATATGAGTTGATCTAGGTGGCATCTCCCAGTCAGCTTTGTGGCGCTAGAGATTAATATTTTGTTTGCTTTATGTTTATCATTTGTTTTTGTAAGACTTCCGCTATGTAATAATGAAATTTATGTTATATGTGACATTTATCTCTATACATTTTGTCATTATATGTGATGTTCTTTCTTGGCGCACATATGAGACGCACCTGGCTTTATCCTTTAAATCCGGGTGTGACAACCGGACTGGTCCGATGCATCTGCTGGCTGAGAGCATGTTTGCAGGGCTCTCTGCATAACCGTTCTGGTGCACACTGGCCCGACCCGGTGAACCAGCTGACAACCCAATTCTTTTTCTTCTATCTTCTTTTCTCGGGCTTCTTTTGGTCTTGTGTCTTGGACTTGTGCTAAGTATTTATAAGTTTTCTAAGTGTCTTTTAGGTCTTTTGTTGAGGTGTTGCATCTTTAGAGTCGTAGTCCAATCAACTTCGCATCGTGTGAACTTCAAAACACAAACACTTGAAAAATATTAGTCCATAAGGTTATGTTGATTATCAAACACCAAAATTCTTAAACAAATGAGCCGGCGTCAATTTTCCTTACAAATGACATGTCAAAAAAATTGCCACCCACCTCAAAATAGTGGCAAGTAGTTAATTTTTTCTATATAAAGACATGCACAAATTTGTTCGTCGCCGACAATTTTTTACGGATGCATTACCTAATACAAGCAAGCATTTGAAATGAAAGCATAAAAAGATAGAAATATTTTTTCTAGAATATACAAATGGATGTTAGAATTTAAGACTTTGTCTTAGTTATATATTCCCTACTCATCATGACGATGAAGTCAGACCATAACATAAGCATGCGGCATGCATGCCCATGCCAGCCTCCAATAGCAACGACAACCCCGACGTGCTGGCCATCCGCAAGGCACCTGTCCAAGGACCGCCACAACAAGGTGGATGAACGAGGTCGACACATTCGCATGCCATCACCACCTGCCAAGTCATCTCCATCAAACTTACTATCTCACTTCTTATCTCACTCTCTATTTCAAACCGCTCTCTACAGTACATCTACAGTGTAAAACAGTGTTATACACGCCCGCATGTACGATGTTGCTGGAGTTAGCCTTATTGCCACCTCGGCCAAGAGGTTTTGAGTACTGTTGTGGTGCAGGCCGACTCCGGGCACCATGCCAGACAAGTTATTAGAAGGACTAGATAAGACAATTATATGTGGCCAATGGGTCATGCCGATTTAATCGGACAAAGACACGACATGGATAAATAGCGGATCGTGTCGTACCCATCTGTGGGCCAAAGTTTGAGCTCAAGCATGACTCGACTAGTTTTAAACGGGCCACGTCGGACTATCGTGTTGTGTCATGCTACCGTGCCGGGTGCCCTAAGTCTCGCTTTGTAATAGAGCTAAAAAATAACTTTTTCCTATTTTTGTTGCTTATTTTTCGCCATTTTTTGTAACAAAACTGAAAAATAACTTAAAAGTGGGGGTCGAGTTGGTCATATTTATATATATGGTGGGCTAGATTAGAACAAGTAAGGCTAGGCCATACGGGTCGTGATGGGTCGTGCTCGGTTTGATGGGCTATCATTGCCTAGCATCGTGCTAAATGGGTCGACAATAAATGAGTCGTACTCGTGCCGCCCGATGGGTTTGTACCTAAGCCCAAGTACGACCCATAACGAGCCTCGTGCCAGGCCGACACAATTACTATCGTGTCGTGTCATGCCCGTGTCATGCGGAAATGGTTGTGCCTCGTGCCGGCCCATTGTAACACCCCGTTCACTTTCGGATCGACGGTACTTACTCCTGATAGCTCCCTATGATCATATATTATCCTCATAGACCAACACGAGTTTTTTGTGCACACTTTATCCTCACTTATGCGCACCGCGAGAAAACTTCCCTTTCGGTCACCCATCTCAAATTGCTTCAAGACAAGCATGCTTAATATAGAGGTTCTTTTAAGATAACCTTCCGAAAAAGAAGATGCACTTTGTTGATATAAGTACTCTACTAATTCTATTAAGTCTTGGACTAGGATATCACCATTTTATAGGGCCAAGATATCACACCCATATAGCTCGACCTAACTGGTCACCTATATAAGACGCCTTCACAAGTAAAAATCTATATCTCCCATGTCCTTAATGTCATCTCCTTCCTGGTGGTTGGTGGTTGCCCCCACGAGAAACCATTGACTAGAAGTCTAGAAGCTTATTATAAGAAATCCTATCAGATCAGACTCCTATTACTTGTAACAAATTACTCCCTTCATCCCAAAATAAATTCCGTTTTACTTTTTAGTTAATTCATACAATAATTAATCTATTTGTTTTATATGTGTGTCTAGATTCGTCGTCATCTAATTTAATATAGACATAAAAATAAAAGACTAAAACCACTAATATTTCGGGACAAAGGGAGTAGAAAATAATTGAATTTAGTTAGGACGGAGGAAGTAGAAAACAACCGAATGATCTTGTGTTCAAGTAGTATTTCTCTCAAGATACAACTTTGTTCTCTTTTATTTTAACTATCTTGCCACATTATAAAAGTTATTTATTTGGCATGTATTTAATATATAGTGATATTATGGATTGGGAATAGCCTAAGGTATGTACAAGAACTTTTGGATCGATTTTCTAAGGGACACTTGAGCCATGATACAATTATGAAATCTTAGATCACTAACGCAGTTAAGAGATAATATGTATAGAAAGTCATGAAGAGCCATACTCTTAGCAAAGAGTCCGTCTCTTAGTTTTTTCATTTAACCTCCTAGAGACCCTCAAGAGACCTCTCATTTAATGGGGTTGTACTTGCCCTAAGGAGGCTTTTAGATTAATCTCTTGTCTCTTTCATTCTTTTATCTTGGAGCACATATAGCACCTGGTTCTTGCATGAGAGCCCATTTCCTTTACTTTTAATGTCTCTCTTCTCCATATAAGCAAAAATAAGCAAAAATGACATGTAAGCAGGTTTATAGCCTATTATTATACTTGCTCTAATTAGGGAGTCTCTTGATAACAAGTTTAATAATAGAGCTCATTGTTGGCTTTAATTTCTTGCCATATCATCTAAAGTCAACAATAAAAGCACTCATATAATAAAGGAGGCTATAAATTTGGCTCTCAGATTATTTCCTATCTCTTTCTCTTTTATCCTTTTGTCTGGAAGCCCGTTGAAAGTCGCCTAGAGGGGGGGTGAATAGGGCGAATCTGAAATTTATAAACTTAAGCACAACTACAAGCCGGGTTAGCGTTAGAAATATGAACGAGTCCGAGAGAGAGGGTGAAAAACAAATCGCGAGCAAATAAAGAGTGAGACACAAGGATTTGTTTTACCGAGGTTCGGTTCTTGCAAACCTACTCCCCGTTGAGGTGGTCACAAAGACCGGGTCTCTTTCAACCCTTTCTCTCTCTCAAACGGTCACTTAGACCGAGTGAGCTTCTCTTCTCAATCAAACGGGACACAAAGTCCCCGCAAGGACCACCACACAATTGGTGTCTCTTGCCTCGGTTACAATTGAGTTGATCACATGAAAGAATGAGAAAAAGAAGCAATCCAAGCGCAAGAGCTCAAATGAACACAAGTCACTCTCTCACTAGTCACTATTTGATTGGGAATGATCTTTGGACTTGGGAGAGGATTTGATCTCTTTGGTGTGTCTTGTATTGAATGCTATAGCTCTTGTAAGGTGTGGGAAGTCTGAAAACTTGGATGCAATGAAAGGTGGGTGGTTGGGGGTATTTATAGCCCCAACCACCAAACTAGCCGTTTGGTGAAGGCTGCTGTCGCATGGCGCACCGGACAGTCCGGTGCGCCATCGGACACTGTTCGGTGCGCCTGCCATGTCACCCAGCCGTTGGATTCTGACCGTTGGAGCTTCTGTCTTCTGGGCCACCGGACAGTCCGGTGGTGCACCGAAAATGTCCTATAGACTGTCCATTGCGCCTTCTGGCGCGTGCCTGACTTCTGCGTGCACTGTAGCGCATTTAATGCGGTTGCAGGCGACTGTTGGTGCTGAAGTAGCCGTTGCTCCGCTGGCACACCAAACAGTCCGGTGCGCCACCGGACACTGTCCGGTGCTACACCGGACAGTCCGGTGAATTATAGCGGATCGGCCTCCAGAATTCCCGAAGGTGAGCAGTTCGGAGTTGGAGTCCCTGGTGCACCGGACACTGTCCGGTGCGCCAGACCAGGGCACACTTCAGTTGACTTTTGCTCTCTATATTTGAATCCTTTTTTGGTCTGTTTATTGGTTTGATGTGAACCTTTGGCACCTGTAGAACTCATAATCTAGAGCAAACTAGTTAGTCCAATTATTTGTGTTGGGCAATTCAACCACCAAAATCAATTAGGAAAAGGTGTAAGCCTATTTCCCTTTCAATCTCCCCCTTTTTGGTGATTGATGCCAACACAAACCAAAGCAAATATAGAAGTGCATAATTGAACTAGTTTGCATAATGTAAGTGCAAATAATACTAAGAATTGAACCAATAAATTCTCATAAGATGCGCATGGATTGATTTCTTTATTTTTATCATTTTGGACCACACTTGCACCACATGTTTGTTTTTGCAAATTCCTTTTTAAATTCTTTTCAAAGTCCTTTTGCAAATAGTCAAAGGTAAATGAAATAAGATTTTGAGAAGCATTTTCAGGATTTGAAATTTCCCCCCTGTTTCAAATGCTTTTCCTTTGACTAAACAAAACTCCCCCTCAATCAAATCCTCCTCTTAGTGTTCAAGAGGGTTTTAGATATTAGTTTTGAAGAGGTTGTACCAATTTGAAATTCTAATAAGATACCGATTGAAAAATCACCAATTGAAAAAATCTTTTCTTAACTCAAATTTTTGAAAATTGGTGGCGGTGCGGTCCTTTTGCTTTGGGCTAATACTTTCTCCCCCTTTGGCATGAATCGCCAAAAACGGATATTCGAGTGAAATATAAGCCATTTTTACTTTCTCTCCTTATGGTAAATAACATATGAGTGAAGATTATACCAAAGTTGGAGAGTGGCGCGGAGCGACGGCGAAGGATGCGTAATTTGATGGAGTGGAGTGGAAGCCTTTGTCTTCGCCGAAGGCTCCAATTTCCTTTCAATCTATGACTTGGTTTGAAATACACTTGAAAAACTCATTAGTCATAGCACATGAAAGAGATATGATCAAAGGTATATTTAGGAGCTATGTGTGCAAAACATCAAAAGAAATTCCTAGAATCAAGAATATTTAGCTCATGCCTAAGTTTGGTAAATGTTTGTTCATCTAATGGCTTGGTAAAGGTATCGGCTAATTGTTCTTTGGTGTTAATGTATGCAATCTCGATATCCCCCTTTTGTTGGTGATCCCTTAAGAAATGATACCGAATGGCTATGTGTTTAGTGTGGCTATGTTCAACAAAATTATCTGTCATGTGGATTGCACTCTCATTATCACATAGAAGAGGAACTTTGGTTAATTTGTAACCATAGTCCCTAAGGGTTTGCCTCATCCAAAGCAATTGCGCGCAACAATGGCCTGCGGCAATATATTCGGCTTCAGCGGTAGAAAGAGCTACGAAATTTTGCTTCTTTGAAACCCAAGACACCAGAGATCTTCCCAAGAACTGGCAAGTCCTCGATGTGCTCTTTCTATTAATTTTACACCCCGCCCAATCAGCACCCGAATAACCAATTAAATCAAATGTGGATCCCCGAGGGTACCAAAGCCCAAACTTAGGAGTATAAACTAAATATCTCAAGATTCGTTTTACGACCCTAAGGTGAGCTTCCTTAGGATCGGCTTGGAATCTTGCACACATGCATACGGAAAGCATTATATCCGGTCGTGAAGCACATAAATAGAGTAAAGAACCTATCATCGACCGGTATACCTTTTGATCTACGGACTTACCTCCCGTGTCGAGGTTGAGATGCCCGTTGGTTCCCATGGGTGTCTTGATGGGCTTGGCATCCTTCATCCCAAACTTGTTTAGAATGTCTTGAGTATACTTCGTTTGGCTAATGAAGGTGCCTTCTTGGAGTTGCTTCACTTGAAATCCCAAAAAGTACTTCAACTCCCCCATCATAGACATCTCGAATTTTTGTGTCATGATCCTACTAAATTCTTCACATGTAGATTTGTTAGTAGACCCAAATATAATATCATCAACATAAATTTGGCATACAAACAAATCATTTTCAAGTGTTTTGGTAAATATAGTAGGATCGGCCTTTCCGACTTTGAAGCCATTAGTGATGAGAAAATCTCTTAGGCATTCATACCATGCTCTTGGGGCTTGATTGAGCCCATAAAGCGCCTTAGAGAGTTTGTAAACATAGTTAGGGTACTCACTATCTTCAAAGCCGGGAGGTTGCTCAACATAGACCTCCTCCTTGATTGGTCCATTTAGGAAGGCACTATTCACGTCCATTTGGTAAAGCTTGAAGCCATGGTAAGTAGCATAGGCAAGTAAAATGCGAATTGATTCTAGCCTAGCTACGGGTGCATAGGTTTCACCGAAATCCAAACCTTCGACTTGTGAATATCCCTTGGCCACAAGTTGGGCTTTGTTCCTTGTCACCACACCATGCTCATCTTGCTTGTTGCGGAAAACCCACTTGGTTCCTACAACATTTTGGTTAGGACGTGGAACCAGATGCCATACCTTATTCCTAGTGAAGTTGTTGAGCTCCTCTTGCATCGCCACCACCCAATCCGAATCTTGAAGTGCTTCCTCTACCTTGTGTGGCTCAATAGAGGAAACAAAGGAGTAATGTTCACAAAAATGAGCAACATGAGATCTAGTAGTTACCCCCTTTTGAATATTGCCGAGGATGGTGTTCACGAGGTGATCTCGTTGGATTGCTTGGTGGACTCTTGGGTGTGGTGGTCTTGGAGCTTGTTCATCTTCCTTGTCTTGATCATGGGCATCTCCCCCTTGATCATTGCCCTCCTCTTGAGGTGGCTCATCTTCTTGATCTTCTCCTTCAACATCTTGAGCATCATCCTCATCTTGAGTTGGTGGAGATGCTTGCATGGAGGAAGATGGTTGATCTTGTGCTTGTGGAGGCTCTTCGGATTTCTTAGGACACACATCCCCAATGGACATGTTCCTTAGCGCGACGCACGGGGCCTCTTCATCATCTAGCTCATCAAGATCAACTTGCTCTACTTGAGAGCCGTTAGTCTCATCAAACACAATGTCACAAGAAACTTCAACTAGTCCAGAGGACTTGTTAAAGACTCTATATGCCCTTGTGTTTGAATCATATCCTAGTAAAAAGCCTTCTACAACCTTAGGAGCAAATTTAGATTTTCTACCTCTTTTAACAAGAATAAAGCATTTGCTACCAAAGACTCTAAAATATGAAACATTGGGCTTTTTACCGGTTAGGAGTTCATATGATGTCTTCTTGAGGATTCGGTGTAGATATAACCGGTTGATGGCGTAGCACGCGGTGTTGACCGCCTTCGCCCAAAACCGATCCGAAATCTTGTACTCATCAAGCATGGTCCTTGCCATGTCTAATAGAGTTCGATTCTTCCTCTCCACTACACCATTTTGTTGTGGTGTGTAGGGAGAAGAGAACTCATGCTTGATGCCCTCCTCCTCAAGGAAGCCTTCGATTTGTGAGTTCTTGAACTCCGTCCCGTTATCGCTTCTAATCTTTTTGATCCTTAAGCCGAACTCAATTTGAGCTCGTCTCAAGAATCCCTTTAAAGTCTCTTGGGTTTGAGATTTTTCCTTCAAAAAGAACACCCAAGTGAAGCGAGAATAATCATCCACAATAACTAGACAATACTTACTCCCGTCGATGCTTATGTAAGCTATCGGGCCGAATAGGTCCATGTGTAGGACCTCGAGTGGCATGTCAGTCGTCATGATGTTCTTGTGTGAATGATGAACACCAACTTGCTTCCCTGCCTGACATGCGCTACAAACCCTGTCTTTCTCAAAATGAACATTCGTTAGTCCCAAAATGTGTTCTCCCTTTAGAAGCTTGTGAAGATTCTTCATTCCAACATGTGCTAGTCGGCGATGCCAGAGCCAGCCCATGTTAGTCTTAGAAATTAAGCAAGTGTCGAGATCAGCTCTATTAAAATCTACCAAGTATAGCTGACCCTCTAACACTCCCTTAAATGCTACTGAATCATCACTTCTTCTAAAGACAGTAACACCTACATCCGTAAAAAGACAGTTGTAACCCATTTTGCATAATTGTGAAACTGAAAGCAAATTGTAATCTAAAGAGTCTACAAGAAAAACATTGGAAATAGAATGGTCAGGAGATATAGCAATTTTACCCAATCCTTTGACCAAACCTTGATTTCCATCCCCGAATGTGATAGCTCGTTGGGGATCTTGGTTTTTCTCATAGGAGGAGAACATCTTCTTCTCCCCTGTCATATGGTTTGTGCACCCGCTATCGATGATCCAACTTGAGCCCCCGGATGCATAAACCTACAAAACAATTTTAGTTCTTGATTTTAGGTACCCAAACGGTTTTGGATCCTTTGACATTAGATACAAGAACTTTGGGTACCCAAACACAAGTCTTTGATCCCTTGTGCTTGCCCCTAATATACTTGGCAACTACTTTGTCGGATTTGTTAGTCAAAACATAAGATGCATCAAAAGTCTTAAATGAAATGCTAGGTTCATTTGATGCACTAGGAGTTTTCTTCTTAGGCAATTTAGCACTGGTTGATTGCCTAGAACTAGATGCCTCACTCTTATACATAAAAGCATGGTTAGAACCAGAGTGAGACTTCCTAGAGTGAATTCTCCTAATTTTATGCTCGGGATAACCGGCAGGGTACAAAATGTAACTCTCGTTATCCTGAGGCATGGGAGCCTTGCCCTTAACAAAGTTAGACAATCTTTTAGGAGGAGCATTAAGTTTGACATTGTCTCCCTTTTGGAAGCCAATGCCATCCTTGATGCCAGGGCGTCTCCCACTATAAAGCATGCTACGAGCAAATTTAAACTTTCCATTTTCTAATTCATGCTCGACAATTTTAGCATCTAATTTTGCTATATGATCATTTTGTTGTTTAATCATAGTCATGTGATCATGAATAGCATCAATGTTAACATCTCTACATCTAGTGCAAATAGTGACATGCTCAATGGTAGATGTAGAGGGTTTGCAAGAATTAAGTTCAACAATCTTAGCACGTAAAATGTCATTCTTATCTCTAAGATCGGAAATGGAAGCATTGCAAACATCTAATTCTTTAGCCTTAGCAATTAGTTTTTCATTTTCAATCCTAAGGCTAGCAAGAGAAGCATTCAACTTTTCAATCTTAGTAAGTAAACTAGCATTATCATCTCTAAGATTGGAAATTGAATCATCACATACATTTGAATCAACCTTAGCAATTAATCTAGCATTTTCATTTCTAAGGTTGACAATAACATCATGGCAAGTGCTTAGCTCACTAGATAATTTCTCACATTTTTCTACTTCTAGAGCATAAGCATTTTTAACCTTAACATGCTTTTTGTTCTCCTTAATTAGGAAGTCCTCTTGGGTGTCCAAGAGTTCATCCTTCTCATGAATGGCACTAATTAGTTCATTTAATTTTTCTTTTTGTTGCATGTTTAGGTTGGCGAAAAGGGTGAGCAAGTTTTCCTCCTCATCACTAGAATTATCTTCATCACTAGAGGATGCGTATTTAGTGGAGGATCTTGATTTTACCTTCTTCCTTTTGCCGTCCTTTGCCATGAGGCACTTGTGGCCGACGTTGGGGAAGAGGAACCCTTTGGTGACGGCGATGTTGGTGGCGTCCTCGTCGGAGGAGGAGTCGGTGGAGCTCTCGTCGGAGTTCCACTCGCGGCACACATGGGCATCGCCGCCCTTCTTCTTGTAGTACCTCTTCTTTTCCCTCCTCTTTCCCTTCTTGTCGTCGCCCCTGTCACTGTCACTTGATAATGAACATTTTGCAATAAAATGACCGGGCTTACCACACTTGTAGCACACTTTCTTGGAGCGGGATTTGTAGTCCTTTCCCCTCCTTTGCTTGAGAATTTGGCGGAAGCTCTTGATGATGAGCGCAATCTCCTCATTGTCGAGCTCGGAGGCGTCGATGGGAAGTCTACTTGATGTAGACTCTTGCTTCTTCTCCTCCGTTGCTTTGAATGCGACCGGTTGTGCCTCAGGCGTGGAGGAGTCGCCTTGCTCGATGATTTTCTTTGAGCCTTTGATCATTAGCTCAAAGCTCACGAATTTTCCTATAACTTCCTCGGAAGACATTAACTTATATCTAGGATCACCACGAATTAATTGTACTTGCGTAGGATTAAGAAATACTAGTGATCTTAGAATAACCTTGATCATTTCATGGTCATCCCATTTGGAGCTCCCGAGGTTGCACACTTGATTGACCAAGGTCTTTAGCTAGTTGTACATGGCTTGAGGGTCCTCGCCTTGATTGAGTCAGAACCGACCGAGCTCCCCCTCGATCGTCTCCCGCTTGGTGATTTTGGTCACCTCATCTCCTTCGTGCGCGGTCTTGAGCACATCCCAAACCTCCTTGGCTCTCTTCAACCCTTGCACCTTATTATACTCCTCTCGACTTAGAGAGGTGAGGAGTATAGTGGTGGCTTGTGAGTTGAAGTGCTCGATTTGGGCCACCTCATCCTCATCATAATCTTCATCCCCTACGGATGGTACCTGTACACCAAACTCAACAACATCCCATATGCTTTTGTGGAGTGAGGTTAGGTGATATCTCATCATATCACTCCACCTAGAATAATCTTCACCGTCAAACGTCAGTGGTTTGCCTAATGGGACGAAAAGTAATGGAGTATGCTTATGAATGCGGGGATAGCGTAGGGGAATCTTACTATACTTCTTGCGCTCTTGGCGCTTAGAAGTGACGGACGCGGCATCGGATCCGGATGTAGAGGGCGATGAAGAGTCGGTCTCGTAGCAGACCACTTTCTTCATTTTCTTCTTCTTCTCGCCACTCTTGTGTGATCGAATGCGTGAAGGGGATCCATCCTTCTTGTTGTTGGCGGACTCCCTTGATGGAGGCTTCCCGTGGCTTGTAGCGGTCTTCTCATCGCCGATCACCATCTTCTTGGCGTGATCTCCCGACATCACTTCGAGCGGTTAAGCTCTAATGAAGCACCGGGCTCTGATACCAATTGAAAGTCGCCTAGGGGGGGTGAATAGGGCGAATCTGAAATTTATAAACTTAAGCACAACTACAAGCCGGGTTAGCGTTAGAAATATGAACGAGTCCGAGAGAGAGGGTGAAAAACAAATCGCGAGCAAATAAAGAGTGAGACATAAGGATTTGTTTTACCGAGGTTCGGTTCTTTCAAACCTACTCCCCGTTGAGGTGGTCACAAAGACCGGGTCTCTTTCAACCCTTTCCCTCTCTCAAACGGTCACTTAGACCGAGTGAGCTTCTCTTCTCAATCAAACGGGACACAAAGTCCCCGCAAGGACCACCACACAATTGGTGTCTCTTGCCTCGGTTACAATTGAGTTGATCACAAGAAAGAATGAGAAAAAGAAGCAATCCAAGCGCAAGAGCTCAAATGAACACAAGTCACTCTCTCACTAGTCACTATTTGATTGGGAATGATCTTTG
Organism: Zea mays; assembly: GCF_902167145.1. Taxonomy (NCBI): domain Eukaryota; kingdom Viridiplantae; phylum Streptophyta; class Magnoliopsida; order Poales; family Poaceae; genus Zea; species Zea mays. The sequence goes on along the minus strand of NC_050099.1, from coordinate 151,121,323 downwards.
GACTTGGGAGAGGATTTGATCTCTTTGGTGTGTCTTGTATTGAATGTTATAGCTCTTGTAAGGTGTGGGAAGTCTGAAAACTTGGATGCAATAAAAGGTGGGTGGTTGGGGGTATTTATAGCCCCAACCACCAAACTAGCCGTTTGGTGAAGGCTGCTGTCGCATGGCGCACCAGACAGTCCGGTGCGCCACCGAACACTGTCTGGTGCGCCTGCCACGTCACCCAGCCGTTGGATTCTGACCGTTGGAGCTTCTGTCTTCTGGGCCACCGGACAGTCCGGTGGTGCACCAGACATGTCCTGTAGACTGTCCGGTGCGCCTTCTGGCGCGTGCCTGACTTCTGCGCGCACTGTAGCGCATTTAATGTGGTTGCAGGCGACCGTTGGCGCTGAAGTAGCCGTTGCTCCGCTGGCACACCGGACAGTCCGGTGAATTATAGCGGACCGGTCTCCAGAATTCCCGAAGGTGAGCAGTTCGGAGTTGGAGTCCCTGGTGCACCGGACACTGTCCGGTGGCACACCGGACAGTCTGGTGCGCCAGACCAGGGCACACTTTGGCTGACTTGTGCTCTCTATATTTGAATCCTTTTTCGGTTTGTTTATTGGTTTGATGTGAACCTTTGGCACCTGTAGAACTCATAATCTAGAGCAAACTAGTTAGTCCAATTATTTGTGTTGGGCAATTCAACCACCAAAATCAATTAGGAAAAGGTGTAAGACTATTTCCCTTTCACCCGTATAGCAGCTGTCTCTTGCATGAGAGTCCAGTTTCTTTACTTTTTGATCTTTCTCTCCTCCACATAAGCAAAAATGTCATGTAAACAGACTTAGAGCCCATTATTATACTTGCTCTGAGGAGTTTACAAGAGCTCGTTTTCACACAACTCTCTATATACTTAGGGCATGTACAACCTAGACATTGTGGTGCAGTTTTTAAATAGAAGACACGACCAAGACACTATAGGTACAATGAGGTGTATCTAAATGTTATGTCTTATTTAGAAAAATATCTAAGACATGACCTATTTATGTGAGTTGTACTAGTGAGGTTGCGTCTTGCTTAAAAAACTGAGCCAGATGTGTGTTTTCATGAAGACATGATGTCTTTGTTTTTTACACTTACCCCTTAGACACACCTCAAGATACGATGCATTAAAATGCTTTGTACACGTCCTTAGAAAACGCATCCAAAGTTTGTGTACTTACGCTTAGGTTACTCCCAAACCATAATATCACTACATATTAAATACATGCCACATAAGTATTTTTGATGATATGACAAGATAGTTAAGATGAAAGAGAATTATGTATCTTAAAAGAGATAATACTTAGGCACGAGATAATATACATTAAAACTTTAACCATCCAAATGACAACATATAACAGAATGGAAATAGCCTTAGTTGGCTTCTTCAAAAGAATTCTACAAAATATTTTGGAGTGTTTATTTAGAATTATAATTTGCCCAAATTATATAATTTAACAATTTTTAAACCTCAAACAAACGTCCCCTTTGTAGGGTAGCTGAGCCCGTGTTGGAGGAGCTAGGGGTTGTTTGGTTTGATGCCTAAGACGCCACAATGTGCCAAACTTTTCTGCCTAACCTTAGTTCTTCAATTCGAGCGCCTAAGGTTAGGCAGATTGTGGCGCCTTAGGTAGGAAACCAAACATGCCCCTAGCCTCTCACCATACCAAACACCCCTCTAGAGCGGCGAACCGGCTCCCAGACTCCCAGTCCTTGTTTCGTCGACAAGCCAGCAGCCCAGCACGCAAAGGGCACTGTGCCGTTACGGCGCGGCGGAGCCGGAAACTCCCGAGTCGCGTGACAGTAAACGAAGGCACGAACGCGACTCTTCCATCCAACTGTCGAAGCAACCGAATCGGGGACAACCGAGGGCGAGGGCGGCCGGCATGGGGATCGTGGAGGCGTGGATGCGGGAGAAGCCCATCCGCACATTCCTAGCCCGCCTCGCCCAGCGCCGGGCGGCGGCTGCCGCCGCCTTCCTCGCTTCCCCCTCTGCCACCACGGTCATCGATGGCGAGGGCGGCAGCGACGGGAGCATCCCGCAGCTTTCCTCCGTTGCCAACTCCGTCGTGTCCCGCTGCTCAAGGTAGCGTCTTCGTCTGACGCGAATATACTCCGCTAGGGGTTGGCTATAGAAGTTCGATGTGAGCTATCCACTGCTTATTCAGAGAATACACACGAATGTTTTTTTTTTTGTGATCGTGATTGGTGTGTTTACCACGGCTCCAAAGGATCGCACTAGAACTATACCCCAATGCAGCAGATTGCTGCTGTCCCCAAACTTAGATTGGTACTAGAAGTATAGAATTACAGTACAGAGAACCCCATTGGGCTATTGCTGGAAAAGATAGACCAATCTCAACATTTTGCTAGCCTCAGCATCAAGGGGGGTGTTTATTTGGGATAATAATCTGCCCAGATTATATAATCCAATATATTTTGAACTAAGTGCTAGTTCAAAATAAGCTGTGAACTAAGTGCTAGTTCAAAATAAGTTGGACTATATAATCTGGACAGATTATAATCTCAAACAAACACCCCCTAAATTGGTATATTCATCCTGTGCCAAGGTGTGCCAAGGTTTATTCTTCATATCAATTAGTGAAAGGAATGGAGAAACCAACATATTCTACTCGTCAACAATTATTCCTTACAGAAATCCAATAGGGTTGAAATTACCTATTGCTGGATATGTGCACTTCACATTTAAACTTGCCAAGTTCACACTAAATTTCAGCATGGAGTTTCTCATTAAGTTTGGGCATGTTGCGAGCGGAGGTAGAGGTACTTAAAGTGGGTACAATTAGACCAACTTAAGCTGAATTCATTTTTTAATATAAACCAATTCTATTCCAAGAAGTATGGCATAGTTAGCACTAATATTAAAATCGGCTCATGATCCTATATCCTCTCAAGTTCATATCTAATCATAACTTTGTTGTTGATGTGATTTTTCTTGGTTCCTGCCAAGATGCTCTGTTATGAAGTGAAAGTGCTTTGTTTTTTAACTTTAACAATTTCAGGATTCTTGCTCTTTCAATTGAGAACTTACAGCGAAGCTTTGAGACTGATTTTCCACACAGTTGTAATGAGGCTAATACATATGCAAGAGACCTTTTAGAGTATTGCTGCCATAAAGCTCTTCATGAAGTTACAACACGTCCAGATTATTTGGCCGATAAGAATCTTCGCCGCTTGATGTTTGATATGATGCTTGCATGGGAAACTCCAGGTGCTCAGGATGTGTCAGTAGATAATGTGAGAAATTTTCAAGGCTTTGTTCTTTTTAAGCAACCCATTTTAGCACCTTTTTAATCATATGGATATCTTTGAAAGGAAAAAGATCATGGCCATGTCTTCATTTTTCTTAGCCTTCACAGTGCTAAGTTATGTTTTTTCTCTCTTGCTGTTGTGGTCTTCAGGGTTCTATTGTGCGTGATTCCCTTGAGATTGAAGATGAGGATGAGGGGTCAATTTTTTATGCAAATTCCACAAGATTGGCTGCTCAAGTTAGTTCTCTACTGATAACCATATTTATTCTGTCGCAATACACATGATAATCTACTGTCGTTCATATTTAGGTTGATGACAAGAAGACAGTCGGGTTAAGTGCTTTTGCACGAATAGCACCTTCATGCCCAATAATAGCTGACCTGGTTACTGTACGCAATCTGTTTGACGCACTTACAAGTTCATCTGGAGGCCGATTGCATTTTCTTGTTTATGACAAGTATCTCAAGAGTTTAGACAGGTAATAAATAAATAAAACTTCTTAAAGTTTCAAAAAAAAATTGAGATCTATCTTACCTGTCTTTTGTTAATGCATGTATTACATTCGTGCATAAATAATTGAAACCTCACTATTGAAATGATGATTCCAGCTAAGCTAAGCATACCAAGTTATCTCTCTGCAACTGAAGTTGCGTAAGAAGTACATTTATTTGTTGCAGTGCTCTGATTAGGTTTTGATGGTTGCATTTGGATCTGGAATTCAGGAGATTTATGTGATAGAAGAAATTAGGAGAAATAGGGAGTCGTGGATCTTTAGTAGCTCATGATGTTATGATTGATCCAATGAGAGGTACTAAGAGCATCATTATGCTGTATTGCTATTTACAGGGAATTGAGGTCTGTGAAAGGTATCATGCAATCATCACTTGCCTCAAGTTTTCATCTTGATGCTGGAGAATGCATATTAGCTATTGATGGAGACAAGCCCATTCAACCGGTACTGCAACATATTGGAATATCAGCATGGCCAGGTGAACTGATTAATTTCGATACAAATTCTCAACTGGCAGACATGCTTCACTTTGGAAAGCAATTAATATGTTAATTCTTTTTGGCAGGAAGATTGGTCCTCACAACACATGCTCTTTATTTTCAGAGTATTAGAGTGGGATATGGTGATAAGATTGTTAAATACGACCTATCAACAGATTCAAATCAAGTGATTAAGCGTGATTTGACTGGACCACTGGGTGTCCGCCTCTTTGATAAAGCTGTGATGTACAAATCAAGCACTTTGTAAGTATTGAAAGGACAAAGCATTCTCCAATACCTATTTTCTTGAACTCTGCAGTTGTAATTCAATGAATTGCCTTCAAAACTAACATTGTCTTATGTTACAGGACAGAACCAATTTATTTCGATTTCTTTGAATTAGGAGGCCCTTCACGAAGAGACTATTGGTTAGCAATCACCCGTGAAGTATTGCAGGTGAACAGATTTATTAGGAAGTTCAATCTTGGAGATGTTCAGAAAGCAGAAGCACTCTCAAAAGCTATCCTAGGCATTTTGAGATACTCTGCTGTCAAAGAAGCTTTTCATATTGCTCCTTCTCACTTTAAGACAACACTTACTTTTAGCTTAGCAGAAAAGCTTCCGAAAGGAGATATGGTCTTAGAAGCACTGTATAACAATTATTTCCAACTCTTGGACTCTTCATTGAGACATTTGGCAATTGATTCTGCAGTCGATAGAATGTCGGAGAACCATTCTATACCATTTTCTTTGTATGCTCTCTCTAGAATGGGTTTTCTTCTGCTGAAGACAAACGATAAATCTGAAAAGGAAATGAGCTTTTGTGCTGTTTGCTTTGGTGTAACAAAATCTTTGGAGGCTGCCCTAGAAGAGTCAATTTGTTACTCTGAGAGAATAGAGTCAGCACGTGCTACAGTTGATCAAGTAAAGGTAGAAGGCGTTGATGCAAATCTTGCCCTCATGCAGGTTTGTTTAGATCTTCCTTTTTTGGTACATGCAACAGGAAGTAAATAAGCTTCTTTGTTGCCAAGGATTCAATTACAAAACTTGTTGATTTGGATGCAGGCAATACTTTTATGCGATCATGCTTTATATTAGTTCTTTAGTGGAGTTTCTTGGCATTTCATATTACCGAAGCTTATTTCTCAAATGATACTTGGGTAGCAAGGTGATTTGCATTCTGATGGATTGCCTTACATTGCAGGAGTTACTCTTCCCTTTAATTCAAGCAGGCAAGATTGTTTACTCTCTCAGCCAATGGGAAGATCCTTTGAAATCACTTCTATTCTTAGCTTTTATGTTGTATGCTATTCAAAGGTAAAATTTCATTGTTGTTGTCAGATATTATCAAATATGCTTATACACATTAATTTGGCTTTTCCCTTTTTGGTTTCACAGGGGTCTCATCAGTTACATCGCACCCTTTGTTTTCTTAACTTTTGCTATTATCATGCTTTGGCATAAGTATATTGGAGACGGAAAATTGTTGGAAGTGCTTGAAGTGAAACCTCCTCCAAGTAAAAATGCCGTTGAGCAGATTTTGACATTGCAGGAGGCTATATCCAAGTTAGAAAATTTTCTACAGTCTGCAAATATTACTCTTCTGAAGTTCAGATCTGTCTTGTTTGCCTGTGTTCCTAAGGTTTGTCTTTTGACCTTTGCTGTTTGACATCTCTGGCTTTTAATATCTTGATAATGACCAGGGTGTTAGTCTGTTTTGGCACAAGCTAATATATATAAACAATCTCTTGATATTCCTAATTAAAATTTTACTTTACAAGCTAAGGCATGAAGGGCGGGCCTGGTGCAGCGGTAGAGCCTACCGTCTGTAACCAGAAGGTCCCGGGTTCGAGCCCCAGCCTCTGCATATTATGCGGGTAAGGCTTGGCGCTTAAAGATACCCTTCCCCAGACCCCGCACAGTGTGGGAAGCCTACGGCACTGGGTACGCCCTTTACAAGCTAAGGCATGGTGATGAATGTTTCTTTAGAAATTCTCAGATCTTAGTTCTGATTCTGTACCCCAACATGTATTTACGCCTTTGCAGCATCACATGTTATTTATTGCGCAGAATTATAAATCAGGGTAAGACTTGAATTGTACAAGTGATTTCCATCTTGGCAAATGCTAATACCATCTTCTGCCTATGCAGGCCACTGAAGTAGTTGCAGCTGTACTTATTGTCGCAGCTGCATTTCTTGTCTTCCTACCTTCCAGGCCTCTGATACAGATGTTAGTCCTGGAAATGTACACAAGGGAGATGCCCCTAAGGAAACAGAACACTGAAAAATTCCGCAGGCGAATTAGAGAGTGGTGGGCTCGCATTCCAGCTGCACCTGTGCAGATGATCAGACCTAATGAAAGCAAGAAAAAGAGATGATCATGGGCTTTTAGGGTTGATTTGGTGACAAGGGGATCCCGAGAGGATTGGAGGGGATTAAGGGGAAAGTAAATTAATTTCCCCCTCAATCCCCTCCGATCCTCCCATGATCCCGGGTCACCAAATCAACCCTTAGGCTTTTGGCAGACCTAGTGCCGGAGGCACCCACACCGAGAAGGGACAAACTGAGGAATTCTTTCCTTCACAAATGCGGAGACACTGCTTTGAACCCGTGACCTAGCACCTGCCACTGCACTAGGCCAGAATTTAAGATCTCAAAGAGAGAAAAAATAGCCCACATATTCTGTTCCCTAGTTTGAACCTAATCAGCTAACTTAGGCTTCTTCGGTTCGCTCTCAATCCATGTGGATTAAGTGTGATTAGGTGTGATTAAATTCCAAGCAAGTCAAACTTCTTATTTTTTTCCAGTCATATCCAATTCATATGTAATGGGAATAACCGAACAAGGCCTTATGTAGATTTTGACCTACTAAGAAAAACTAGCCCCGGTAACCAGTGTATAGCATCATGTCGCTATGAGTGTAAAATGATGACTGCAGAAGAATTATTCATTTTTCTTGCAAGCCATTTCTTAGAAGTTTCTAGAGCTCTGATGTGTTCTAGAAGAATTTATCAGATGTTTGAACTGATGGTTGGAATGTAAGGTGGTTTCATATGGATTCTTTGAACTTATTTGCTCTAGTAAAATTGATGTATCCCCACAGCACATTGGAGAAGCAGCTGAAAGTGTGTCGTGTAGTCCAGTTTAGCACTTTATCTTCAAAATTTAAGGTGTTTTGGTTTTGTTAAGCTAAGTTTGAGCAAGTTTATGGAAAAAAGATGCAACATTTTCCTTTTATAGTTATTTGTTTGGTATGATATTTAAAAAATTGCTACCATCTTTTTATGATATGTTTGGATGTAGATATTGATTTGTTGGAATAGGATTGGTTACCAATATCAAATCATATTGGTTTCTATAATGAGTTACAATACCAAATATGTTGTTTGGATGCCGACGAAATTATTAGGAATCAAGGTTTTAAAGTCATTCGACTAATCGTGATTAGTTGCGATTAGTCGGCCTTATCGCTAGTCCGAGCTCGATTAGGGTCTCCGACTCGACTAGAGCGACTAGATAGCGATTAGTCATCCTAGTCGCCGACTAATCGCGATTACTCGTCCGACTAGGGGTTATGGTTGACTAGTTATGCCTGTTTTGGGCCACTAATTCGGCCTCTATTATGTGGGTCGGCCCACCATGTACCCAACACAAACGATGTTTTGCCCTATGCCTCTGCTTATACCAATACGGTACGCTGAGCGTGCGCTCTTCCCCAGCTCAGCCACCCCTTCTCTAGCGTCGTAGTCCCTTACCCATCGTCGCCGCTCCCCCTCTCATGTCGCCCTGTTGTGCTTTGGTGGCCCTTTGCTCGAGCAGTAGCTGCGCTCCCTCCATCACACGACGACTGTAATCTGCAGAGGATCCCCTCCAACGCGCTCCCGTCCTCGTCTGTTGTCTATTCAGTGGCTGAACAGGCGAGTAGGCAACCACTCATCTGTTTAGAATTCAGAGATTGAGATGAGGACCTCTTCAGACGGTAATTGCTCTGATATTTTGGTTGTTCAGTGTTCTCTGTTCACTAACTGAGCAGTATTGTGCCCGCCTTGGCCTTCTCTTGAGTTGTGCTTCACTTGATTGTTGTGCCACTAGCCACTACATATGAGAATAAGAGGCGACATAATAATGTTGAAGTCATCTTCCCATAATCTGTGTTGCCCCAGCCCTAGAATGATGGCAGTGGCACTGGTACAGTTCATGCAGTCCTGCTAGGCAGCTACAACTATATACACACACATGGTCCTGTTATAGGTGGACGACTATAGGACGACTAGGAGTCGACTAGGCTCGACAAATGGAGCAAATCGACGACTAATCGCGATTAGTCACCTTATCGATGCTTAGGTGACTAAAGTTGACTAGCCGACTTTAAAACCTTGCTAAGAATCCAGCAAATACCAATTCAAGTTCGGGCGTGCTTGTCGTCAAATTTGGGATTTCATTTATCTTCTCAACCATGTCCACAACCTAGCCACCTTGTGCGGCTCCTCCCATCACCAGGTGTAAGATGTACCCACCAGGCCCACCACCCAACCCTCTACCCCTTCCTTGTCTACCATGGCAGAGAGCACCGTTGGTTGGATGGAGTGTGTCCGTGGAGAATACATGTGTCAGCATCGTATCTTTTTTTAATAGATTATCAAACTAAGTAATAGTCTTTTTTATTATCATAGTTAGATAATAGTTTTAATCGGTCATCTCAGCAAACCCCCTATAAGGTATACTAAGGCCTTGTTCGTTTGTGCCGGATTGGTGGGTCGGAACGATTCCTAACCGGATTGCTTCTCTAATTTATATAAACTTTGATTAGCTGGAACGATTCCGGGTGCAATCCGATAGAAACGAACAAGGCCTAAATCAATGTCAATCTAGGATCACGCGGATGTAAAAAGATCATTACAACATATATCAAGTTCACATCATATTAAAGTAGAACATTAAGTTTGCAACAAATTTGTTTCCATTTAGTCATTAAACACATCATCACGAGTTATGAGTGGAAGTTTTTAACAAAACAACATAGTTTTGGTAGATCACATGGATGCGCCATTCCATGCATCCACCCAACCACAACTTCTCTACGGTTTTTGATCATCAGAGAACTTAGGTGCGTAGAAGAAACCATAATTTGGGTCTATTGTATTTGAAAGATTTAAAAAAATTACACATTGAGTACTCAATTGTACTCAATAGGATTTGCCCAATATAGATACAAGAAATATGCATTTGGTTCATTAGTAAGGATCATATTTGGTTTTTCACAAAGACAATTTTGTACGAGAATGTAGTGTGATTCTTGCAAATAGGCAAGCATAACATGGTTAAAATAAATATAAGCCATTAGCAATTGGAGCTCGATCTTCCACGAGTCATTGTTTTGTCACTCAATCGTATCTAGAAGTGAAGGGACTAAGATGCCAGAGAGAGAGAGAGATAGATAAAAACTAATTCTAACTATTCTCTATTTTTTTATCTAGTTAAAACCTATGTGATAAATAAACTATCTATTGTGTAACTAAGGTTTTGCTAGGTATGTTTCTATCTCTACCGTGAAAGAGTTATGCAACCAAGATTCCAATCCTTTTAAACAGACAATCAACTAAACTAGACATGTAAAGCACATATCCAAGATACATGCAGTAATGCAGAAGCTAAAGAGCAACATAGATGCAAACTCTTGGAGAAGTTCCATGATTCCATGTAGTATTTGTTGGATACCCTCATAAGGATGCCCTTACAAGAACCAAGCTTTCGGTTAAGTGACTTCGTGGATAGCTCCTGAGCCTTCTCCAAGCGACAATTGGTGTGATGTCGAAAGACCACAAGCCCTCTCTGAGTAAAACAATGGTGCACACAAGCAATATGTGATATCATCTCATTTTCATTCTTGATCAAGTTTTAGGTCATGTTTCTGATATGTGTTACTTAGTGGACAAGCATGCTTGAATCACATGAGAGATGAGAACCCCATCATTGCCTTGACTTCTACCATCTAAGCAAACTAAGCATAGACTATATAATAACAAAAGTAACAATAAATGTTACAATGTGTAAAGGATATATACCAGGGGTACTCATGACACGTCAATCTCAAAGATGCTGACTTATGGGCCTAATCCGGACTCAGTCTAGGACTTAGACTCGATCTATGGGGAACTCAACCCACATGTTAGGATGAAGTCTACGCGCCTGAATAAATGTGTCCTAACTGGATAGAGTAAAGAATGATTATGCCAACGAGACGTCCCTAGTGGTTAGGCACCTAATGCGTGAAGATTCATACTAAGGTCGATCCCCCACCGGTCGGATCTTTGTCTAGCTCAAATTACCCGCTCGTAGCTCGACGAACACGATGTTCACATCTTCTAGGTAATGTTAGCATGTCCACCTCATCCAACAATATGTAAGATACATGTGATGAAGGTTTGATGGGAACAACCAGGAAAGTGTAACACTTGATCATATCTAATAGGATATTATAGGAAGACATCCATCAGATGACCTACAATTAATCGACCCCTGACACAATTAATAGGCCCGCTCATGGGGCTCTAGGGTTTACTCCATCTCACCAAGGGCACTCGACCGACCAGACAACCAAAAACATAAGGGCTAGACCATAAGGTTGTCACGACCTCCGATCATCCAACATAATGACTCAGGGGCCTATAGGTCTACGCGCTAGGTACACCTAGCCAACACAAAAGGGAATGTCTAACAAGCATAACCACATCCTAACAAGGTAAAGAAAGACCCACTCGAGGGCTCAAAGACCACACCCTCTAAATGACCAAACACAATTACAAATAACTAGTTTCAACCCCAACTAATTTTCACAAGATCACCCAGGGCTCGGGTGCTTTTTCCATCGGACGTGCTGCACGCCCGACGAGTCCACCTTCTAGAGAAGATAAAAGTGTTGCATATTTTTAACCCTCATTGATTTTTACAAAATCACTCAAGAGCTCAGGGGCTACGTGCACCAAATGTGCTTGCGCCCGATGAATCTGCCCTCTAAAAAAGGTTAGGAATTTTTAGATAAAAACATACCCATAAAAGAACTCACCTAGATAAAGGAACATTGGTCTATGAAGAAAAAGGCCAAATATTTACGAGGACCCATGGAAAAATCCTTGATTGAATCTCACAACCCGTCCAATGGCTCGAGGGATACTGTAGTGTACCCATAATTGGAGTACCCTAAAGTGAACATAAATAAACCACTCGAAGGGATAAAAAGCTTCCATAGGAACAAACTCTAAAAAAAGCTCGTCTCTGACCAAGTCACCTCAACCAAGTTAGGCCCTATGACAGGAACTCGACTGAAATCCCCCGACCTGGTCCCTCTCACTAGGTGAGACCCAGCTAAGCCACCACAACTAAATCGCACTCAAGTATGGCCAATGTCCCCCATCCCAAATCCTCCTAGATTGGTCCATTCTCATCTGATCAATCATGAGCTTGAATAGGACAATTGTGCTTCCTCCACACGTCACACTGCCCAAAGGTAAAGCATATAGAGCCAAGGTGTTTAGGATCCTTTGACCATTTAGTGCATGCCTCTAGCGCAAGACAATGGCAGGTAAAGTACAGAGGACTCTAGGGACTGTTTACCCAACCACTTCATCTCATGGGGAAGAAAGCCAGCAAAGACATACAAGACTAAAGTATGAAGGGGCAACTACAAGGCAAACTATCTACACGGATCACGGAGGCATACCCCACAATAGGAGCTCATACACCTACAACTACAAGACCCAACCACCCTCATGGTGTAGACAGCTCAAGAATGGTTGGGGTCAATTCAAGGATGATGAAGTAGACATATTCATCATGACATACCTTAGGAAGGTACTAGTAGAGCGACACATCCAAAAACATGAGTAATGCATCCCATAAAAACGTCCATGTAACAAGTCCCTTGCTCCTCGACTATATAAAGGGAAATGCCCACCATGTAGGGGCACACAAACTTAGATTGTAACATGTAACACTTCTTACACAAACATGAGAACCAAGCGCTCCAGCTTGTAACACATAAAAGCAAGTAACAAAGAATTCAACATCATATTGGACATAGGAGTTCTCTCTAAATCAGTCTAAACTCTCTTCCTTAGGTTCGACTAGAGCAAAGCCATCAACATAGCGACACGCTGGCCCCACCCTAACCTACAAATTTACTTTTTGTGGGGTCAAAACCATGCACCATGCGATCATCAGAAGACTAGGGCTTGAAAAGTTTAGGGCTGTCCCTCACTACACATACATGGTTCTCAATATACTGAGTATCAATGTGGTAATAAGCAACAATAATAGTTTAAATCAGTCATATATCTATGACATAGAAGGATGTAGCCTCACTGAATCCCATGTGATATAGACCAAATTTGACAACCTGAAGGAAGCCCTGAGATATAATCACCGTGAAGAAGGAAATGAGGAAAATCTTGAACCTCCCCTAAAGAAGTCATGACTAGTAACTCTGTCGCCTAGGTCCTTGTTCACCAAGTAGATCCACTTGGACCCTAACAACTCATCTAATGTCACTCACATCGGGACCAACCTAGATCCAAATAGTAACACATTCCTAGACACCTTTTCCTAGAAGCCATCTGATATGCTAGAAGTCCTAAGAGAATTGGTTCAGAATACTCTTAATGCTAGTTCTAATGCAAGGCCTATCAAGCAGAAGTTGTGCCATTTTGCTCAAGACAAAAAATACGTAAAGAAGAACGAAATAACTCGACTCCTAGATACATGGTATATCAGAGAAGTTATTCATCCTAAGTGGGTTGATAACCCTATACTTATCCATAAAAGAATAAATAGTGGAGAATGTGCATTGATTATACCGATTTAAATAAAGCATGTCCAAAAGTTCCTTTTTCTCTACTCCAGATTGACCAAACCATAGACTCTAGCTTTTGATGTGTTCTACTATCTTTTCTTGGCTATTATTTGGTTATCATCAGATCCCATTGAAGGAATAAGATCAAATCAAAACAATGCTCACCAACCCATTCTGTGTCTATTGTTATACTACTATGTCGTTTGGGCTAAAACACGCGAGGGCTACATATCAAAGAGGGATTCAATAGTGCATATCTTCTTAGCTCCGTAGAAATATCAAGGCTTATGTGGATGATGTTGTCATTAAGACTCATGATAAAAAGGATTTAATCTCTTATCTGGTAGAGACCTTTGAAAATATAAGGAAATTCAGTATCGAACTCAATCCATAGAAATGCACCTTTGGTGTGCCATCTAGAAAACTATTGGAATACTTGGTTTCTTAGGAGGGAATTGAAGTAAATCTAGAGAAAGTTGCCACAATCCTAAGAATGTGACCATCGATTTGTCTCTAGGACATCCAAAAGTCTATCTACACCCACTTATCCCATAGAACACATGTTTTTTATGTTTTATATCCTATAATTATCAGTTAGATGCCCGAGTGTTGCTACAATTTCTATAAGCACTTGTTTAAATTAGATAGTTATGCAAACATGTTTCAAACTTTGCAATAACACTAACCATCCTAATTACCTTTGCACCATGCAGCTCTAAACCCGTAGATTCAATCATCAAGTTCTATATGATCTCATATCTTCATCTTTTTCATGCAACTTTCTTTGCAGGCCACTAAGCTGCTCCTGCAGAGCAGCGATCTCTTCTGTCCCCTTCTAAGCTTGATCCATTTGTGGCTGCTTCTTAGCAGGCATGGCTTTTGTTGGCCTCATGACATTTGGGGGCCAGGAATACACACATAGAGATGTTGGTAGATATCATCAATAACCGATACCATAGTAGCATGCTTGCATTTATGTTAACTGCCAATGTGCACTATTAAAAGCATATTCCCCATTCTATTTCATCAATGCATTGTCTCATGCCTAGTCACAATAGCTTCCATGGCACATGAAACAAAAAAGGTTCGAACATCAATCATAGAAACCCACCTGCCACCTAACAAAACAAAATACATCCCAAAAGCTAGAAAACCCTAGAGTAGGATTATAAATGGTATGAATATTATCCATCTGTATTCGAATTCGATCTGTCTAAGAAGGCTGAAATTCGATCTGTATTCGAGTCTGGGTATTCAGTATTCGATCTGTATTCGAATTATATCTGTATCCGTACACTCAAAGTTGGATATTTAAGATGTCGATACCAATTCTAATCTTATCCAGCACAACTCAACAATATCTATATCTGATCCGAATTCAAAGAGAAAATATGAAAACAAATATGATATAATCAATATCCGTCCATATCCGATCCGATTACACCCCTACCCCAGAGGAACGTTGCATGTATTTTGAAAGGCATGAGTAGAACCACACCTTATTGCTCTTTTTCGGGGCCACAAAAAAAGATATGGAAGACAACTTCCTGCATCAGGGAATGTAAAATGGATAGCTAAAGAAAGCTCAAAAGATTCAAAATGAAAAGTGAAAGTCGCCTAGAGGGGGGGGGGGGGTGAATAGGGCGAATCTGAAATTTATAAACTTAAGCACAACTACAAGCCGGGTTAGCGTTAGAAATATAAACGAGTCCGAGAGAGAGGGCGCAAAACAAATCATGAGCAAATAAAGAGCGAGACACGATGATTTGTTTTACCGAGGTTCGGTTCTTGCAAACCTACTCCCCGTTGAGGTGGTCACGAAGACCGGGTCTCTTTCAACCCTTTCCCTCTCTCAAACGGTCACTTAGACCGAGTGAGCTTCTCTTCTCAATCAAACGGAACACAAAGTTCCCGCAAGGACCACCACACAATTGGTGTCTCTTGCCTTGGTTACAATTGAGTTTGATCACAAGAACAATGAGAAAGAAAAGAAGTAATCCAAGCACAAGAGCTCAAATGAACACAAATGTCGCTCTCTCTAGTCACTATTTGATTTGGAGTGATTCCGGACTTGGGAGAGGATTTGATCTCTTTGATTGTGTCTAGAATTGAATGTTATAGCTCTTGTAATGTGTTGAAGGTGGAAAAACTTGGATGCCATTGAATGTGAGGTGGTTGGGGTATTTATAGCCCCAACCACCAAAATATGGCCGTTGGAAGGCTGCTGTCGCATGGCGCACCGGACAGTCCGGTGCGCCACCGGACACTGTCCGGTGCGCCAGCCACGTCAGCGAGCCGTTGGAGTTCGACCGTTGGAGCTCTGACTTGTGGGGCCTCTGGGCTGTCCGGTGGTGCACCGGATAGGTCCTGTAGACTGTCCGGTGCGCCAACTGCGCGTCCTCTGTCCTCTGCGCGCGCAGGCGCATATTTAATGCGTTGCAGTCGACTGTTGCACACGAAGTAGCCGTTGCTCCGCTGGCACACCGGACACTGTCCGGTGCTTCACCGGACAGTCCGGTGAATTATAGCGGAGCGCCCTCTGATTTTCCCGAAGGTGGCAAGTTCAGCTTCGAGTGCCCTGGTGCACCGGACACTGTCCGGTGGCACACCGGACAGTCCGGTGCGCCAGACCAGGGTGCCTTTTGGGATGTCTTTAGCTCTTTTTGTTTGAACCCTTTCTTGGTCTTTTTATTGGCTTATTGTGAACCTTTGGCACCTGTAGAACTTATAGACTAGAGCAAACTAGTTAGTCCAATTATTTGTGTTGGACAATTCAACCACCAAAATCAATTAGGAAATAGGTGTAAGCCTAATTCCCTTTCAATCTCCCCCTTTTTGGTGATTGATGCCAACACAAACCAAAGCAAGTATAGAAGTGCATAATTGAACTAGTTTGCATAATTGTAAGTGCAAAGGTTGCTTGGAATGAAACCAATATATATTTTCATAAGTTATGCATGGATTGTTTCTTTATTTTCATCATTTTGGACCATGCTTGCACCACATGTTTTGTTTTTGCAAATTCTTTTGGAAATTCTTTTCAAAGTCTCTTGCAAGATAGTCAAAGATAAATGAGTAGGATTCGAGAAGCATTTTCGAAATTTGAAATTTTCTCCCCCTGTTTCAAATGCTTTTCCTTTGAATAAACAAAACTCCCCCTTAATAAAATCCTCCTCTTAGTGTTCAAGAGGGTTTTAGATATTAGTTTTTTGAAGAGGGTGATCCAATTTGAAATTCTATCAAAAATAAGATACCAAGTTGAAAAACTTCATCATTTGAACACAAATTTTTGAAATCGGTGGTGCGGTCCTTTTGCTTTGGGCTAATACTTTCTCCCCCTTTGGCATGAATTGCCAAAAACGGATACTTGAGTGAAATATAAGCCCTTTTAAACTACTTTCTGTAACACCCCAGGTGTTACCTTGGCTAGAACCCACCTTGATACTAAAGGCTATGATCACATGTGGAAGAACTTAAGGGACAAAAGCATGAGGGCCTTGGAAAGCTAGATGTTAACCAAGGATTGTGAGTAACCAAAAGCATTACTCTAATCCTTGCACACTTACTACCTTGGATAAGAGGGGAGAAGAACCCTAGACCTCTCTTAAACCCTATCTCCCAAAACCCTAGGTAAGAGGGGAAAGAGAGTGAACAAGTGTGCAAGGCATGAGTAATTTTTACCCAAACCTTAACTAACCTTGTAACCATCAATTAGGGGAGGGAAATATTGCAAAAAGACCCCTGGAGAAACCCCAATTCAAATCTCCAAGTGGAGAGAGAGCTAGAGCTCTCTATTTCCCTCTAAGTCAAATTCTAACCCTAATCCAAAGACCCACCGTGTTCACCTTGAAGATGGCACCAAAACCACTTAGGTTCTATACCAAAAATGTGGTATACCACCTAAGGCACCCCCTGGAAAAAGTGGAAACCGAGACTTTGACGTTTGGCAGGTTTTGGCATCAGTTTTGTCGCGGTGTGGGCAGTGAGACAAGCCAGATTTGGCGCCCGTCTATCTCCTGATCTAGGGCGTATCCTCCATTGGAACTCACACATGTGAGATAGCCCTAGGTGCCAGGAAGAGGTCTGCGCCGGATTCATGGCAAGATTCGCACGTTTGCGATCTCTGGAGACGTTTGAACAATGGAAGAAACACACCTCCACGTGTTCGACGCTTCCTGCCCGCGCCAGAGCACGCTCGCGCGCGCCCCCACATGCCCAGCGCCGCGCCCGAGCCAAGCCAGCGCCATGGCCCGCGCCCGCGCCTATAAAACCCTCCCAGGCTTCGACTGCACTCTTCCGCGCACCCTCAAACCTCACCGGAGTCTAGCTCGCCGCCGTTTGCCCGTGCGCAGCGTGTCCGCGGCCGCCCAATCCCTCTGTCACCGTAGACCGGCCGATAGAGCCATTCCCAACCCCGTCCAGCCCTCGGAGAAGACTGTGCACACCTCCGTGAAGCTCCCCGAGCAAGGAATCGGAGTTTGCTTCGCCGGAGAGGCCAGTCCACGCTCGTCGGAGCTCTCAACCCCGCCGGAGTACGTGGACCGGGTAATCCACTCAACCATCCTTCGATTCCTTGTGCACACGGTCACTACGTTACCCCGTGAAGCTCACCGTGCCCTTGGATTGAACCAGTTCGCCGTGGTTTGGCCGGTACACTCGCCGCCGACGAGGACACCCGCCTGCGCGCGTGGACCGGGCGATTCCGGCCATCCCCGACGTCAAGCCGTACCTCGACGTGACCGCCAGAGCCTCCCCGAGCCAACCCCACCCTTCACCGGACCTCCCTCGCCGCCGGTAAGCCGCGCCACCCTTTTCTTTCCCGCGGTTACTGTTTGCATAAGGGGAAGGACTGCGGGTGAGAGGGAGAGAAGGTCAGGGGGTTTTATGAAATGTCAGAGACACAGGGGAATAGTGGCGCGAGGGTAGATTTGCGAAGGTTGATTTAGTTTAAACCCAGGGACCTCGGTGTAAACTGTTTTTCCAGAAAACCTTTATTAAATCTGTTTTTAATTTGAACAGAAACTTTGAAAATCCATAACTTCTGTTTAGTTCATCCAAATTTGGTCAAACCAATTTTGTCAGACTCTAAATAATGCAACCTACTTAAGAAAAATATAAAACCCCCTATGTACTATAGAAAACTTTAAAGCTCTGATTTAATTATAGTTTTGACCAAAATCTCAATAATAAGGCCAAAATTAGTTGCACTATTCGACTGGGGTTAGAAAAATTTTGAGAAGTTTGTATCTACCTACTAACCCAGATAAAAATGTTAAACCTCTCTGTCCACTCCATTAAGTTAGTTTTTACCCCTTATTCTATAATATGCTTAAGGATAAGAAAAATAGAAAATGTAAATTAAATAATGAACCAGAGAGTACCTCTATTTTTGTTAGGATACTTATTTAATGTAGTTCACTGGAAAAATATATTATACCCTGGTTTAGTATAAAATAGGTAGGATACCTTTTATTTTAATAAAACAAGTGAAACTTAGAAAAACTCTACAAAAATAACCCCAAGGTAAAAACACCCCCACCCTTGGGATAACTAATGTTTTATTAATGAGAACTTAGGAAAAATATGAAATCTGCTGTTTGACATTTTTCAAATAATAATGTAGTAGAAAGTGCCTTTTTGACATTAAGCTTAAGAAAATCATAACTAAATAACCACCCCTTAGTTTTCTGTGATTTTTAGCACAGAAGCCTATTGTTACTATTGGATGCCAGCAAAAATAACCTTTAGGACAAAACCCACCCCTAACTAAGAGATGTAGTGTAAAGTGGCCCATTTTGCATAACTCTTGTTATTTTTGATTAAAGCCTAGCCTTTGTACTTTGAGCCTCAAATTCTTAAAACAAGCTAGAATAGCAAATGACAACCCACTGTAATTTTTACAGAATTTTTGGGAATTATTAAAACACTGTCGTAGTTCAAACCTACACTAGAAACCCTAAATGGAAATTAAAGCAAGGAAAATGAATAATGCAAATCAATGTCATCCTAAAACCTTTGTAATCTGTCCACTAAAATGTATCAAGGCAATACCAATCCACTATGTTATCTTCACTGAAAACCCAAGCCTAAAGAGTAATAAGCCTAACCCACTGGAAGCCCCGCATGACTAAGAAACCCTAAGTTACTTCTTAACTTAGTTCTCTTTAGCATAATATTATTAAATCCTGCATAATCATGACATACATGTTCATTGCATTTCGATAGACTGTAACCTTGCTGACGGAGAGTACATCCTCGTGCCGGAGCAAGGAGCTGCTCAGGAGGTAGCCCCGGATCCAGCACCCGAGCCTGCACCAGAGGACGTGTCTGCCACTGCTTTGGAAGGCAAGCCCCGGTTTTATACATAACCTGTTCTATATGCTATTTTACTGCACTTAATGTTTGTAGGATTGTACTGTGCACTTAAGTGTAGGAGTTGATTGAAACCCTAGTTGCATGATCTCAGGAATCCTTTTGAGATGAATACTAGTATGATAGGACGAGTAGTTGCTTTATTTAATTAGGATCTCGGTAGAAGACGAGTGATTTTTCTAGCACTCGCGCGAGATCAGGAAATTGATTGTACCCACTTTCACACTATCATGATACTAGTTGGTGGACAACAATCCATGGGGATTGGTTGTTTACGAGATGGAAAATGGAATAAGGATTAACGTGCGGATACCTGTGTCAAGCGTTTGAACGTACTAAACACATACCGAGAAATATGGTAAATCGGTAAGCCTAGTACCTGAGTGAACCTGCCCGCAGACATATCCCCTCACGCGACCTGAGACGAGGTCTCCCATTCCGGTTATGGTGGGTACAAGTGCGGTCACTGCACGACGGCCAGTCGGGGTCAGTGGGGCATTGTACGCCAAGGCGGTGAGCCCTGATCTGTTGCCAGGGAATCGATGGGGACGGTTGATGTGTGTGGGGACGGAGTGCCCCTACATGTCGTGTGTTTAGGTTTACCTTGCAAGGATAAAAACTCGATTCGAATCGTCTGCTTCTCGCAGCTAATGAGACTGCTTGATCCATTGTACTGCATTGAGTAACAAGTGGAAATATGATGAGTTGATATAAGATATTGATTGGTAATAATGCTTGCTACCATGTATGAATAGATAGTCTACTTTTAGCCTTAAGAGAGTCACACTTAATTTTGACCAAGTTAAAATCTTGACTTAGAAACTCAGCTAGTGCTTTTGGCAACCAAACCCCACAGCCAAACAGCTGCATGTCTAGAGGTAGAGGAGTAGACTCCTCACACCGGGTAAGTCTAGCTGAGTATTAGTATACTCAGCCTTGCTTGTGGCATAATTTTTACAGGTTCTCTGGAGGAAATGGTTGCTGGAGTGACTTGGCCGTCCATCTTGCCACCAGGTTGGACTGTCGAGTGGGACCCTGCCTCGGCTGAGGAGGAGCATGAGGAGTGATGGGACAGGCTTCCGCATCTCTCTATTTATTTACCGTTAGTTTATTTCCGCTGCACTTCGAACAATGATGGTTACTTTCGCAAAAACTCCGATGATGATGGTGATGTAATAATTTAATACTCTGACATGTATGGTTTTATGCTTTATTGTATTTGCTCTGTGACTCACCTTCGAGTGAGATTGTGGTACTTGATCCTGTCAGTGGCCGTGTCGGACTAGATCTGAGGGATTGACGGGTTATTCCCATTTAAGTGTGGTCTAGCCTCTAAGGCGGGGCATAGGCACTTAAGTTGGAATAATTCGGGCAGTTCCGCCACAGCTGTTATCGGAGCTTGTACCACCACAGAGGAATCAATAAAATGTAAATACCATCAATTTTCCAAGTAAAACTTGATAGAAACAATATTGGATAGATAGTAGGACGAGCAGGATAGACCTAGGACGTGAAGCCTTAGGGTAATAGAAGGGTAGCTAGGTGGCTAAGTAACTAGGCCCTACAGGCCGCTTTTACAGGATGGGAGTCCTTCCCGATTCCTTTTATCTTTGTGAGGTCGTTCAGGACGAGCATGCATGCATTCTTAATTAAGAAAATGGATAACTGAGTAAAGGACTTAAAAACAAGATAACAACCAACTAGGTCCCCAGTGCCTTTTCATTTAACTAGAGAAAGGCTGAGTTTTATTTTTTCCTTGTTCTTTTTATAATTCTTTTTCTTTTACTTACGCTTAACCGTACACATATGACTTCCCACGGATCCTCCGATGACGGAAATGCACTGACCCACACTGACGGACTTGCACGAGAGGGCTTTCCCCGCATTTTGTGGGAGGTACTTCAGGGGGCCGGATACACGACACCCCCTCAGTACGCGGTGCAGCAGTTCGAGAAGCACCGAGTGCCTCGCTGTAGAGTGAGGATGACTTTGGAGCCTCATCCCCTGCAGCCAGGCTGGCGCTCTTTGGACTCCGAGTCTTTCGGATACCGAGCAGAGGACACGATCGAGGCGATCGCTCTGCATGGATTGACTACTTTCTGCGGATTCCATCCATTGGAGCTGGCTACCCACCCCATTGGCTTGTTCCCCGCTGAGAGGGAGGACGACCCAATGTGGAAGGATCGGGTGGAGCATGCCAAGGATATCTGGGCCATCTACCCAGGACAGACCGCGCACTTGACCGTACGGTGCATCAATGCTCTGTATCGTCTGCAGGTGATGCGCGGTGAGGCGATGTCCCATCTGATGGCACTGCTGGAAGCAACAAAGATTACGTTGGACAACAGAGAGGAACTCGTGGTTGACTTGTCTCAAGAAATGGTGGAGAAGGACTTGCAGGTGGAGCAGCTATCCACTGATATTCAGGAGTTGGAGGAGCTAGTGGGCACCAGGGAGAACACCATCGAGGTTCTAGAGGATCAGCTCATTAACACTCAGCAGCAGCTTGCTGAGGCTAACGAGCACCTGGATATGCATCACCAGGAGATCCAGGACCTGGAGGCCAACGAGGACGTCGACATCGAGGGAGGAGATGAGCCTGCCTCCAGTGTGGACACTGCTGGCTCGGGAAGACCACCTTCCCCCGAGTCGAGTGTTGCTTCGTTCGCTCACTAGGTTTCAGGATAGGATTAGAAGTTGGATGGTCGGACTCCTCGCAGCTAGCTTAGCTTTTGCACCCTTGGGGTACTAGGCTAGATAGAGTTGAGTCATTTTGGGACAATTGATGTAATCATGCTAAACTCTCTTGAAAGCTTGTTTGATGGATGCTGTCATCAGTTTAAATTTGGAAGGAAGAATTTGTGCCTTTTAAAATCCTTTTGTTGAAGCCGGAGTCTATCATGTTGTTTTAACTTTTTCCTTCACGATAAACTTCTTGAACTTGGGAATAAGGTGTTAAGTATGTGATTTTTCAGATGGCCGGGAGGCAGCGTCGTGGCCAGAATGAGCACGTTCCTCCACCGCCACCGCCACCCACTCTGCAGGAGCTCATGGCTCAGCAGAATGAGATCTTGAGACAGCTGGCTCAGCGTCAGCCACCACCTCAGCACTATGGTGGTGGAGACCATCAGCGTCACCCCGCGACGGCTACCTATCAGGAGTTCCTCAGCACCTAGCCTCCATTGTTCACAAGGGCAGAGGACCCGCTTGATGCAGATGTGTGGCTGCGAGTGGTGGAATCCAAATTCCCACTGCTCCATGGAGCTTGCTCAGAGGTCACCAAAGTCAGGTTTGCCACCCAGCAGCTTCGCGGACCCGCAAGGACTTGGTGGGATCATTTTCTTGCTATGCAGCCAGAGGACCGAGAGGTGGAGTGGAGGGAGTTCAAGGCAGCTTTCAGAGGACACCATATGCCAGCCGGGATCATGGACCGGAAGCTCAATGAGTTTTTGGCACTCACTCAGGGCAACAGGACAGTGTTGCAGTATGCCCAGGCCTTTAATGACTTGTGCTAGTATGCTGGGTATCATGCAGATACAGATGAGAAGAAGAGAGACAGGTTCAGGAGGGGGCTCAGCACTAAGCTCCGTGACCGTCTCAACACCGTCAGGGCCAACAGTTACAATGAGTTGGTCAACATGGCTATCTCCCAAGAGGACTGCATTACAGCTAGACAGGCAGAGAAGAAGAGGAAGACCCCTGTGGCAGGACCCTCAGCTCAGCCACAGCGCTTCAGGATTGTGTCCGACACCCAGGGCAGGGGACCCCAGCAGCAGCAAGGGCGATGGGTGATCCGACCTCAGCAGCAGCAGCAGCAGGCGCCCAACCGCACCCAGTTTCCAGCTCAGAGGAACAATCAGCAGCAGCAGCAGTACCGCCAGGCAAATGACAATAGGTGCTTCACATGTGGCAACACCGGGCACTATGCCAAGAATTGCCCCAGGAATCAGCAGAGGCAGGGGCAGAATGCTAATCAGAACCAAGGCAAGAGGCAAAAGGTGCAAGTGAGGTAGGGCAGGCTAAACTTCACCACCATGGCTGATATTCCAGAGGGAGCACCCGTCATGACTGGTATCTTTACAGTTTTGAATTATCCTGCTATTATTCTTTTTGATTCTGGTGCATCGCATAGTTTTATCAGTGCCAAGTTTAGTGCCAAGTGCCAGTTACCTTTTCACCACACCAATGGAGGTATCACAATTTCCACCCCCGGAGGCAGGGTTGCCACCTACCAAATTAACAAGAATGTGCCTATAAAGTTTGGTAGTCTGATAATTAAAACCAACCTCCTCATTTTGGGGTTGGATAGTGTGGATATCATATTGGGAACTGACTGGTTGACCAAACATCAGGCTGTGATTGATATTGCAGCTAGGGCCATTGAGGTGCACTCACCAATTTGTGGTGAAACTACACTATATCTGCCTGACCAGGGTTGTATCCGTTCTTGTGCTTTCGTCATGATAAATTCCCCAGTGGAAAAGATCCCAGTGGTCTGTGACTATCCGGATGTTTTTCCGGAGGAATTGCCAGGGATGCCACCTGACCGAGATATTGAGTTCGCCATCGAATTGCAACCCGGGACCGCTCCTATCTCCAAGAGACCCTATAGGATGCCTCCCGCGGAATTGGCGGAATTGAAAAAGCAATTGCAAGAGTTGTTGGACAAG
Organism: Zea mays; assembly: GCF_902167145.1. Classification (NCBI taxonomy): domain Eukaryota; kingdom Viridiplantae; phylum Streptophyta; class Magnoliopsida; order Poales; family Poaceae; genus Zea; species Zea mays. The sequence continues at coordinate 151,097,145 of NC_050099.1, read as the reverse complement.
GGGTTTATTCGTCCAAGCACTTCACCATGGGGATGTCCAGCATTATTTGTGAAGAAAAAGGATGAGAGTTTGAGGATGTGTGTTGACTACCGCCCTCTCAATGCGGTGACTATCAAGAACAAATACCCACTGCCCCGCATTGATGTTCTGTTCGATCAGTTGGTAGGAGCCAGAGTGTTCTCCAAGATAGATCTTCGCTCAGGATACCATCAAATCAAGATCCGTGCCAGCGATATTCCCAAGACGACCTTCTCAACCAGATATGGGTTGTATGAGTTTCTGGTGATGTCTTTTGGGCTGACCAATGCCCCGGCCTATTTTATGTACCTGATGAACTCAGTGTTCATGCCAGAGTTGGATAAGTTCGTGGTCGTTTTCATTGATGATATTCTAGTTTATTCCAAGAATGAAGCCGAGCACACCAAACATTTGCATACTGTACTTCAGAGACTGCGTGACCATCAGTTGTATGCTAAGTTGTCTAAGTGTGAGTTCTGGCTAAAGGAGATTAAATTCTTGGGTCACACAATTTCTCAGGATGGGATATCAGTTGATCCTGAGAAGGTACAAGAGGTAATGGATTGGAAACCCCTGACTACAGTGAAGCAAATTCGGAGTTTTCTGGGATTGGCAGGGTATTATCGACGATTTATTCCGGATTTCTCCAGAATTGCCAAACCAATGACTGAACTGTTGAAGAAGGGAGTCAACTTTGAGTGGAGCCAAAAGTGTGAAGATGCCTTTCATACCTTGAGGCAGCATTTGACAACAGCCCCAGTTCTGGCCCAACCTGACAACACCAAGCCATTTGAAGTTTATTGTGATGCTTCTGGTACTGGATTGGGATGTGTCTTGATGCAAGAAAACAGAGTCATTGCTTATGCTTCCCGAGCACTCAGGCCCCATGAGCAGAACTACCCTACACATGATCTAGAATTGGCAGCTGTAGTTCATGCTCTAAAGATATGGAGACACTACTTGATGGGAGCCCACTGTAACATCTACACTGATCACAAGAGTCTCAAATACATCTTCACTCAGGCAGATCTGAACATGAGGCAAAGGAGATGGTTGGAATTAATCAAGGATTATGATTTGGAGGTGCATTACCACCCTGGTAAGGCCAATGTTATGGCAGATGCTTTGAGCAGAAAGGCCCAGTGCAATTGTATGAGCATGGATGCAAGAGTCACCACCCTGTGTGATGAGTTGTGCAAGCTGAACCTGGAAGTTGTTTCTTCGGGTGACTTAAGTTATATCTCGGTGGAGCCCACATTGCAAGAACAGATAGTTAGGGCACAGGTTGAGGATAAGGGTGTTCAGGTTATCAAAGATATGATCAAGCAAAAGGCAGAAAAATACAAGTGTTTCCGACAGGACAACAAGGGAATTCTATGGTTTGGAGATCAATTGGTTGTTCCCAAGGACCCTGAGCTCAGAAAGAAGATACTGGATGAAGCTCACCTCTCCAAATTCTCCATGCACCCTGGTAGCAACAAGATGTACCATGATCTCAGATCTCTATATTGGTGGACTAGAATGAAAAGGGAAATTGCCAAGTACATATCCGAGTGTGACACCTGCCAGAGGATCAAAGCTAGTCATTTGAAGGCAGCAGGCCCTCTGCAACCCCTTCCCATACCATCTTGGAAATGGGAGGACATTTGCATGGACTTCATAGTGGGATTACCCAATACCTCCAGGCACCATGATTCTATTTGGGTTATTGTGGACAGGTTGACCAAGACTGCTCATTTCTTGCCGGTGCACACCACCCACAAGACAGAGAAGTACGCAGAAATTTATGTTGATCAGATAGTAAGATTGCATGGTATTCCAAAGACCATTGTATCTGACAGAGGAGCACTGTTTGTGGCACGCTTTTGGGAGAAACTGCAAGAATCACTTGGGACCCAAGTAATCCGAAGCTCAGCATATCACCCTCAAACAGATGGCCAGACAGAAAGGGTGAATCAGATTTTGGAAGACATGTTGCGAGCATGTGCACTACACTATGGGAAGGATTGGGACAAGTGTCTGTCTTTGGCAGAGTTTTCTTACAATAACAGCTATCAGTCCAGTCTGAAGATGGCACCTTTTGAGGCATTATATGGGAGAAGGTGTAGGACCCCACTAAATTGGTCTCAAGCAGGAGAAAGGGAAATTTTTGGGCCAGACTTGGTACTCGAGGCAGAGGCAAAGGTCAGGGTTATTACCAAGAACTTGGAAGCTGCTCAGGCCAGGCAAAGGAGCTATCATGATAAGAGGCGGAAGCCTCTACAGTTTGAGGTGGGAGATCATGTCTATCTTAAGGTATCACCCACCAAGGGTGTCCAGAGATTCGGGATCAAGGGCAAGTTAGCTCCTCGCTACATTGGACCCTATGAGATCAAGGCAAGTTGTGGACCCGTAGCCTACCAATTGGAATTACCACCTCACATGTCAGCGGTTCATAATGTGTTCCATGTATCTCAGCTGCGGAAATGTGTTCGTCTACCCACTGAAGTGCTACCGGAACCAGACCTTGAGATAGAACCAGATTTGTCCTACCAAGAGTACCCCGTCAAGGTATTAGATCAAAAGGAAAGATCAACTCGGGCAAGGTCGGTCAGAATGTATAAAGTTCAGTGGAGTCACCATTCAGCAGAAGAAGCTACATGGGAAACTGAGGATTTTCTACGCTCTCGCTTCCCCGACTTTCTGCCCAAAGGAGTCGGTACGTAACCTCAAAACCCCACCCCCACCTGCCCTTTGAATTCAATTATAAGAAAAACTTAGATAACAAGGATAGTCTAAGTTGTGGATTTAACTTAAGAAGGGCTTCCTTCTGAAGTTGCAAAGAGGATGACATTCGAAGAGCAGTTAATAAGAGAAACTTAAGTGTAAAGGAAAAATAACACCAACACACCTTCAAGCACCCTCCAAGGGCCTCTACCTAAAATCTCGGGACGAGATTCCTTTAAGGGGGGAGGGCTGTAACACCCCAGGTGTTACCTTGGCTAGAACCCACCTTGATACTAAAGGCTATGATCACATGTGGAAGAACTTAAGGGACAAAAGCATGAGGGCCTTGGAAAGCTAGATGTTAACCAAGGATTGTGAGTAACCAAAAGCATTACTCTAATCCTTGCACACTTACTACCTTGGATAAGAGGGGAGAAGAACCCTAGACCTCTCTTAAACCCTATCTCCCAAAACCCTAGGTAAGAGGGGAAAGAGAGTGAACAAGTGTGCAAGGCATGAGTAATTTTTACCCAAACCTTAACTAACCTTGTAACCATCAATTAGGGGAGGGAAATATTGCAAAACGACCCCTGGAGAAACCCCAATTCAAATCTCCAAGTGGAGAGAGAGCTAGAGCTCTCTATTTCCCTCTAAGTCAAATTCTAACCCTAATCCAAAGACCCACCGTGTTCACCTTGAAGATGGCACCAAAACCACTTAGGTTCTATACCAAAAATGTGGTATACCACCTAAGGCACCCCCTGGAAAAAGTGGAAACCGAGACTTTGACGTTTGGCAGGTTTTGGCATCAGTTTTGTCGCGGTGTGGGCAGTGAGACAAGCCAGATTTGGCGCCCGTCTATCTCCTGATCTAGGGCGTATCCTCCATTGGAACTCACACATGTGAGATAGCCCTAGGTGCCAGGAAGAGGTCTGCGCCGGATTCATGGCAAGATTCGCACGTTTGCGATCTCTGGAGACGTTTGAACAATGGAAGAAACACACCTCCACGTGTTCGACGCTTCCTGCCCGCGCCAGAGCACGCTCGCGCGCGCCCCCGCATGCCCAGCGCCGCGCCCGAGCCAAGCCAGCGCCATGGCCAGCGGGTGAGAGGGAGAGAAGGTTAGGGGGTTTTGTGAAATGTCAGAGACACAGGGGAATAGTGGCGCGAGGGTAGATTTGTGAAGGTTGATTTAGTTTAAACCCAGGGACCTCGGTGTAAACTGTTTTTCCAGAAAACCTTTATTAAATCTGTTTTTAATTTGAACAGAAACTTTGAAAATCCATAACTTCTGTTTAGTTCATCCAAGTTTGGTCAAACCAATTTTGTCAGACTCTAAATAATGCAACCTACTTAAGAAAAATATAAAACCCCCTATGTACTATAGAAAACTTTAAAGCTCTGATTTAATTATAGTTTTGACCAAAAGCTCAATAATAAGGCCAAAATTAGTTGCACTATTCGACTGGGGTTAGAAAAATTTTGAGAAGTTTGTATCTACCTACTAACCCAGATAAAAATGTTAAACCTCTCTGTCCACTCCATTAAGTTAGTTTTTACCCCTTATTCTATAATATGCTTAAGGATAAGAAAAATAGAAAATGTAAATTAAATAATGAACCAGAGAGTACCTCTATTTTTGTTAGGATACTTATTTAATGTAGTTTACTGGAAAAATATATCATACCCTGGTTTAGTATAAAATAGGTAGGATACCTTTTATTTTAATAAAACAAGTGAAACTTAGAAAAACTCTACAAAAATAACCCCAAGGTAAAAACACCCCAACCCTTGGGATAACTAATGGTTTATTAATGAGAACTTAGGAAAAATATGAATTCTGCTGTTTGACATTTTTCAAATAATAATGTAGTAGAAAGTGCCTTTTTGACATTAAGCTTAAGAAAATCATAACTAAATAACCACCCCTTAGTTTTCTGTGATTTTTAGCACAGAAGCCTATTGTTACTATTGGATGCCAGCAAAAATAACCTTTAGGACAAAACCCACCCCTAACTAAGAGATGTAGTGTAAAGTGGCCCATTTTGCATAACTCTTGTTATTTTTGTTTAAAGCCTAGCCTTTGTACTTTGAGCCTCAAATTCTTAAAACAAGCTAGAATAGCAAATGACAACCCACTGTAATTTTTACAGAATTTTTGAGAATTATTAAAACACTGTCGTAGTTCAAACCTACACTAGAAACCCTAAATGGAAATTAAAGCAAGGAAAATGAATAATGCAAATCAATGTCATCCTAAAACCTTTGTAATCTGTCCACTAAAATGTATCAAGGCAATACCAATCCACTATGTTATCTTCACTGAAAACCCAAGCCTAAAGAGTAATAAGCCTAACCCACTGGAAGCCCCGCATGACTAAGAAACCCTAAGTTACTTCTTAACTTAGTTCTCTTTAGCATAATATTATTAAATCCTGCATAATCATGACATACATGTTCATTGCATTTCGATAGACTGTAACCTTGCTGACGGAGAGTACATCCTCGTGCCGGAGCAAGGAGCTGCTCAGGAGGTAGCCCCGGATCCAGCACCCGAGCCTGCACCAGAGGACGTGTCTGCCACTGCTTTGGAAGGCAAGCCCCGGTTTTATACATAACCTGTTCTATATGCTATTTTACTGCACTTAATGTTTGTAGGATTGTGACTGTGCACTTAAGTGTAGGAGTTGATTGAAACCCTAGTTGCATGATCTCAGGAATCCTTTTGAGATGAATACTAGTATGATAGGACGAGTAGTTGCTTTATTTAATTAGGATCTCGGTAGAAGACGAGTGATTTTTCTAGCACTCGCGCGAGATCAGGAAATTGATTGTACCCACTTTCACACTATCATGATACTAGTTGGTGGACAACAATCCATGGGGATTGGTTGTTTACGAGATGGAAAATGGAATAAGGATTAACGTGCGGATACCTGTGTCAAGCGTTTGAACGTACTAAACACATACCGAGAAATATGGTAAATCGGTAAGCCTAGTACCTGAGTGAACCTGCCCGCAGACATATCCCCTCACGCGACCTGAGACGAGGTCTCCCATTCCGGTTATGGTGGGTACAAGTGCGGTCACTGCACGACGGCCAGTCGGGGTCAGTGGGGCATTGTACGCCAAGGCGGTGAGCCCTGATCTGTTGCCAGGGAATCGATGGGGACGGTTGATGTGTGTGGGGACGGAGTGCCCCTACATGTCGTGTGTTTAGGTTTACCTTGCAAGGATAAAAACTCGATTCGAATCGTCTGCTTCTCGCAGCTAATGAGACTGCTTGATCCATTGTACTGCATTGAGTAACAAGTGGAAATATGATGAGTTGATATAAGATATTGATTGGTAATAATGCTTGCTACCATGTATGAATAGATAGTCTACTTTTAGCCTTAAGAGAGTCACACTTAATTTTGACCAAGTTAAAATCTTGACTTAGAAACTCAGCTAGTGCTTTTGGCAACCAAACCCCACAGCCAAACAGCTGCATGTCTAGAGGTAGAGGAGTAGACTCCTCACACCGGGTAAGTCTAGCTGAGTATTAGTATACTCAGCCTTGCTTGTGGCATAATTTTTACAGGTTCTCTGGAGGAAATGGTTGCTGGAGTGACTTGGCCGTCCATCTTGCCACCGGGTTGGACTGTCGAGTGGGACCCTGCCTCGGCTGAGGAGGAGCATGAGGAGTGATGGGACAGGCTTCCCCATCTCTCTATTTATTTACCGTTAGTTTATTTCCGCTGCACTTCGAACAATGATGGTTACTTTCGCAAAAACTCCGATGATGATGGTGATGTAATAATTTAATACTCTGACATGTATGGTTTTATGCTTTATTGTATTTGCTCTGTGACTCACCTTCGAGTGAGATTGTGGTACTTGATCCTGTCAGTGGCCGTGTCGGATTAGATCCGAGGGATTGATGGGTTATTCCCATTTAAGTGTGGTCTAGCCTCTAAGGCGGGGCATAGGCACTTAAGTTGGAATAATTTGGGCAGTTCCGCCACACTTTCTCCCCCTTTGGTAAATATCATATGAGTGAAGATTATACCAAAGACGAAGAGTTGCTCGGAGCGATGGCGAAGGATGAGTAATTTGATGGAGTGGAGTGGAAGCCTTTGTCTTCGCCGAAGACTCCAAATCCCTTTCAATATATGACTTGGTTTGAAATTCACTTGAAAACACATTAGTCATAGCAAATAAAAGAGATATGATCAAAGGTATATTAATGAGCTATGTGTGCAAAACATCAAAAGAAATTCCTAGAATCAAGAATATTTAGCTCATGCCTAAGTTTGTTAAAAGTTTGTTCATCTAGTGGCTTGGTAAAGATATCCGCTAATTGTTCCTTAGTGTTAATATATGTGATCTCGATATCTCCCTTTTGTTGGTGATCCCTTAAGAAATGATACCGAATGGCTATGTGTTTAGTTCGGCTATGTTCAACGGGATTATCCGCCATGCGGATTGCACTCTCATTATCACATAGAAGAGGAACTTTGGCTAATTTGTAACCATAGTCCCTAAGGGTTTGCCTCATCCAAAGCAATTGCGCGCAACAATGGCCTGCGGCAATATACTCGGCTTCGGCGGTAGAAAGAGCTACGGAATTTTGCTTCTTTGAAGACCAAGACACCAGAGACCTTCCCAAGAACTGGCAAGTCCCCGATGTGCTCTTTCTATTAATTTTACACCCTGCCCAATCGGCGTCCGAATAACCAATTAAATCGAATGTGGATCCCCTAGGATACCAAAGCCCAAACTTAGGAGTATAAACTAAATATCTCAAGATTCGTTTTGCGGCCGTAAGGTGAGCTTCCTTAGGGTCGGCTTGGAATCTTGCACACATGCATACGAAAAGCATAATATCCGGTCGAGATGCACATAAATACAGTAAAGAGCCTATCATTGACTGGTATACCTTTTGATCTACGGATTTACCTCCCGTGACGAGGTCGAGATGCCCTTTGGTTCCCATGGGTGTCTTGATGGGCTTGGCATCCTTCATTCCAAACTTGGTGAGAATGTCTTGAATATACTTTGTTTGGCTAATGAAGGTGCCCTCTTGGAGTTGCTTCACTTGAAATCCTAAGAAGTACTTCAACTCCCCCATTATCGACATCTCGAATTTCTGTGTCATGATCCTACTAAATTCCTCACATGTAGATTCGTTAGTAGACCCAAATATAATATCATCAACATAAATTTGGCATACAAACAAATCATTGTCAAGAGTTTTAGTGAATAGAGTAGGATCGGCCTTTCCGACTTTGAAGCGATTAGTGATAAGAAAATCTCTTAGGCATTCATACCATGCTCTTGGGGCTTGCTTGAGCCCATAAAGCGCCTTAGAGAGTTTATACAAGTGATTAGGATTCTCACTATCTTCAAAGCCGGGAGGTTGCTCAACATAGACCTCCTCCTTGATTGGTCCATTGATGAAGGCACTTTTCACGTCCATTTGATAAAGCTTGAAGCCGTGGTAAGTAGCATAGGCAAGTAAAATGCGAATTGATTCTAGCCTAGCTACGAGTGCATAGGTTTCACCGAAATCCAAACCTTCGACTTGTGAATATCCCTTGGCCACAAGTCGGGCTTTGTTCCTTGTCACCACACCATGCTCATCTTGCTTGTTGCGGAAGACCCACTTGGTGCCTACAACATTTTGGTTAGGACGTGGAACTAAATGCCATACCTCATTCCTAGTGAAGTTGTTGAGCTCCTCTTGCATCGCCACCACCCAATCCGAATCTTGTAATGCTTCCTCTACCCTGTGTGGCTCAATAGAGGAAACAAAAGAGTAATGTTCACAAAAATGAGCAACACGAGATCGAGTAGTTACCCCCTTTTGAATGTCGCCGAGGATGGTGTTCACGGGGTGATATCGTTGGATTGCTTGGTGGACTCTTGGGTGTGGCGGCCTTGGAACTTGTTCATCTTCCTCATCTTGATCATGGGCATCTCCCCCTTGATCATTGCTCTCCTCTTGAGGTGGCTCAACTTCTTGATCTTCTCCCTTATCATTTTGAGCCTTATCCTCATCTTGAGTTGGTGGAGATGCTTGTGTGGAGGAAGATGGTTGATCTTGTGCATGTGGTGGCTCTTCGGATTCCTTAGGACACACATCCCCAATGGACATGTTCCTTAGTGCGACGCACGGAGCCTCTTCATCACCTATCTCATCAAGATCAACTTGCTCTACTTGAGAGCCGTTAGTCTCATCAAACACAATGTCACAAGAGACTTCAACTAATCTAGAGGACTTGTTAAAAACTCTATATGCCCTTGTGTTTGAATCATAACCTAGTAAAAAGCCTTCTACAGCCTTAGGAGCAAATTTGGATTTTCTACCTCTTTTAATAAGAATAAAGCATTTGCTACCAAAGACTCTAAAATATGAAACATTTGGCTTTTTACCGGTGAGGAGTTCGTAAGATGTCTTCTTGAGGATTCGGTGTAGATACAACCGGTTGATGGCATAGCAGGCGGTGTTGACCGCCTCAGCCCAATACTCATCCGAAGTCTTGTACTCATCAAGCATGGTTCTTGCCATGTCCAATAGAGTTTGATTCTTCCTCTCCACTACACCATTTTGTTGTGGGGTGTAGGGAGAAGAGAACTCATGCTTGATGCCCTCCTCCTCAAGGAAGCCTTCAATTTGAGAGTTCTTGAACTCCGTCCCGTTATCGCTTCTAATCTTTTTGATCCTCAATCCGAACTCATTTTGAGCCCGTCTCAAGAATCCCTTTAAGGTCTCTTGGGTATGAGATTTTTCCTGAAAAAAGAACACCCAAGTGAAGCGAGAATAGTCATCCACAATAACTAGATAGTACTTACTCCCGCCGATGCTTATGTAAGCTATCAGACCGAATAGGTCCATGTGTAGGAGCTCGAGTGGCCTGTCAGTCGTCATGATGTTCTTGTGTGGATGATGAACACCAACTTGCTTCCCTGCCTGACATGCGCTACAAATCCTGTCTTTCTCAAAATGAACATCTGTTAGTCCCAAAATGTGTTCTCCCTTTAGAAGCTTGTGAAGATTCTTCATTCCAACATGTGCTAGTCGGCGATGCCAGAGCCAGCCCATGTTAGTCTTAGCAATTAAGCAAGTGTCGAGTTCAGCTCTATCAAAATCTACTAAGTATAGCTGACCCTCTAACACTCCCTTAAATGCTATTGAATCATCACGTCTTCTAAAGACAGTAACACCTATATCTGTAAAAAGACAGTTGTAACCCATTTTGCATAATTGAGAAACGGAAAGCAAATTGTAATCTAAAGAGTCTACAAGAAAAACATTGGAAATGGAATGGTGAGGTGATATAGCAATTTTACCCAAACCTTTAACCAAACCTTGATTTCCATCCCCGAATGTGATAGCTCGTTGGGGATCTTGGTTTTTCTCATAGGAGGAGAACATTTTCTTCTCCCCTGTCATGTGGTTTGTGCATCCGCTGTCGATGATCCAACTTGAGCCCCCGGATGCATAAACCTACAAAACAAATTTAGTTCTTGATTTTAGGTACCCAAATGGTTTTGGGTCCTTTGACATTAGACACAAGAACTTTGGGTACCCAAACACAAGTCTTTGACCCTTTGTGCTTGCCCCCAACATACTTGGCAACTACCTTGCCGGATTTGTTAGTTAAAACATAAGATGCATCAAAAGTTTTAAATGAAATTTTAGAATTATTTGATGCAATATGAGTTTTCTTTTTAGGCAATTTAGCACGGGTTGATTGCCTAGAGCTAGATGTCTCACCCTTATACATAAAAGCATGATTAGGGCCAGAGTGAGACTTCCTAGAATGAATTCTCCTAATTTTGCTCTCGGGGTAACCGGCAGGGTACAAAATGTAACCCTCGTTATCCTGAGGCATGGGAGCCTTACCCTTAACAAAGTTGGACAATCTTTTAGGAGGGGCATTAAGTTTGACATTGTCCCTCTTTTGGAAGCCAATGCCATCCTTGATGCTAGGGCGTCTCCCACTATAGAGCATGCTTCTAGCAAATTTAAATTTTTCATTTTCTAAGTCATGCTCATTAATCTTAGCATTAAGTTGAGCTATGTGATCATTTTGTTTCTTAATTAAAGCTAAGTGGTCATGAATAGCATCAATGTTAATATCTCTACATCTAATGCAAATAGTAACATGGTCAATGGTAGATGTAGAGGGTTTGCAAGAATTAAGTTCAACAATCTTAGCACGCAAAATATCATTATTATCTCTAAGATCGGAAATGGAAGCATTGCAAACATCTAATTCTTTAGCCTTAGCCATTAATTTTTCATTTTCAATCTTAAGGCTAGCAAGAGAACCATTCAACTTTTAAATCTTAGCAAGCAAGTTAACATTATCATCACTAAGATTGGGAATGGAGTCATTACAAACATTTGAATCAACCTTAGCAATTAATTTAGCATTCTCATTTCTAAGGTTGACAATAGTATCATGGCAAGTGCTTAGCTCACTAGATAATTTTTCACATTTTTCTACTTCTAGAGCGTAAGCATTTTTAACCTTGACATGCTTCTTATTTTCCTTAATTAGGAAGTCTTCTTGGGTGTCCAAGAGTTCATCCTTCTCATGAATAGCACTAATTAATTCATTTAGTTTTTCTTTTTGTTGCATGTTTAGGTTGGCAAAAAGGATGCGCAAATTATCCGCCTCATCACTAACATTATCTTCATCACTAGAGGATGCATATTTAGTGGAGGATTTTGATTTCACCTTCTTCTTTTTGTCGTCCTTTGCCATGAGGCACTTGTGGCCGACATTGGGGAAGAGGAGTCCCTTGGTGATGGCGATGTTGGCGGCGTCCTCGTCGGAGGATGAGTCGGAGGAGCTCTCACCGGAGTCCCACTCGCGACACACATGAGCATCGCCGCCCTTCTTCTTGTGGTACCTCTTCTTTTCTCTCCTCTTGCCCTTCTTGTCGTCGCCCCTGTCACTGTCACTAGATAGTGGACATTTTGCAATAAAATGACCGGGCTTACCACATTTGTAGCAAACTTTCTTGGAGCGGGGCTTGTAATCTTTCCCCCTCCTTTGCTTGAGGATTTGGCGGAAGCTCTTGATGATGAGTGCCATCTCCTCATTGTCGAGCTTAGAGGCGTCGATGAGTTGTCTACTTGATCTAGACTCCTCCTTCTTCTCCTCCGTCGCCTTGAATGCGACCGGTTGTGCTTCGGGCATGGAGGGACCATCTAGCTCGTTGATTTTATTTGAGCCTTTGATCATCAACTCAAAGCTCACAAAGTTTCCTATTACTTCCTCGGGAGACATTAGTGTATATCTAGGATTACCACGAATTAATTGCACTTGCGTAGGGTTAAGAAAAACAAGTGATCTAAGAATAACCTTGACCATTTCATGGTCATCCCATTTTGTGCTCCCGAGGTTGCGCACTTGGTTCACCAAGGTCTTTAAGCGGTTGTACATGTCTTGTGGCTCCTCCTCTTGGCGAAGCTGGAAGCGACCGAGCTCCCCCTCGATCGTCTCCCGCTTGGTGATCTTGGTCACCTCGTCTCCTTCGTGCACCGTCTTGAGTACGTCCCAAATCTCCTTGGCGCTCTTTAACCCTTGCACCTTGTTATACTCCTCTCAATTTAGAGATGCGAGGAGTATAGTGGTGGCTTGGGAGTTGAAGTGTCGGATTTGGGCGACCTCGTCCGAATCATAGTCTTCATCCCCCGGTGATGGTACGTGTACTCCAATCTCAACAACATCCCAAATGCTAGTGTGGAGTGAGGTTAGATGATGCCTCATTTTATCACTCCACATATTATAATCTTCACCATCAAACAAAGGTGGTTTGCCTAATGGGATGGAAAGTAAAGGAGTACGTTTGGAAATGCGAGGGTAACGTAGGGGAATCTTACTAAACTTCTTGCGCTCATGGCGCTTAGAAGTTACGGACGGCGTGTCGGAGCCGGAGGTGGATGGCGACAAAGAGTCGGTCTCGTAGTAGACCACCTTCCTCATCTTCTTCTTCTTGTCACCGCTCCAACGCGACTTGTTGTGTGAAGGAGATCCCTTCACCTTGTTGGCGGACTCCCCAGATGGAGCCTTCCCATGGCTTGTGGCGGGCTTCTCGCCGGTCCCGAACTCCCTCTTGGCGGATGCTCCCGACATCACTTCGAGCGGTTAGGCTCTAATGAAGCATCGGGCTCCGATACCAATTGAAAGTCGCCTAGAGGGGGGTGAATAGGGCGAATCTGAAATTTATAAACTTAAGCACAACTACAAGCCGGGTTAGCGTTAGAAATATAAACGAGTCCGAGAGAGAGGGCGCAAAACAAATCGTGAGCAAATAAAGAGCGAGACACGATGATTTGTTTTACCGAGGTTCGGTTCTTGCAAACCTACTCCCCGTTGAGGTGGTCACGAAGACAGGGTCTCTTTCAACCCTTTCCCTCTCTCAAACAGTCACTTAGACCGAGTGAGCTTCTCTTCTCAATCAAACGGAACACAAAGTTCCCGCAAGGACCACCACACAATTGGTGTCTCTTGCCTTGGTTACAATTGAGTTTGATCACAAGAATAATGAGAAAGAAAAGAAGCAATCCAAGCGCAAGAGCTCAAATGAACACAAATGTCGCTCTCTCTAGTCACTATTTGATTTGGAGTGATTCCGGACTTGGGAGAGGATTTGATCTCTTTGGTTGGGTCTAGAATTGAATGCTATAGCTCTTGTAATGTGTTGAAGGTGGAAAACTTGGATGCCATTGAATGTGGGGTGGTTGGGGTATTTATAGCCCCAACCACCAAAATATGGCCGTTGGAAGGCTGCTATCGCATGGCGCACCGGACAGTCCGGTGCGCCACCGGACACTGTCCGGTGCGCCAGCCACGTCAACGAGCCGTTGGAGTTCGACCGTTGGAGCTCTGACTTGTGGGGCCTCTGGGCTGTCCGGTGGTGCACTGGACAGGTCCTGTAGACTGTCCGGTGCGCCAACTGCGCGTCCTCTGTCCTCTGCGCGCGCAGGCGCGCATTTAATGCGTTGCAGTCGACCGTTGCGCACGAAGTAGCCGTTGCTCCGCTGGCATACCGGACACTGTCCGGTGCTTCACCGGACAGTCCGGTGAATTATAACGGAGCGCCCTCTGATTTTCCCGAAGGTGGCAAGTTCAGCTTCGAGTGCCCTAGTGCACCGGACACTGTCCGGTGGCACACCGGACAATCCGGTGCGCCAGACCAGGGTGCCTTTTGGGATGTCTTTAGCTCTCTTTGTTTGAACCCTTTCTTGGTCTTTTTATTGGCTTATTGTGAACCTTTGGCACCTGTAGAACTTATAGACTAGAGCAAACTAGTTAGTCCAATTATTTGTGTTGGACAATTCAACCACCAAAATCAATTAGGAAATAGGTGTAAGCCTAATTCCCTTTCAAAAAGGTTGTGCAAATTTATATCGAGGGAAGGGAGACCTGGAGGAGGGAGCTAAGGCCACGAGACATCCTCAGATCCTCATCCTCGAGGTGGACTCGGAGAGTGACACCACGACATAGACCTCCATCTTGGAAAGTAAGCTCACATCGTTGAGGTTTTTTTGGGGGGCGTGGTTGGTGGACATGAATGGCCGATCAATAGCGACTGGTGACACGATCTTGAACTAGATACGAGACCGCATGCATGGCAACATCGGTGCCATGTGTTGCGGTGCCACTTCAACGGCTCTGCTTCTCCTAGGCACACGACACACAAAGGGGTATCGGCTTGGTTGCCGTCGGCTTCCTTGTCCTGGATGGGGGCAGCACATGGAGGGGGGTCAAAGATTGAGGGTTCAAGGCAGTACATCATAGCCAAGGGTACCGAAAGAGGGCACCAGGAGAGGCGCAGCGTACAACGGTGAAGCAAGTGGGCTTTGCGACATGATGGAAGAAGATGAACAGTTGTTGCAGAGACAACAATGGGAGTTTAGCGTGACAAGTGGAGGACATGACGAGGAAGAAGAAGATGGGGGTAGAGAAAATGAGGAAGGTAGAAGACCTCCCGGCAACTGCAATGACAGCAAAAGCCCGTGAGCCCAACAAGGGAGCAACTTCTCCATTACAGGAGTGGAGAAAACGGAGGGAGAGAAACTTATCTATTATGGGAGTGGGCTTGGGGGGAGGAGGGTGTAGTTGCTAGCCTATCTGGGGAGGGAAAGATGAGTTGCTAGCGTTGGGGGAAGAAGGAGAACACACGACGAAACTCACGCAAAGTAGTAGAGACTATTACGAGAGTGGAGGGCAAGGTTAACCAAACCGTTGGAGCCTAAAAAATCACCCTCCGGTTTCGATAAACCGACGGTTTATAGGTAAAAAACTGGTAAAACCGATCGATTTGCCCAAACCAAATCAAACTTGGTTTCGTGTCGGTTTACCGAAGTAAAACCGGCGGTAAACCACCCTAAACCGTTGGTTATGCAAGAAAATGAATCAGTTTTCACTGTTTTATAGAAAAAGGAGGCTTTTGGCAAGATTTATTTGTAATTTACTGAATTCACATCGCAAAGTAAATTGATCCACACTACATATGTTCACCAAAATAACATACAACATACATATGCAACCACAAACTCCAGTTCTCATGCAACAAACAACTAGCGAACTTTGCAATACTCAAATACAAGTTCTTTTATAGTTCTCTAACGACACATAGGTTGACTTGTTTCACAATAGTCACATGTTCAGCTCGAGTCATAGTGATAGTACCTAGACATGTTGGAAGGATCGTGATATGGTTCCAATCCGTCATATTGATAGTGATAGTTCTATACAAAAGACATGAGATACATTAGCGAGCAATCAAGAACGACAAATACATACTTATCGATGAAGTAAAAATAACATACTGGTGTAGGGGGAACATGTCCATACCCATATTGTGGTCCTGGTGGATATATATATGTGACAAATTTAAATATGGCAGTGGAGGGGGTCCATATCCATTCATGATCGATGGTGGTACTTCGCCTGGTGGTCCCTTGTCCAGGTTCCATTGCCATGCATAAGGGTTATAGATTGGGTCTTGTCCAGGTGGACAGTTAGAAGAACTGGAGCTACTTGAGCTACAGATTCCATCTTAGACGAGAAATGAAACCGAACGATGTTGACCGCTTATTGTCTCTCACTGTGAATGAGGTGCATCAAGGTAAGAATCTTGTGTGGCATGGGTGAAAATATACCTTGTTTTTGGGACTCCATAATTGCGGCCCTAAAATATGGGTTATCGACCTTTTGACCCGGGATGCCAATGGCATGACAAGCCTTTGCCCAAGCCCTACCAAGAATCTCTTTCGAGCTCCTTCCCTTACTTGTTTAGGGACCAGTATCTATCCTCTGTTGCTTTGGTCCAGAGGATTGAGCAAGATTGTAGTCTTTAACACGCTCAGGTACTTGTTCCCTACTCCTTCCCATCATCCTATCAAGTGGCCCTCGATATACCCTTTGGCTGGAGGATCCAGATCCACCACCCCTGTCATACCTTGCACCAGCCCTCTGACTAAATCTGTGCTCCATACGTGACTGATGCAAAACCACCTAAAGTTCATCCTCATACTCATCGTCATTTGATTAACCAAAATGGGTTTGTGCTGCCTCATCTACCCTCAGTTGTTGCCTGAACCTAGACATGTTTTTTCCTTTGACTTATCTATGTCATGTTGGAAGTATGCCTTTATGTCTAGAGAAATAGGGAGACATTTCTTGACATTCTTCCCTCTATGTGCGAGATGCTCCTTCAATCGGGTACCATCCCTCCGCTCTTTGTTTCTGTACAATACTTGCACTTAAAACCTACGCCAACCTTCTCTCCAGGTAACCAGACTCTACCTTTTTCTCTTTCTCTATCTCTATCTTCATCCGACATGTCACCTATAGACGTGGCAAAAATAATGGAAGTATACAACACATTAGTAGCAAATAATACTATCATATATAACTAAATATTAACAATACTAACATATATATCTAAATATTAACAATACTAACATGCAATACTAATATATAACTAGCATCTAACTGTAAATCATTTTCACATATAGCATCTAACATACACAAATCTAAAACACTAAATCTAAAACATATTATTGAGACTAAATCTTGGCACTAAGTAGCTACACATATTTCTAATGTATAGCAAAAAATTTGAAACCCTAAACATAATATAACCACAAATGGTACTAAATAGCTAAAGTGGAACTCAATCTAAGGTTAATCTACGATTAATCATTAAAAAATCTGGTTTACTAGTGGGAGGAAGCGACTTACCGAGGTGCTGGCGCGGTTTATCGGCAGTTTGCGTAGCTGCAGCGTCAGCCAGGGCGCAGGGCGCGAGGATGCGGTAAACCGCCTGACGGTGGCAAGATCCATTGTTAACCATCCGGTTACCTGCTCTCCAGCGATGGGTGTCGGGTACCATAATTAGGGATACCCAGATTACATCCCTAAACATACCTAGACACCTGAGTAACAAGGGATCACAAGACAAACGCACTCCCAGCCTTCCAAGCCACGCGGGACCTGAATTACGATTCGCCCGAGGCTCCGCACGTCGGCCGCGCAACTACGCTTCACCCGAGCCCAACCTTGGGCAAACAGTATTCCTATGTGGGTTCACAACTCACCCGAGGGGACACTTGGGCAAGAAACGCATGTCTGCCTCGCCCGAGGGCATCTCGGACGAGGCCTTGGTACGAGCCTGACCTCGATCGACTTCTCAAATCCCAGGACATGTGCATTTAATGCAGTCTATACGAACACCTGCCCCACCATGGGCACCAAAGTCAACAAAGGGTGACACGACCCCAATCTAAATCTACTTTTTACTACCCACAACGACGGTGGTCAGGGCACGAATACGGGGCGTTGTCCCTGATAGTCGCCTAGAGGGGGGGTGAATAGGGCGAAACTGAAATTTACAAATTAAACACAACTACAAGCCGGGTTAGCGTTAGAAGTATAAACGAGTCCGCGAGAGAGGGCGCAAAACAAATCGCAAGCAAATAATGAAGTGTGACACACGGATTTGTTTTACCGAGGTTCGGTTCTCTCAAACCTACTCCCCGTTGAGGAGGCCACAAAGGCCGGGTCTCTTTCAACCCTTCCCTCTCTCAAACGGTCCCTCGGACCGAGTGAGCTTCTCTTCCCAAATCAAAACGGGGAACAAAACTTCCCCGCAAGGGCCACCACACAATTGGTGCCTCTTGCCTTGATTACAATGGAGTTTTGATCACAAGAACAAGTGAGAAAGAAAAGAAGCAATCCAAGCGCAAGAGCTCAAATGAACACGGCAAATCACTCTCACTAGTCACTAGGGCTTTGTGTGGAATTGGAGAGGATTTGATCTCTTTAGTGTGTCTAGAATTGAATGCTAGAGCTCTTGTAGTAGTTGAGAAGTGGAAAACTTGGATGCAATGAATGGTGGGGTGGTTGGGGTATTTATAGCCTCAACCACCAAACTTGACCGTTGGCTGGAGGCTTCTGCGCGATGGCGCACCGGACAGTCCGGTGCACACCGGACAGTCCGGTGCCCCTGCCACGTCATCACTGCCGTTGGATTCTGACCGTTGGAGCTTCTGACTTGTGGGTCCGCCTGGGTGTCCGGTGCACACCGGACATGCACTGTTTGATGTCCGGTGCACCGGCATGGGCGATTCTGACTTCTGCGCGCGCTGTGCGCGCATTAAATGCTCCACAGGGAGCCGTTGGCGCCGCAGGGAGCCGTTGCTCCGCTGGCACACCGGACAGTCCGGTGCACACCGGACAGTCCGGTGAATTATAGCGGAGCGGCTGCCACGCGAACCCGAGGCTGGCGAGTTCTGGAGGCCGCGCTTCCTTGGAGCACCGGACATGTCCGGTGCACACCGGACAGTCCGGTGAATTATAGCGCGCCGGCTTCCGAGAAATCCCGAAGGTGAAGAGTTTGAGTCTGAGTCCCCTGGTGCACCGGACAGGTACTGTTCACTGTCCGGTGGCGCACCGGACAGTCCGGTGCGCCAGACCAGGGGTGCCCTCGGTTGCCCCTTTGCTCCTTTATTGAATCCAAAACTTGGTCTTTTTATTGGCTGAGTGTGAACCTTTTTCACCTGTATAATCTATACACTTGGGCAAACTAGTTAGTCCAAAGATTTGTGTTGGGCAATTCAACCACCAAAATTATTTAGGAACTAGGTGAAAGCCTAATTCCCTTTCAATCTCCCCCTTTTTGGTGATTGATGCCAACACAAACCAAAGCAAATAGAGAAGTGCATAATTGAACTAGTTTGCATAATGTAAGTAAAAAGGTTACTTGGAATTAAGCCAATATAACTACTTACAAGATATGCAAGGAATGTTTCTTTCTTATATAACATTTTGGACCACGTTTGCACCACATGTTTTGTTTTTGCAAATTCTTTTTGTAAATCTATTTCAAAGATCTTTTGCAAATAGTCAAAGGTAAATGAATAAGAGTTTGCAAAGCATTTTCAAGATTTGAAATTGTCTCCCCCTGTTTCAAATGCTTTTCCTTTGACTAAACAAAACTCCCCCTAAAAGAGATCCACCTCTTAGTGTTCAAGAGGGTTTTGATATATCATTTTTGAAATACTATTTTCTCCCCCTTTTGAACACAATAGGATACGAAATGATAAATACTTTTGGAAAGCACTAAGTTTTTGAATTTGGTGGTGGTGGTGCGGTCCTTTTGCTTTGGGCTCATTTCTCCCCCTTTTTGGCATGAATCGCCAAAAACGGAATCATTAGAGCCCTCGGAGTAATTTTTTCCCCCTTTGGTCATAAGTAAATGAGTTAAGATTATACCAAAGACGAAATCCGGTCCTTTTGCTTTTGAGCTTTTACTCTCTCCCCCAAGGATGAAGTCCTTTTCCTTGATGCTCATTTCTCCCCCAAAGAAGAGAGAGTTGCTCGGAGTGATGGCGAAGTATGAGTTACGAAGTGGAAGCCTTTTTCTTCGCCGAAGACTCCAATTCCCTTTCAATATACCTATGACTTGGTTTGAAATAGACTTGAGAACACATTAGTCATAGCATATAAAAGAGATATGATCAAAGGTATTCAAATGAGCTATGTGTGCAAGCTAGCAAAAGAAATTTCTAGAATCAAGAATATTGAGCTCATGCCTAAGTCTGGTAAAAGATTGTTCATCAAGTGGCTTGGTAAAGATATCGGCTAATTGATCTTTAGTGTTAATGTAAGAAATCTTGATATCCCCCTTTTGTTGGTGATCCCTAAGAAAATGATACCGAATGGCTATGTGCTTAGTGCGGCTATGCTCGACGGGATTGTCGGCCATTTTAATTGCACTCTCATTATCACATAGCAAAGGGACTTTGGTTAATTTGTAACCGTAGTCCCGCAGGGTTTGCCTCATCCAAAGCAATTGCGCGCAACAATGTCTTGCGGCAATGTACTCGGCTTCGGCGGTGGAAAGAGCGACCGAATTTTGCTTCTTTGAAGCCCAAGACACCAAGGATCTTCCCAAGAACTGGCAAGTCCCTGATGTGCTCTTCCTATTAATTTTGCACCCCGCCCAATCGGCATCCGAATAACCAATCAAATCAAATGTGGATCCCCGAGGGTACCAAAGTCCAAACTTAGGTGTGTAAGCCAAATATCTCAAGATTCGTTTTACGGCCGTAAGGTGTGATTCCTTAGGGTCGGATTGAAATCTTGCACACATGCAAACGGAAAGCATAATGTCCGGTCGAGATGCACATAAATAAAGCAATGAACCAATCATCGACCGGTATACCTTTTGATCCACGGACTTACCTCCCGTGTCGAGGTCGAGATGCCCATTAGTTCCCATGGGTGTCTTGATGGGTTTGGCATCCTTCATCCCAAACTTGGTTAGAATGTCTTGAGTGTACTTCGTTTGGCTAATGAAGGTGCCCTCTTGGAGTTGCTTGACTTGGAATCCCAGAAAATACTTCAACTCCCCCATCATTGACATCTCGAATTTCTGTGTCATGATCCTACTAAACTCTTCACATGTAGACTCGTTAGTAGACCCAAATATAATATCATCAACATAAATTTGGCATACAAACAAGTCATTTTTAAGAATTTTAGTAAAGAGTGTAGGATCGGCTTTTCCGACTTTGAAGCCATTAGCAATAAGGAAATCTCTAAGGCATTCATACCATGCTCTTGGGGCTTGCTTGAGCCCATAAAGCGCCTTAGAGAGCCTATAAACATGGTTAGGATACTCACTGTCTTCAAAGCCGGGAGGTTGCTCAACATAGACCTCTTCCTTGATCGGTCCATTGAGGAAGGCACTTTTCACGTCCATTTGATAGAGCTTAAAGCCATGGTAAGTAGCATAGGCCAATAATATGCGAATTGACTCAAGCCTAGCTACGGGTGCATAGGTTTCACCGAAATCCAAACCTTCGACTTGTGAATACCCTTTGGCCACGAGTCGAGCTTTGTTCCTTGTCACCACACCATGCTCATCTTGCTTGTTGCGGAAGACCCATTTGGTTCCTACAACATTTTGGTTAGGACGTGGAACTAAATGCCATACCTCATTTCTGGTGAAGTTGTTGAGCTCCTCTTGCATCGCCACCACCCAATCCGAGTCTTGAAGTACTTCCTCTACCCTGTGTGGCTCAATAGAGGAAACAAAAGAGTAATGTTCACAAAAATGAGCAACCCGAGATCGAGTAGTTACCCCCTTATGAATGTCTCCGAGGATAGTGTCGACGGGGTGATCTCGTTGGATTGCTTGGTGGACTCTTGGGTGTGGCAGCCTTGGTTCTTCCTCATCCTCCTTTTCTTGATTATTTTCATCTCCCCCTTGATTATTGCCATTATCTTGAGGTGGCTCATCTTCTTGATCTTCTACTTCATCAACTTGAGCTTCAACCTCATTTTGAGTCGGTGGAGATGCTTGCGTGGAGGAGGATGGTTGATCTTGTGCATGTGGAGGCTCTTCGGATTCCTTAGGACACACATCCCCAATGGACATGTTCCTTAGCGCTATGCATGGAGCCTGTTCTTCACCTATCTCATCAAGATCAACTTGCTCTACTTGAGAGCCGTTAGTTTCATCAAACACAACGTCACATGAGACTTCAACAAGTCCAGTGGACTTGTTAAAGACCCTATATGCCCTTGTGTTTGAGTCATAACCAAGTAAAAAGCCTTCTACAGTTTTAGGAGCAAATTTAGATTTTCTACCTCTTTTAATAAGAATAAAGCATTTGCTACCAAAAACTCTAAAATATGAAATGTTGGGCTTTTTACCGGTTAGGAGTTCATATGATGTCTTCCTGAGGATTCGGTGAAGATATAACCGGTTGATGGCGTAGCAGGCGGTGTTGACCGCTTCGGCCCAAAACCGGTCCGGTGTCTTGTACTCATCAAGCATGGTTCGTGCCATGTCCAATAGAGTTCGATTCTTCCTCTCCACTACACCATTTTGTTGTGGAGTGTAGGGAGAAGAGAACTCATGCTTGATGCCCTCTTCCTCAAGGAAGCCTTCGATTTGTGAGTTCTTGAACTCCGTCCCATTGTCGCTTCTTATTTTCTTGATCCTTAAGCTGAACTCATTTTGAGCCCGTCTCAAGAATCCCTTTAAAGTCTCTTGGGTTTGAGATTTTTCCTGTAAAAAGAATACCCAAGTGAAGCGAGAATAATCATCCACTATTACAAGACAATACTTACTCCCGCCGATGCTTATGTAAGCAATCGGGCCGAATAGATCCATGTGGAGTAGCTCAAGCGGCCTGTCGGTCGTCATGATGTTCTTGTGTGGATGATGGACTCCAACTTGCTTCCCTGCTTGACATGCGCTACAAATCCTGTCTTTCTCAAAATGAACATTTGTTAATCCTAAAATGTGTTCTCCCTTTAGAAGCTTATGAAGATTCTTCATCCCAACATGGGCTAGTCGGCGGTGCCAGAGCCAACCCATGTTAGTCTTAGCAATTAAGCATGTGTCGAGCTCAGCTCTATTAAAATCTACTAAGTATAGCTGACCCTCTAACACACCCTTAAATGCTATTGAATCATCACTTCTTCTAAAGACAGTTACACCTACATCAGTAAAAAGACAGTTGTAGCCCATTTGACATAATTGGGAAACAGAAAGCAAGTTGTAATCTAAAGAATCAACAAGAAAAACATTGGAAATAGAATGGTCAGGAGATATTGCAATTTTACCAAGTCCTTTGACCAAACCTTGATTTCCATCCCCGAATGTGATAGCTCGTTGGGGATCTTGGTTTTTCTCATATGAGGAGAACATCCTTTTCTCCCCGGTCATGTGGTTTGTGCACCCGCTGTCGAGTATCCAACTTGAGCCCCCGGATGCATAAACCTACAAAACAATTTTAGTTCTTGACTTTAGGTACCCAAACGGTTTTGGGTCCTTTGGCATTAGAAACAAGAACTTTGGGTACCCAAACACAAGTCTTGGAGCCCTTGTGTTTGCCCCCAACAAACTTGGCAACTACCTTGCCGGATTTGCTAGTAAGCACATAAGAAGCATCAAAAGTTTTAAATGAAATAGCATGATCATTTGATGCAGTAGGAATTTTCTTTCTAGGCAATTTAGCATGGGTTGGTTGCCTAGAACTAGATGTCTCACCCTTATACATATAAGCATGATTAGGGCCAGAGTGAGACTTCCTAGAATGAATCTTTCTAATTTTGCTCTCAGGATAGCCGGCAGGGTACAAAATGTAACCCTCGTTATCCTGAGGCATGGGAGCCTTGCCCTTAACAAAGTTAGACAAATTTTTAGGAGGGGCATTAAGTTTGACATTGTCTCCCCTTTGGAAGCCAATGCCATCCTTGATGCCAGGGCGTCTCCCATTATAGAGCATACTTCTAGCAAATTTAAATTTTTCATTTTCTAAGTTATGCTCGGCAATTTTAGCATCTAATTTTGCTATATGATCATTTTGTTGTTTAATTAAAGCCATATGATCATGAATAGCATCAATATCAACATTTCTACATCTAGTACAAATAGTGACATGCTCAATGGTAGATGTAGATGGTTTGCAAGAATTAAGTTCAACAATCTTAGCACGAAGTATATCATTCTTATCTCTAAGATCGGCAATTGTAATTTTGCAAACATCAAAATTTTTAGCCTTAGCAATCAAATTTTCATTCTCTAATCTAAGGCTAGCAAGAGAAATGTTTAATTCTTCAATCCTAGCAAGCAAATCATCATTACTATCTCTAGAATTGGGAATTGAAACATTACAAACATGTGAATCAACCTTAGCATTTAAACTAGCATTTTCATGTCTAAGGTTGTCAATCATCTCACGGCAAGTGCTTAGCTCACTAGACAATTTTTCACATTTTTCTACTTCTAGAGCATAAGCCTTTTTAACCTTAACATGTTTCTTGTTTTCTTTAATTAGACAATCCTCTTGGGAGTCCAAAAGGTCATCCTTTTCATGAATAGCACTAACTAATTCATTTAATTTTTCTTTTTGAGCTATGTTAAGGTTGGCAAAAAGGGAACGCAAATTATCCTCCTCATCACTAGCATTATCATCACTAGAAGATTCATATTTAGTGGAGGAGTTGGTTTTAACCTTCTTCTTTTTGCCGTCCTTTGCCATGAGGCACTTGTGGCCGACGTTGGGGAAGAGAAGTCCCTTGGTGACGGCGATGTTGGCGGCGTCCTCGTCGTCGGAGGAGTCGCTTGAGCTTTCGTCGGAATCCCATTCCCGACAAACATGGGCATCGCCGCCCTTCTTCTTGTAGTACCTTTTCTTCTCCTTTCTTCTCCCCTTCTTGTCGTCGCCTCGGTCACTGTCACTAGATATAGGACATTTAGCAATAAAATGACCGGGCTTACCACACTTGTAGCAAACCTTCTTGGAGCGGGACTTGTAGTCCTTCCCCCTCCTTTGCTTTAGGATTTGGCGGAAGCTCTTGATGACGAGCGCCATTTCCTCATTGTCGAGCTTGGAGGCATCTATTGGTTGTCTACTTGGTGTAGACTCCTCCTTCTTCTCCTCTGTTGCCTTGAATGCAACGGGTTGGGCTTCGGATGGGTCGCCAAGCTCGTTGATTTTCCTCGAGCCTTCTATCATGCACTCAAAACTTACAAAATGCCCGATAACTTCCTCGGGGGTCATTTTAGTATATCTAGGATTACCACGAATCAATTGAACTTGAGTGGGATTAAGAAAAATGAGAGATCTTAAAATAACATTTACCACTTCGTGGTCGTCCCACTTCTTGCTCCCGAGGTTGCGTACTTGGTTCACCAAAGTCTTGAGCCGGTTGTACATGTGTTGTGGCTCCTCCCCTTTTTGAAGCCGGAACCGACCGAGCTCCCCCTCGATCGTTTCCCGCTTGGTGATCTTGGTGAGCTCATCTCCCTCGTGCGCAGTTTTGAGCACATCCCAAACCTCCTTGGCGCTCTTCAATCCTTGCACTTTGTTATACTCTTCTTTGCTTAAATAGGCGAGGAGTATCGTCGTTGCTTGAGAGTTGAAGTGCTCGATTTGGGCCACCTCATCCTCATCATAGTTTTCATCCCCTACGGATGGTACCTGCGCACCAAACTCAACAACATCCCATATGCTTTTGTGGAGCGAGATTAGATGAAATCGCATTAAATCGCTCCACCTAGCGTAATCTTCACCATCAAAAGTTGGTGGTTTGCCTAGTGGGACGGAAAGTAAAGGTGTATGTTTGGAAATGCGAGGGTAGCGTAGGGGAATCTTACTATACTTCTTGCGCTCTTGGCGCTTAGAAGTGACGGAGGGCGCATCGGAGTCGGAGGTCGATGTTGATGAAGTGTCGGTCTCGTAGTAGACCACCTTCCTCATCCTCTTGTGCTTGTCGCCTTTCCGATGCGGCTTGTGGGAAGAAGATTTTTCCTTCTTCTCTTTGTGATGAGAAGAAGATTTCTTCTCCTTCCCTTTGTTGGAGGAGCTCTTCTTCTTCTCCCTCCTTTTGGTGCGGGACTCTTCCGATGAAGTGCTCCCTTGGCTTGTAGTGGGCTTTTCGCCGGTCTCCATCTCCTTCTTGGCGTGATCTCCCGACATCACTTCGAGCGGTTAGGCTCTAATGAAGAACCGGGCTCTGATACCAATTGATAGTCGCCTAGAGGGGGGGTGAATAGGGCGAAACTGAAATTTACAAATTAAACACAACTACAAGCCGGGTTAGCGTTAGAAGTATAAACGAGTCCGCGAGAGAGGGCGCAAAACAAATCGCAAGCAAATAATAAAGTGTGACACACGGATTTGTTTTACCGAGGTTCGGTTCTCTCAAACCTACTCCCCGTTGAGGAGGCCACAAAGGCCGGGTCTCTTTCAACCCTTCCCTCTCTCAAACGGTCCCTCGGACCGAGTGAGCTTCTCTTCCCAAATCAAAACGGGGAACAAAACTTCCCCGCAAGGGCCACCACACAATTGGTGCCTCTTGCCTTGATTACAATGGAGTTTTGATCACAAGAACAAGTGAGAAAGAAAAGAAGCAATCCAAGCGCAAGAGCTCAAATGAACACGGCAAATCACTCTCACTAGTCACTAGGGCTTTGTGTGGAATTGGAGAGGATTTGATCTCTTTAGTGTGTCTAGAATTGAATGCTAGAGCTCTTGTAGTAGTTGAGAAGTGGAAAACTTGGATGCAATGAATGGTGGGGTGGTTGGGGTATTTATAGCCTCAACCACCAAACTTGACCGTTGGCTAGAGGCTTCTGCGCGATGGCGCACCGGACAGTCCGGTGCACACCGGACAGTCCGGTGCCCCTGCCACGTCATCACTGCCGTTGGATTCTGACCGTTGGAGCTTCTGACTTGTGGGTCCGCCTGGGTGTCCGGTGCACACCGGACATGCACTGTTTGATGTCCGGTGCACCGGCATGGGCGATTCTGACTTCTGCGCGCGCTGTGCGCGCATTAAATGCTCCGCAGGGAGCCGTTGGCGCCGCAGGGAGCCGTTGCTCCGCTGGCACACCGGACAGTCCGGTGCACACCGGACAGTCCGGTGAATTATAGCGGAGCGGCTGCCACGCGAACCCGAGGCTGGCGAGTTCTGGAGGCCGCGCTTCCTTGGAGCACCGGACATGTCCGGTGCACACCGGACAGTCCGGTGAATTATAGCGCGCCGGCTTCCGAGAAATCCCGAAGGTGAAGAGTTTGAGTCTGAGTCCCCTGGTGCACCGGACAGGTACTGTTCACTGTCCGGTGGCGCACCGGACAGTCCGGTGCGCCAGACCAGGGGTGCCCTCGGTTGCCCCTTTGCTCCTTTATTGAATCCAAAACTTGGTCTTTTTATTGGCTGAGTGTGAACCTTTTTCACCTGTATAATCTATACACTTGGGCAAACTAGTTAGTCCAAAGATTTGTGTTGGGCAATTCAACCACCAAAATTATTTAGGAACTAGGTGAAAGCCTAATTCCCTTTCAGTCCCCCACTCCGACCATTGTTTCAACTGCCCAGAGTGTGGCTACATGTGATGCTAAGACCTAGCCTCGGCCTTGGGAGAGATCTTCGCTTAGCCCAAGCCCGGCCTCAGCCAACTACTCCAACAGGGAAACACATGATGCCACAGGCTCTCCCGCGAACCCCACTAAAGACAGGATGGCAACAGGAACCAGAAGGACGGTGTCCAATCTGGTTTCCACCATCCCGGATGACGCACGACCAGATTACCACATACTTTTCACCATGTCGAGCACTATTTCAACCACTACGACTCGATATACTTATAAACGTCTCATCCGCACCCCTGCACAGGACGGGCTCGGGCACGCGTTCGAGCCCCCAAACCTGGCCTCGGCTCTCTACCTGGTCAAACAGGGATCAGACATCCTTCTCCTGACCAAAGACGATGCCAAGGACAGGGGCCATCCCGTCGACCATACTACTACGGGGCCTCGGACACATCTCCTCTGACCACAACAACAGCGCGACAACCCTTGTACTCCTGGGCTTCCCCCTTACGACTATAAATGGAGGAGTCCAGGGTCTCTAAGGAGGGAGAGGAACACAACACTTGACCGTTCACTCCACTCCTGATATTGGCACCGACTTCAATCACACTTAGAGACTTAGGACCTGTTCCCTCTGTCGATTAGTTTGTATCCCCTACTATGAGCACCTAGGTGCAAGATAATATAAATATCATCCCCACTCGCTAGAAGTATGACTTTCTCTTGTCCGAACCAGGATAAATCTTGTGTCTTCTTGCATCACCCATCTGGACAGGGGCACACAACACAAATTCACTTGTTCATTAGGACCCTCGGTCAAAACACTGACAACATGCTTCACTGTGGCAGTGACGGTTTAGAGATGGGGGATGCGGGAGGCGAGCGTATAGGAAAATGAAGTGAGGCCCGTTAGGGGGAGGGTATTCAGTTTTATTAGAATTAGTCTAACGAGTTGACTGTCTACAAATGGGTCTAAACGTTTTGTGTTTATTAAACAGGGTGAAAGCTATTAAATTTAAATTTGTCATATATTCGTTTGCTCAAGAGAACATGTAGTTTTTTCCCCATATTTTTCACTATTTTAATATTTTTTCAAAATTTTAAATTCTTAACGAATTTAAAAAATATAATGGTGGTAAACCGGTACCGCCCCACCGACGATTTCGGTAAACTGGGCAGTTTACCGCCGGTTTACACCGGTTTTGTAAACCTTGGTCGAGGGAGAGGTGCAAGATCGGCGGGAGGAGGGAGTAGTTGCTAGCCTAGGTAGAGAGGGAGCGAGGAGTTGCTAGTGTTGGGGGATATCTATGTCACTGTATAATCCATCCTTTTAAACTTTGTAAAACCCATTCAATCAAATCAACTCCACACCTATAACCTCTACCAAACAAATTACATCCAGACTTAACACCCCATCAAAACCAATTGTTTAGATCAAGGATAACCTTCTCTCCCTTACTCAAATCAAATGGACAATATTATTGGAATCATCCATTATCTCTCATCCTCTCCCTCCTCGCGACCTCGTCGCCCCCTCCCTATCACTCGCATCGTCCAATGGAGTAGACAAGGGGAGCTAGTAGGGGCCATGGCCCCCTAACAAAAAGAAAATTTGTTTTCTAGTTGCTTTTTTATGGCTAAAATAAAAAGTTAATTTATACTAAGTTAAAATATAGTATGCATTTAGCGTATATGTGTGTTAATTGTTATGACTAGTAATTATTGTATATTGTATATGTACATATATTTTATTTATTAATTGTTATGACTAGTAATTATTAATATTGTATATGTATTGCCCCCTAAAGAAAAATTATGGCTACGTCTCTGGCGTTGTCGTTGTTGCCGCTGTCAACCCATCTCCTTGCGCCGCCACTGCTATTGTTGACCCCTCCCCTTCTCAAGATTGTAGCATTAGCACAGGTTATATACTAGTTAAAGTAGTAGAAATATAATATGGATATTTTTATGAAAAAATAGTAAAAAATAAAATCAGATCGTGCCGGGTTTAACCCGTCTCGCCGCGTCTTAGACTTAGACACGGGTCGCTAACCAACAGGCTAAGGGCCTGTTTGTTTCAGCTTATAGATTATATAATCTGAATTATAATCTAAATTATACAATCCAGATTATAATCTAGATAGTTTATAATTTACATGTACTTGTTTGGTAGTCTAGATTATACAAATGTAGATTATTCACAAAGACAACATTACTCTTGTTTGTTTATTTGAGGTGAAGAAAGAATAATGACATATATTATAATTTCTATTTGCATAATCATGGGTAGTGGGTCTTTTACCAAAAATGATCTCAAATATGCTACTCTTAAGGAGATTATTAGATTATCATAATCTGGGCTTTAGATTATATAATCTGAATCTATAATCTAGATGTTTATTTATCTGCTGGATTATTTGCGTTGAATTATATAATCTAGAGAGATTATAATTTGAAACAAACATGACCTAAATCACGCTCATGCCATGATAAAATCGTAGTACCAGGTTACATGCTTACCGACAGTCCAACCCTTTTTTGGACATCTCTAGTCTGCATTGCGCCCTGACTAGAGATGGCAATAGGTAAAAACCCGCTGGGTATTACTTGCCCAAACCTATACCCGTGAAGAAAAAATACACCCGCTAAAAAATCCATACCCATAACGGGTATAAAATTTTGCCCAAACCCATACCCATGCGGGTTTCGAGTACCCAACGGGTTTCCCATACCCACAAACATCAACATAAAAATAATTCATCATGTATATAACAATCAATACATTAATAAGCTAGCATAAAAGGAACAAGTGATAACTAATTTTAGCCTAAAATTTGTTACATGAAGTTTATTTCAATTAGAACATATTCAATTAATAATATTATGAGACATATTTATAAGGAATGTTGATTTTAAGGCGTGTTTTAAAAACCCATGGGTTTGCGGGTATGGGTAGTAGAAGAAAAAACCCATGCCTACGTACCCGTTGGGTTTCTATTTGAACCCATTAACAAACCCATAGGTAGAGAAATTGATTCAAACTCATACCCTAATAGAGCAAAAATCCACCGAGTTTCGGGTAGCGGGTACCCATTGCCATTTATAACCCTGACCCCTGAGTTGGCGTTGCCTTGAAGTTCAAAGTTTTTCATACTGACGTGTTTGAAAATTGGTTGGTGGGGGAGAGTACTGACCTCCTGAATTCTTTTCTACTAGAGCTAGAGCCAGGCAGCCAGCCAACGCCAAGCGGGGTAGGTTGACTCTTCTGTCTACAGCACCTACCTCTTCACACCAACTGCCGCCCCTGCTCCGAGAACCAGAATGGCCGCCGCCGATGCATCTTCGTTGCCTCCGTCCGCCATCACCTGCCGAGGTATTAGCCCGCCCCGCCTTGCTTCTTGCGTAGGGTTTAGTGGCGAGTAAAATTGGATGGCCTGCGCGCAGCGGCGGTGGCGTGGGGACCGGGCCAGCCACTGGTGATGGAGGAGGTGGAGGTCGCCCCGCCGGGGCCCATGGAGATCCGTGTCAAGGTCGTCTCCACCTCCGTCTGCCGCAGCGACGTCACTGCCTGGCAATCCAAGGTATGCACTACGGCGGCGGGGCTGCAGCCTCTGCGTTTACTATGGTAGCCTCCTGCTTATGCGTAGTAATGTATATTCTCCCTACTTGTTTGAGAATTATTTTCATATCATAATTTTTTTTCCTTAGCTGAGAGCCTGAGACAAACGATCTCTCTGATCGAATTTGCTCATCTGTGTTCTCTTCCAATTCCAACATGCAGGCGCAACTTGATCTGTTCCCCAGAGTCTTCGGCCACGAGGCATCCGGGTGCGCTCTTATCTCCCTTCATGCTGCTAAGTGCTGAGCTTTGCAAATTGCTTCTAATAATGATATCTGTTGACCTGAACGCCTTCGATCTATAGAGTAGTAGAGAGTGTCGGTGAAGGTGTGACCGAGTTCCAAGTCGGTGACCACGTTCTCACTGTCTTCATTGGGGAATGCAAGAGCTGCAAGCACTGCGTCTCAGGGAAGAGCAACATGTGCCAGAAGCTCGGTCTGGAGAGGAAGGGTGTCATGCACAGCGATCAGAAGACACGCTTCTCTGTCAAGGGGAAACCTGTGTACCATTACTGTGCAGTGTCAAGCTTCAGCGAGTACACGGTTGTCCATTCCGGATGTGCGGTGAAGGTTGGCCTGACCGTGCCAATGGACAGGGTGTGCCTGCTGAGCTGCGGTGTGTCTTCAGGTAAATCCTGAGGTTCAGAGCTTCAGATATCTGAGAGTAGCTGTGTTAGCTCGTCTGTTTGTAGGAACAGTGCCTTAGTTACCTTGCATGGTTGCACATTTTTGTGGATCTGATCATCCCTCTTTGTTCATGGTTCTATCGTTAGGACTCGGTGCAGTCTGGAATGTAGCTAATGTATCAAAGGGCTCAAGTGTAGCTATATTTGGTCTTGGGACCGTAGGACTTTCTGTGAGTATCTACATAAGGGTCCATTATAAGTTAATTCTTACATATCAAGAACTGTTGTAACGAGACCTATGTCTGCTGAGTTAGGTCGCTCAAGGTGCTAAGCTTCGAGGGGCGTCCAAGATTATAGGAGTTGATACTAATCCTGAGAAGCAAGAAAAGGGTATGCTACCTGCTACGCTGTCAAGTTGTACATTCTGCTATGAACCCTCTTTGTGTTAATTATTTTGTTCCTGGTACAGGGAAATCATTTGGTGTCACGGACTTTATTAACCCAGATGAATTGAGTGAACCTGTTCAACAGGTATTTACACCATGCAATTGGTCATCTGCTCATCGCTCTCTTTTGGTATCATGCAATTCTGCTTGACTGCTACACTAATAAACTGTTGACTTATAATCACACTATGTATGAGATGACTATTTGGGGAAATAAACAAAATACAGTGCATCATCGTTCCCTAAGTGCATGTAAGTAGATTTTTTCATGCTTGCAGGTAATCAAAAGGATTACTGATGGAGGGGTGGATTACTCATTTGAATGTGTGGGTGATTCTGGAGTAGTCTCCACTGCACTTCAATCATGTTCTGATGTAATTTCTTGTCATGCCTTTTGTTTCCATACATGCATACTTCACATATCCTATTCCCTTCTATTCATTTGCATTTCCAACTTGCTAGGGTTGGGGAGTAACTGTAACTCTTGGCTTACCAAAAGGAAAACTAGAAGTGTCTACTCATTATGCATTTCTTCTATCCGGAAGAACACTGAAGGGATCTATGTTTGGAGGATGGAAACCTAAATCTGATC
This sequence comes from Zea mays, assembly GCF_902167145.1. Classification (NCBI taxonomy): domain Eukaryota; kingdom Viridiplantae; phylum Streptophyta; class Magnoliopsida; order Poales; family Poaceae; genus Zea; species Zea mays. The sequence continues at coordinate 151,064,730 of NC_050099.1, read as the reverse complement.
TACCTTCATTGGTGGATAAATATGCAGCAAAGGTATTTATGATTCTTTTGCAGAAACAAATGTTTGAAAACAAAATAAGATTAACATTATTAATTGTTGAAGTGTATAAATGGATTGATTGCCTTCTCCCACCAGCTTAAGTTTTTGGGTTGAACCAGTTAGTGTGTCCACTTTAACATGGTATCAAAGTCAGAGGTCTCGAGTTCGAATCCTGGCAGAGGCTACACATGAGTGAGGGTGTTGAAGTGTATAAGTGGATGAACCATCTTCTCCCATCAGCTTAATCTTTTGGGTTGAACTGGTTAATACATCCACACTAACAGTAATATATTCCCCCCCTTTTGTGTTATGTGAGGTGGGATGATCTAAATATACATGTTGACATATTGGATGGTGATTGTGTAGTAAAATTGATGGCAGAAAACTACTGATTACTATGACACTTATTTGACGTATTGGTTGAATGCTTTTAAGCTTAAAAAGGATTTAGAAAGCATAAACTCGCATTGACTAATGTATCTTGTATTCTTGTCATTTATCAGGAAATCCAAGTTGATGGCCTAGTCACGCATGATATACCATTCAATGAAATCAACAAAGCGCTTGAGTTGATGCTAGAAAACAAGTGCTTGAGATGTGTGATTCACATGCCACGGTAACAGGGTCGAACAGCTGCACATAATAATATGATATCTACCATATGTTGCATATCTGCTCTTTCTACCTTGATCATCTTTGTGGCTCAACCGTTCAAGTACTCATCAGTCATCACCACGCCGGAGCTTGAGTTTTTGTCCTTTTCTAGTCCCCTGGTAAAGTTGTTGTAAATCCAGCTATCCATCAAGAATTATCAGGAGAACTACACTGATTTGCTTTTGTATCTTCATACTTTTTCTTCTAGAATTGTCTTCTTATATTGAATCTTTAATGTCTGTTCTGTTATTTTAATGCTCCATGTACAAACCATCAAGCAAATATTGTTCTTCCAGCCGGTGCCAGTTCTGATGATAGACGGGGGCATATGCTGAAGAACAGAAGGACTAAGGGGTGTTTGAATGTACTAGAGATAATAATTAGCTGCTAAAATTAGTTGAGAAGACATTCAAACAGTCTAGCTAATAGTTCAACTATTAGCTATTTTTAGGTGGTGTTTGAATGCACTAGAGCTAATAGTTAATGACTAAAATTAGTTGAAACATCCTAGCTAATAGTTCAGCTATTAGCTATTTTTGGTAAATTAGTTAATAGTAAGGTAGTTATTTGTTAGCTAGCTAATTTCACTAACAATTTTTAGCCAACTAAGGCCCTGTTTGGTTTTATTAGTCCTAGGACTAAAGTTTAGTTAAGAGACTAATCTTTAGTCCCTACCCTGTTTGGTTCTAGAGACTAAACATGAGCTAAACACAGTTAAAGCAGTATACAAATACCAAAATGCTCTCACACTTGCCCCTGCTGCTTATACAAACACCTGTGCGTGCTTATACAAACAAACCTAGCACGTGCTTATACAAACACCTGCGCGTGCTTATATTTCAAATGAGCAAATGAGTTTCAAATATTCCAAATGAGTATACAAATGAGAAGCAACCACAAATATATTTCGAATATTCCAAATGCAGCTCGAGGGCAGAAGAGGAAATTTTGCTGTTTAGTCCCGTTTAGGAGCCCTTGGAGGGACTAGAGACTAAAGTGGTTTAGTCCCTCTATTAGTTCTTGTGTTTGGAGAATTAGGGACTAAAAGGTAGGGACTAAACATTAGTCCTATGGAACCAAATAGGGCCTAACTATTAATTCTAGTGTATTCAAGCACCCCCTTAGCAAATTAGCTAATAGCTAGCTATTTTTAGTTAGCTAATTATACTAGCAATTTTTTAGCCAACTAACTATTAGCTAAGGAGGTGTTTAAATGCACTAGAGCTAATAGCTAGTGGATAAAATTAGCTAGATACATCCAAACACCGTAGCTAATAGTTCAGTTATTAGGGAACGTTTGAATGCACTAGAGCTAATAGTTAGTTGGCTAAAAATTTACTAGTAAAATTAGCTAGTTAATAAATAGTTAGCTAACTGTTAACTAATTTACTAAAAATAGCTAATAGTTAAACTATTAGCTAGGATGTTTGGATGTCTTCAACTTATTTTAGCCACTAACTATTAGCTTTAGTGGATTCAAACACCCCCTTAGTTATTTTTAGTAAATTAGTTAATATTTAGCTAGCTATTTGTTAGCTAACTAATTTCAATAGTAAATTTTTAGCTAACTAACTATTAGCTCTAGTGCATTCAAATACTCCCTAAAATGGGTGAAGATATTGATAGGTGGGGTCGGCTAACAAGTGGGATCTGCTGACAACTGCAGTGCAACCAAACGACTTCAAACTTCAGCAAAAGCCTACAAGGCACAACAGTTTTTCTAAAGCACGAAACTCACAATAACTTTTTAAAACACGCATATTAATCAAACATACCCTAAGAGATCTTATTAAAAAACATTGTCATTTGCAAGATCTTCCTGACTTTACATGCCATTCATGTTACAACAGAGTCTTGTTGACTTGGTCACTGGTAACAAGACCATTCCCTCTTTCCAAAACCGCCTTGTGTTTGGTAATATTAGTCTAATGCGACGCTCCCAAATGTTTTTAGGCAAAACCGGGGGCGACACCCACCTTTTTCATATTAAATGAACAAGAGTCCAAGGCATTCAAGATGAATGCCTATTAGAGCACAAGAATGTACAAGAAATTCGAGTACACTACACATCAATTCCTCTTCTAACAGGGGAAAACGGTATTGCTAAATGTACAGATCATCCACCACTTTAGACAACATAGCGCGCATAGTGGATGTTTCATCTCTAAAGACAGAGTTATTTCGACGTTCCCAAATTCGCCATAAAACCGCGTGTGGAGGATCTCGAGATGCGCTACTAGAGAGTAGAGACTCATCCTCCTGAGCAAAGGTTGATCAAAGGCAGATAGCCTCCTAAGAGCAAACTAGATCTAAATAAGCCACTCGCGAGACATTGTAGACCGAGGGGCACTAAACAAAGGTGTGGAGTCGGTCTTCAGCAGCTCCATCACATAGGGGGCATATGGGAGCAAGGATGATATTGTGCCTGAACAGTCGATTGCGAGTAGGTAACCTATCTTTCTTGAAGAGCCAGAAGAAGATTTTAATTTTGTTGGGGATCCTAAGCTTCCAAACTTTTGTGATTGCCGCAACATTTGCATCAGGTTGAGGGTTGGAAGCCAGGTACGCATGTCGGGAGCTGAAGGAGCATCTTCCTACTGTCTGGACGATTTTCCAGCTGAACCTACGATAAGATAGGTAGCAAGCTCGGCAGTCGCAGTGTTAGTCAACCCGGGGTGCAAACGCAAATCAAAATCATGACTGAAAACTCCAAATACCGAGAGGTTAGGCTGGGTCGCAAGGGAAAAAGGGAGTGGAAGGAATGGGCAAGCGTGTTGGGGGAAAGCCAGACGTCATGCCAGAAATAATTGGTCTTGTCATCCCCAATAACAACAGTAGTGATCTTTCTATAGAAGTCAATAGTGGAGAGGAAGATCCGCCCAAAGTAGGATGAAGGGGGAGGGGAGACGGGATAAGGATGGGATCACAACGCCCCAGACACCATTCTTTCCATGTAGTTAGGGGGCCACCAAGAATTTTATCTGTGAATTTGAGGAGAAGGCAACAATTTTGAGTTTCTAGATAATGGAGAACAAGGCCACCGAGACTTTTGGGGAGACAAATGGTGTCCCAAGCAATGAGGCATTTGGAACCATGATAATAATCAGAACCCAACCAGAAAAATGCACGCCTATTGTCGGCGTTTCGACCCGGGGGTCCCTGGACCAACGAGTAAATTGTCGCTGCGTGTCCCAGCCCAGATGGGTCGGCGCGAGACGGAACACAAGGGGGAAACAGTAAGGGGAAACCGCGGCCTCGTGTTGTCCTGCGCCCAGGGCGGATGCGCTTGCAGTAGAGGGTTACAAACGTTCGCGAGGGAGAGAGATAGAGCAAGAGCCTTGTGCGTCGGCCCGTTCTCCCGCGCGGCCACCTCCTCGTACGAGAGCCCTGGACCTTCCTTTTATAGATGTAAGGAGAGGGCCCAGGTGTACAATGGGGGGTGTAGCAATGTGCTAACGTGTCTAGCAAAGGGGAACTAGAGCCCTATGTACATGCCGTCGTGGCTGTCGGAGAGGTGTTGCTTCCCTGTTCATGTGATGTCGTGGTCGTCGGAGGAGCGCTTGAGCCCTATGGAAGTACAGCTGTCGGGGCTGTCGGATCCTTGTTGACGTCTCCTTGCTTCCGTAAGGGGCTGAGAACCACCGTCGTCATGGAGCACGCGGGGTGCCATCATTACCTGTTTTACCGGGGCGAGCCAGATGGGACGCCGGTCTTGTTCCCTGTAGCCTGAGCTAGCTAGGGGTAGGGTAATGATGGGCCCCCTGTGACGTGGTCGGTCCGAGCCCGAGGTCGGGCGAGGCGGTGACTCCTCCGAGGTCGAGGCTGAGTCCGAGCCCTGGGGTCAGGCGAGGCGGAGACCGTCTTCCGGAGTCGAGGTTGAGTCCGAGCCCTGGGGTCGGGCGAGGCGGAGTCCGTCTTCCGAGGTCGAGGTCGAGTCCGAGCCCTGGGGTCGGGCGAGGCGGAGTTCGTCGTCCGAGGTCGAGGTTGAGTCCGAGCCCTGGGGTCAGGCGAGGCGGAGACCGTCTTCCGAGGCCGAGACGGGGGCCGAGCCCTGGGGTCGGGCGAGGCGGAGCTTCCTATGGCGCTCAAGGCTGGACTTAGCTGCTGTCGGCCTCACTCTGGCGAGTGGCACAGTAGTCGGAGCAGGGCAGGCGGCGCTGTTTTCCTGTCAGGTCAGTCAGTGGAGCGGCGAAGTGACTGCGGTCACTTCGGCCTTATCGACTGAGGAGCGTGCGTCAGGATAAGGTGTCAGGCGATCCTTGCATTGAATGCTTGCGATACGGTCGGTTGGCGTGGCGATCTGGCCAAGGTTGCTTCTCCGCGAAGCCTGCCCGAGCTGGGCCTCGGGCGAGTCGAAGGTGCGCCCGTTGCTTTAGGGGACCCTCGGGCGAGACGTGAATCCTCCTGGGTCGGTTGTCTTTGCCCGAGGCTGGGCTCGGGCGAGGCGAGATCGTGTCCCTTGAGTGGACGGAGCCTTGACCTGAATTGCGCCCATCAGGCCTTTGCAGCTTTGTGCTGATGGGGGTTACCAGCTGAGATTAGGAGTCTTGGGGGTACCCCTAATTATGGTCCCCGACAGTAGCCCCCGAGCCTCGAAGGGAGTGTTAGTACTCGCTTGGAGGCTTTTGTCGCACTTTTTTGCAAGGGGACCGGCCTTTCTCGGTTGCATTTCGTTCCGGTGGGTGCGCGCGAGCGCACCCGCCGGGTGTAGCCCCCGAGGCCTCGGAGGAGTGGTTTGACTCCTTCGAGGTCTTAATGCCTTTCGTGATGGTCGGTCTGGTTGTTCCCTCATGCGAACTGGTCGTTGCCCGGGTGCATAGTCAGGTTCCAAGTTCTCGGGCTGGTATGTTGACGCTGTCAACGGTTTGGCCGGAGCCGGGTTCGCGAGAGCAGCCCCCGAGCCTCTGCACAGAGCGAGAGGACAGTCAAGGACTGACTCGGCTTTTTTCATACGACCCTTCGTCGCCTTTCCGCAAGGAGGAGGGGGGAAAGCGCCATGTTGCCCTCGGAGGGCGCCGAACATGGTGTCTCTAGTGAGTTGCTAACGGGTGATCCGAGTGGACGCTCGTGCCCCGTTCGATAAGGGTCGGCTAGTGGCCCAGAGGCACGCTCCAAAAGTACATGCAGGTGATTTGCCGGACCCGGTCCCATTTGATAGGGTCCGAGGGCTCGATGCCTCCCTCTGATGGGATTCCGTTACAGAATCGCTCATGCTGGTCTCGGAAATGTCCTAGGGTACCTCGAGAGCGTAGCCCGAGCCTCGGCCATGTATCGGACGTACCCAGAGTCATCCCTCGCTCTGCGTGCTCTGAGGCGGCTGTCTAACCCTTCGGGGGCCAGCCTACGAACCCCTGATCAGTAGTGGGTGCGGAGCCCGAGTGGCCTGAGGCGGCTGTCGAACCCTTCCGAGGGGCCAGCCTTCGAACCCCTGACTAGTAGTGGGTGCGAAGCCCGAGTGCTCTGAGGCGGTTGTCGAACCCTTCCGAGGGGCCAGCCTTCGAACCTCTGATCAGTAGGAGGGATCGGGGCCCGCTTCCTTCGCGGAGAAGGATCCCTTTCGGAGTATCCCCTTTCCCGGTCCCTATAGCAAGAGAGAGAAAGGGGAAGAGGAAAATGATACGAAATTGAACGACGTGGCGCACCTTTTTTGACGCGGTCATTATGGCGGAGGTGAAGCGTCGCCTGCTTCGCCTGCCAAAGGTGTCGCCTGCCCTGCCGCAGAGTTAATGCGATGTGACGAGTGGTTCGCGGGGCAGCCATTGTGCGTGCGCGAGCCGTTCGAGGAACGGAACACGGGCGCGTCGTCTTCACGCCGTGGGAGAGGGTTCTCTCGCTGTCCCAGGAGGGGATGTGAGCCTGCAGACGACTTGACCGCTGCTTCCGCCCGCCTGCCGCCACCATTACTGTCGGCCCACTTTTGGCCATATCGACCGTCGCGCCTTCTCCCGCGGCTGACTGACCCGTGACCGATGTGCTCGGTTGGCACTGTTGGGCCATGCGCAGGGTTGCCTCGAGTCGCGGCACCGGTTCCGCAGTCGAGAAGGCGCGGTACTGGCGCAAGTGGCGGTGCAGTTTCTCGCACGTAGTAACCGGCGCGCCGGTTACATGACGTGTGGGCCTGGGCCTCCATGCTGGACGCGTCGAAGTCGAAAGGGCGCGCCCCCTTGGTGCGGTTACATGCCGCCTGCATGGCGGTCCGCCCTTTCACCCGCTGGTCTAGGCGAAAGTGGAGGAGTGCTTGTAACAGCTGGGCAGTTACACGCTCCGCGCGCGGCGGTTTGGCTCCTTCTGTCCTGGGCCAGCTTGCATGACGCGTGGGACCCAGCCCCCGTGTCGTAGGGGGAGGACCTTGGAGCGTGTTGGTGAAGACTCAGTCTGCGACGGCTGAGGACGCAAGTGGGGAGAGTCGCCTTTAAAAAGGGGGCGACCCCCTTGGATGGCAGCCATGCCTTCGCACTCCCCTCATGCATCGTGTCCTTCCACCTTCCTGATAGTCGCCTAGAGGGGGGGTGAATAGGGCGAAACTGAAATTCACAAAAATAATCACAACTACAAGCCGGGTTAGCGTTAGAAATATAATCGAGTCCACGAGAGAGGGCGGAAAAACAAATTGCAAGCGAATAATGAAGTGAGACACGCGGATTTGTTTTACCGAGGTTCGGTTCTCTCAAACCTACTCCCCGTTGAGGAGGCCACAAAGGCCGGGTCTCTTTCAACCCTTCCCTCTCTCAAACGGTCCCTTGGACCGAGTGAGCTTCTCTTCTCAAATCACTTGGGAATCAAACTTCCCGCAAGGGCCACCACACGATTGGTGCCTCTTGCCTCAATTACAAGTGAGTGTTTGATCACACGAAAGAATGCGAAAGAAAAGAAGCGATCCAAGCGCAAGAGCTCAAATGAACACTACAAATCACTCTCTCTAGTCACTAGGGCTTTGTGTGGAGTTGGGAGAGGATTTGATCTCTTTTTGGTGTGCTTGCAATGAATGCTAGCTCTTGTATAGTGGTTGGAAGCTGGGAAACTTGGATGCTATGAATGGTGGGGTGGTTGGGGTATTTATAGCCCCAACCACCAAAAGTGGCCGTTGGGAGGCTGTCTGTTCGATGGCGCACCGGACAGTCCGGTGCACACCGGACAGTCCGGTGCCCCCGCCACGTCATCAGTGCCGTTGGAAATTGACCGTTGGAGTTCTGACTTCTGGGCCCGCCTTGATGTCCGGTGGCGCACCGGACATGCACTGTTCACTGTCCGGTGCGCCGGCATGGGCGACTCTGACTTCTGCGCGCGCTGCGCGCGCATTAAATGCCGTCGCAGGTAGCCATTGGCGCGAAGTAGCCGTTGCTCCGAGGATGCACTGGACAGTCCGGTGTACACCGGACAGTCCGGTGAATTTTAGCGGAGCAGCTGAAGTGAAAACCCGAGGCTGGCGAGTTCCGGAGGCCGCCCTTCCTTGGAGCACCGGACATGTCCGGTGTACACCGGACATGTCCGGTGAATTATAGCGGAGTTGCCTCTGGAAATTCCCGAAGGTGGCGAGTTTGTGTTGAAGTCCTCTGGTGCACCGGACATGTCCGGTGGTGCACCGGACACTGTCCGGTGTACACCGGACAGTCCGGTGCCCCCAGACCAGAGGTGCCTTCGGTTGCCTTTAGCTCTCTATTTGAACCCAACTTTGGTCCTTTTAATTGGCTTGATGTGAACCTTTGACACCTGTATAACTTATTAACTAGAGCAAACTAGTTAGTCCAAAGATTTGTGTTGGGCAATTCAACCACCAAAATTATATAGGAACTAGGTGTAAGCCTAATTTCCTTTCAATCTCCCCCTTTTTGGTGATTGATGCCAACACAAACCAAAGCAAATATAGAATTGCATAATTGAACTAGTTTGTATGATGTAAGTGCAAAGGTTGCTTGGAATTGAGCCAATATAAGTACTTACAAGATATGTATGGATTGTTTCTTCATCTTTAACATTTTGGACCACACTTGCACCACATGTTTTGTTTTTGCAAAAATCTTTTGTAAATCTTTTCAAAGTTCTTTTGCAAATAGTCAAGGGTAAATGAATAAGAGTTTGCAAAGCATTTTCAAATTTTGAAATTTTCTCCCCCTGTTTCAAATGCTTTTCCTTTGACTAAACAAAACTCCCCCTAAATGAAATCATCCTCTTAGTGTTCAAGAGGGTTTTGATGATTCAAATTGAAATACTATTTTCTCCCCCTTTTTAACTCAAAAACATACCAATTGAAAAATACTCTTGGAAAACACTAATTTTTTTTTTGAAATTGGTGGTGGTGCGGTCCTTTTGCTTTGGGCTCATACTTTCTCCCCCTTTGGCATGAATCGCCAAAAACGGAATCATTAGAGCCCTCGAAGTATTTTCTCCTCCTTTGGTCATAAAATAAATGAATGAAGAGTATACCAAAGTTGGAGAGATGCTCGGAGTGACGGCGAAGGAAGAGTAGTGGAGTGGAGTGGAAGCCTTTGTCTTCGCCGAAGACTCCAATTCCCTTTCAATATACCTATGACTTGGTTTGAAATACTCTTGAAAACACATTAGTCATAGCATATACAAAAGAGACATGATCAAAGGTATATTTATGAGCTATGTGTGCAAGTTAGCAAAAGAAATTCCTAGAATCAAGAATATTGAGCTCATGCCTAAGTTTGGTAAAAGTTTGTTCGTCAAGAGGCTTGGTAAAGATATCGGCTAATTGATCTTTAGTATTAATGTATGCAATCTCGATATCTCCCTTTTGTTGGTGATCCCTAAGAAAATGATACCGAATGGCTATGTGCTTAGTGCGGCTATGCTCGACGGGATTGTCAGCCATTTTAATTGCACTCTCATTATCACACAGCAAAGGGACTTTGGTTAATTTGTAACCGTAGTCCCGCAGGGTTTGCCTCATCCAAAGCAATTGAGCGCAACAATGACCTGCGGCAATATATTCGGCTTCGGCAGTAGAAAGAGCGACCGAATTTTGCTTCTTTGAAGCCCAAGACACCAAGGATCTTCCCAAGAACTGGCAAGTCCCCGATGTGCTCTTTCTATTAATCTTACACCCTGCCCAATCGGCATCCGAATAACCAATCAAATCAAATGTGGATCCCCGAGGGTACCAAAGCCCAAACTTAGGTGTATAAGCCAAATATCTCAAGATTCGTTTTACGGCCGTAAGGTGTGATTCCTTAGGGTCGGCTTGGAATCTTGCACACATGCAAACGGAAAGCATAATGTCCGGTCGAGATGCACATAAATAAAGCAATGAACCAATCATCGACCGGTATACCTTTTGATCCACGGACTTACCTCCCGTGTCGAGGTCGAGATGCCCATTGGTTCCCAAGGGTGTCTTGATGGGCTTGGCATCCTTCATCCCAAACTTGTTTAGAATGTCTTGAGTGTACTTCGTTTGGCTAATGAAGGTGCCCTCTTGGAGTTGCTTTACTTGGAATCCTAAGAAATACTTCAACTCCCCCATCATAGACATCTCAAATTTCTGTGTCATAATCCTACTAAACTCTTCACATGTAGACTCGTTAGTAGACCCAAATATAATATCATCAACATAAATTTGGCATACAAACAAGTCATTTTCAAGAGTTTTAGTAAAGAGTGTAGGATCGGCTTTTCCGACTTCGAAGCCATTAGCAATAAGGAAATCTCTAAGGCATTCATACCATGCTCTTGGGGCTTGCTTGAGCCCATAAAGCGCCTTAGAGAGCTTATAGACATGGTTAGGATACTCATTGTCTTCAAAGCCGGGAGGTTGCTCAACATAGACCTCTTCCTTGATTGGTCCATTGAGGAAGGCACTTTTCACGTCCATTTGATAAAGCTTAAAGCCATGGTAAGTAGCATAGGCTAATAATATGCGAATTGACTCAAGCCTAGCTACGGGTGCATAGGTTTCACCGAAATCCAAACCTTCGACTTGGGAGTATCCCTTGGCCACAAGTCGAGCTTTGTTCCTTGTCACCACACCATGCTCATCTTGCTTGTTGCGGAAGACCCATTTGGTTCCTACAACATTTTGGTTAGGACGTGGAACTAAATGCCATACCTCATTTCTAGTGAAGTTGTTGAGCTCCTCTTGCATCGCCACCACCCAATCCGAATCTTGTAGTGCTTCCTCTACCCTGTGTGGCTCAATAGAGGAAACAAACGAATAATGTTCACAAAAATGTGCAATACGAGATCTAGTAGTTACCCCCTTATGAATGTCGCCGAGGATGGTGTCGACGGGGTGATCTCGTTGGATTGCTTGGTGGACTCTTGGGTGTGGCGGCCTTTGCTCTTTATCCTCCTTGTCTTGATCATTTGCATCTCCCCCTTGATCATTGTCGTCATCTTGAGGTGGCTCATTTGCTTGATCTTCTACTTCATCAACTTGAGCTTCATCCTCATTTTGAGTCGGTGGAGATGCTAGCGTGGAGGAGGATGGTTGATCTTGTGCATGTGGAGGCTCTTCGGATTCCTTAGGACACACATCCTCAATGGACATGTTCCTTAGCGCTATGCATGGAGCCTGTTCTTCACCTATCTCATCAAGATCAACTTGCTCTACTTGAGAGCCGTTAGTCTCGTCAAACACAACGTCACAAGAAACTTCAACAAGTCCTGAGGACTTGTTAAAGACTCTATATGCCCTTGTGTTTGAGTCATATCCTAATAAAAAGCCTTCTACAGTTTTAGGAGCAAATTTAGATTTTCTACCTCTCTTAACAAGAATAAAGCATTTGCTACCAAAAACTCTAAAATATGAAATACTTGGCTTTTTACCGGTTAGGAGTTCATAGGATGTCTTCTTGAGGATTCGGTGTAGATACAATCGGTTGATGGCGTAGCAAGCGGTGTTGACCGCCTCGGCCCAAAACCGATCCGAAGTCTTGTACTCATCAATCATGGTTCTTGCCATGTCCAATAGAGTTCGATTCTTCCTCTCCACTACACCATTTTGTTGTGGAGTGTAGGGAGAAGAGAACTCATGCTTGATGCCCTCCTCCTCAAGGAAGCCTTCAATTTGAGAGTTCTTGAACTCCGTCCTGTTGTCGCTTCTAATTTTCTTGATCCTTAAGCCGAACTCATTTTGAGCCCGTCTCAAGAATCCCTTTAAGGTCTCTTGGGTTTGAGATTTTTCCTGCAAAAAGAACACCCAAGTGAAGCGAGAATAATCATCCACTATTACAAGACAATACTTACTCCCGCCGATGCTTATGTAAGCAACGGGCCGAAAAGATCCATGTGGAGTAGCTCAAGCGGCCTGTCGGTCGTCATGATGTTCTTGTGTGGATGTTGGGTTCCAACTTGCTTCCCGGCTTGACATGCGCTACAAATCCTGTCTTTCTCAAAGTGAACATTTGTTAATCCTAAAATGTGTTCTCCCTTTAGAAGCTTATGAAGATTCTTCATTCCAACATGGGCTAGTCGGCGGTGCCAGAGCCAACCCATGTTAGTCTTAGCAATTAAGCAAGTGTCGAGCTCAGCTCTATTAAAATCTACTAAGTATAGCTGACCCTCTAACACTCCTTAAATGCTATTGAATCATCACTTCTTCTAAAGACAGTGACACCTACATCAGTGAATAGACAGTTGTAGCCCATTTGACATAATTGGGATACGGAAAGCAAATTGTAATCTAAAGAATCTACAAGAAAAACATTGGAAATAGTATGGTCAGGTGACATAGCAATTTTACCCAGTCCTTTGACCAAACCTTGATTTCCATCCCCGAATGTGATAGCTCGTTGGGGATCTTGGTTTTTCTCATATGAGGAGAACATCTTTTTCTCCCCTGTCATGTGGTTTGTGCACCCGCTGTCGAGTATCCAACTTGAGCCCCCGGATGCATAAACCTACAATATAATTTTAGTTCTTGACTTTAGGTACCCAAACGGTTTTGGGTCCTTTGGCATTAGAAACAAGAACTTTGGGTACCCAAACACAAGTCTTGGTGCTCTTGTGTTTGCCCCCAACAAACTTGGCAACTACCTTGCCGGATTTGTTAGTAAGCACATATGATGCATCAAAAGTTTTGAATGAAATAGCATGATCATTTGATGCAATAGGAGTTTTCTTTCTAGGCAACTTGGCACGGGTTGGTTGCATAGAACTAGATGCCTCACCCTTATACATAAAAGCATGATTAGGGCCAGAGTGAGACTTCCTAGAGTGAATTCTCCTAATTTTGCTCTCGGGATAACCGACAGGGTACAAAATGTAACCCTCGTTATCCTGAGGCATGGGAGCCTTGCCCTTCACAAAGTTGGACAAGTTCTTAGGAGGGGCATTAAGTTTGACATTGTCTCCCCTTTGGAAGCCAATGCCATCCTTGATGCCCGGGCGTCTCCCATTATAGAGCATACTTCTAGCAAATTTAAACTTTTCATTTTCCAAGTTATGCTCGGCAATTTTTGCATCTAATTTTGCTATATGATCATTTTGTTGTTTAATTAAGACCATGTGATCATGAATAGCATCAATATCAATATCTCTACATCTAGTACAAATAGAAACATGCTCAACATTAGATGTAGAGGGTTTGCAAGATTTTAATTCAACAACCTTAGCATGTAACATATCATTCTTAGTTCTAAGGTCGGAAATAATAGAATTGCAAACATCAAAATCTTTAGCCTTAGCAATCAAATTTTCATTTTCTACTCTAAGGCTAGCAAGAGAATCATTCAATTCCTTAATCTTAGCAAGCAAGTCATTATTATCATTTCTAAGATTGGGAATTGAAGCATCACAAACATGAGACTCAACCTTAGCAATTAAACTAGCATTTTCATTTCTAAGGTTGGCAATAGTGTCATGGCAAGTGCTTAGCTCACTAGATAGTTTTTGACATTTTTCTACTTCTAGAGCATAAGCATTTTTAACCTTAACATGTTTCTTGTTTTCTTTAATTAGAAAATCCTCTTGGGAATCCAAAAGGTCATCTTTTTCATGAATAGCACTAATTAATTCATTTAATTTTTCCTTTTGTTCCATGTTAAGATTGGCAAAAAGGGTAAACAAGTTATCCTCCTCATCACTAGCATTATCATCACTAGAGGACTCATATTTTGTGGAGGATTTAGATTTAACCTTTTTCCTTTTGTCGTCCTTTGCCATGAGGCACTTGTGGCCGACGTTGGGGAAGAGAAGCCCCTTGGTGACGGCGATGTTGGCGGCGTCCTCGTCGGAGGAGGACTCGGTGGAGCTCTCGTCGGAGTCCCACTCGCGGCACACGTGGGCATCGCCTCCCCTCTTCTTGTGGTACCTCTTCTTTTCTCTTCTCTTGCCCTTCTTGTCGTTGTCCCTGTCACTGTCACTTGATAATGGACATTTAGCGATAAAGTGACCGGGCTTACCACACTTGTAGCAAACCTTCTTGGAACGGGTTTTGTAATCCTTCCCCTTCCGTTGCTTGAGGATTTGGCAAAAGCTTTTGATGATTAAAGCCATCTCCTCATTGTCGAGCTTGGAGGCGTCAATTGGTTGTCTACTTGGTGTAGACTCCTCCTTCTTCTCCTCCGTCGCTTTGAAGGCCACCGGTTGCGCCTCGGATGTGGAGGGTTCGTCAAGCTCGTTGATCTTCTTTGATCCTTTGATCATACATTCAAAACTCACAAAATTCCCGATAACTTCCTCGGGTGTCATTAGTGGGTATCTCGGATTACCACGAATTAATTGAACTTGAGTGGGGTTAAGGAAGATGAGAGCTCTTAGAATAACCTTAACCACCTCGTGATCGTCCCACTTTTTGCTCCCGAGGTTGCGCACTTGGTTCACCAAAGTTTTGAGCCGGTTGTACATGTCTTGTGGCTCTTCCCCTTGGCGAAGTCGAAAACGACCGAGCTCCCCCTCGATCGTTTCCCGCTTGGTGATCTTTGTTAGTTCATCACCCTCGTGCGCGGTCTTGAGGAGGTCCCAAATTTCTTTTGCATTCTTCAACCCTTGCACCTTGTTGTACTCCTCTCTATTTAGAGAGGCCAAGAGTATGGTTGTGGCTTGGGAGTTGAAGTGCTCGATTTGGGCCACCTCGTCCTCATCATAATCCTCATCCCCTATTGATGGTACCTGTGCTCCAAACTCAACAACATTCCATATACTTTTGTGGAGTGAGGTTAGATGAAATTTCATTAAATCACTCCACCTAGCATAATCTTCACCGTCAAAGGTTGGCGGTTTGCCTAATGGAACGGAAAGTAATGGAGTATGTCTAGATGTACGAGGATAGTGTAAGGGGATCTTACTAAACTTCTTACGCTCTTGGCGTTTAGAAGTTACGGAGGGCGCATCGGAGTCGGAGGTCGATGTAGATGAAGTGTCGGTCTCGTAGTAGACCACTTTCCTCATCCTCTTGTGCTTGTCGCCTTTCCGATGCGACTTGTGAGAAGAAGATTTTTCCTTCTTCTCTTTGTGGTGAGAAGAGGAAGATCTTTTCTCCTTCCGTTTGGAGGAGTCCTTCTTCTTCTCCTTCCTCTTTGTGCGGGACTCTTCCGATGAAGTGCTCCCGTGGCTTGTAGTGGGCTTTTCGCCGGTCTCCATCTCCTTCTTGGTGTGATCTCCCGACATCACTTCGAGCGGTTAGGCTCTAATGAAGCACCGGGCTCTGATACCAATTGATAGTCGCCTAGAGGGGGGGTGAATAGGGCGAAACTGAAATTCACAAAAATAATCACAACTACAAGCCGGGTTAGCGTTAGAAATATAATCGAGTCCACGAGAGAGGGCGGAAAAACAAATTGCAAGCGAATAATGAAGTGAGACACGCGGATTTGTTTTACCGAGGTTCGGTTCTCTCAAACCTACTCCCCGTTGAGGAGGCCACAAAGGCCGGGTCTCTTTCAACCCTTCCCTCTCTCAAACGGTCCCTTGGACCGAGTGAGCTTCTCTTCTCAAATCACTTGGGAATCAAACTTCCCGCAAGGGCCACCACACGATTGGTGCCTCTTGCCTCAATTACAAGTGAGTGTTTGATCACACGAAAGAATGCGAAAGAAAAGAAGCGATCCAAGCGCAAGAGCTCAAATGAACACTACAAATCACTCTCTCTAGTCAGTAGGGCTTTGTGTGGAGTTGGGAGAGGATTTGATCTCTTTTTGGTGTGCTTTGCAATGAATGCTAGCTCTTGTATAGTGGTTGGAAGCTGGGAAACTTGGATGCTATGAATGGTGGGGTGGTTGGGGTATTTATAGCCCCAACCACCAAAAGTGGCCGTTGGGAGGCTGTCTGTTCGATGGCGCACCGGACAGTCCGGTGCCCCCGCCACGTCATCAGTGCCGTTGGAAATTGACCGTTGGAGTTCTGACTTCTGGGCCCGCCTTGATGTCCGGTGGTGCACCGGACATGCACTGTTCATGTCCGGTGCGCCGGCATGGGCGACTCTGACTTCTGCGCGCGCTGCGCGCGCATTAAATGCCGTCGCAGGTAGCCGTTGGCGCGAAGTAGCCGTTGCTCCGAGGATGCACCGGACAGTCCGGTGTACACCGGACAGTCCGGTGAATTTTAGCGAAGCAGCTGAAGTGAAAACCCGAGGCTGGCGAGTTCCGGAGGCCGCCCTTCCTTGGAGCACCGGACATGTCCGGTGTACACCGGACAGTCCGGTGAATTATAGCGGAGTTGCCTCTGGAAATTCCCGAAGGTGGCGAGTTTGTGTTGAAGTCCTCTGGTGCACCGGACAGTCCGGTGCCCCCAGACCAGAGGTGCCTTCGGTTGCCTTTAGCTCTCTATTTGAACCCAACTTTGGTCCTTTTAATTGGCTTGATGTGAACCTTTGACACCTGTATAACTTATTAACTAGAGCAAACTAGTTAGTCCAAAGATTTGTGTTGGGCAATTCAACCACCAAAATTATATAGGAACTAGGTGTAAGCCTAATTTCCTTTCACTTCCGAGCCCCCGGATGGGGCGCGCCCGCGTTGCTTTCGTCTTGCTGTCGTTGTTGGAGGAGCGCAACTTCGCGGAAGTTGGTACCTTTCAGCCATCGCTCGGCTTCAAGGATTTTCATCAGGCAGCCCGGCTGCATCCCCTCGCCGATGGTCACCCAAGACAGTGACCACCAGTTTGATGGTGGGGAGAAGCAAGCCGGGCTGCGGCCTCTGCCCCGCCCTCAGCTTCAAGGATCTTCATCATCCTTGCTAGGGCGGAGGCATGGCTGAGCCGGGGCCTGCCTTCGCGTGGGTCGGTGTCCCGCTTCTTCCTCCAACTTCTGGGGGTGGAAACCATCCTCCAGCTCTACGGAGGAGGCGCCCCCCAGCCATGCCGGGGAAGGCGAACTGTTGCTGCCCAGCCAGGGTGCAACATTCCGTCCTTTGTCCGGGCGACGGTGGCCCGCCGCACCGGGGGGTCTCCCAACACGTCGTACGCCGCGAGGGCGGCGCTCTTGTTCTGGGATGGTCCCATTCTCGTTTTCGTGGCGAGGACAGGAGTGAGGACCTGCCGGTGCGCTTTGGGGCGGCCGGCGCCCGCTAGTGCGGTGTTGGTGGGCAGGTGGACGCCGTCGTCAGTGCTGAGGTGGTGGCAGCTGGAGAAAGCTTCTCCGCCGACGAGACCGTCAGCGCCACCCGCGGTCCGACCTCCGGCTCTTCGGCTTTAATATCTGGTTCTTGTCCCTTGAGTGGGGACACGAACGAGAGCCTTCCGGCGGCAGCGTCCGTCCTGGGACCATCGCTGCTGCTGCAGAGGTCGCTGGCGAGTCGCCCGGAGTTTGTCGTCCCGCAGGCTCTCCGATGTGGAGGTTGTTCATACCCGCGGGAGTGGAACTGGAGTTCCGTTTGTAATGGCACCTTGAGTGCCGATGTCTGTTCATTGTGGCTGTCGGGGCCTGAACATCTATGTATTTGGGCGTAAAGCCGTGTTTTTTCCTCATTTCGAGCACCAGATCTCGCATGTCGGCTAGCTGAACCGCTTAACCAAGTGTGAGTTGCCTCGTGTGGAAGGTGACGAGTGAGGTATCCATATCCCGGAGGCGTAGGAGTCCCTCGACTCGGTCGGCCTTGCCGCCCGAGGCTTCTCTTACTCAGTGAAGGAACCCTCGGCTGCTCTGCGATGAGCCGAAGCCGGAGGCAGCGGTGTCAGCATGGACAGAGGCGGAGTCGGCTGGAGAAGAAACTTCGTCGTCCCAGGAGCAGGGGACTTCCCAGGCCGAGGAGGCGTAGCAGCGGCGGCCGGAGCCTGGCCGGGTCGTCCACTGGCGGGACCAACCCTGGAGTCAGGCTGCCGAGGCCATGAGTCGGGCCGGTGTCCCTGGGGGACGGCTGGCTGAGGCTACGGAGCGGCCGGTCCGGCCATCTGCTTGGGCCGGGTTCCTAGAGGAGACCCTGGCGGTGATGACCCAAGCGCGATGCTGACATCTTTCTTCAAGGTGGAGATCCTTCGACCGTGTCGACGTCCGAGGCTGGGTCGGATTCCGCCGAAGGTGGAGTCGATGCCGAGGGTGCTGCTGCTCCCCCTATTGATGTCTGAACCTGTAGGAACAATTTATCTGTAGTGTGCGTATGTTTTTTGCGGCCGCCGAGGCCCAAACATACGGTCGTCATGTTGTAAAGTTGTGTTTCTTTTCCCCTTGTTTCGAGTATCAGGACGTGTTCGTCAGTAGCAGAATCGTTTATCCGAGCGAGAGTTACTTTTCACGGAAGGTGATGAGTGAGGTATCCGTATCCCGGAGGTGTAGGAGTCCCTCGGCTCGGTCGGCCTTGCCGCTTACGTGTACTCTTACTCGCCCGTAGGATTCTGTTATCGATATAGTCGAGAAGGCACGAAAAATCGTTTCGGCAGAAAAGTTTTCGAGCGTTAAGACTTGTTCGGTCAGCGGAACCGTTTATCCGAGCGTGAGTTACTTATCGCAGAAGGTGATGAGTGAGGTATCCGTATCCCGGAGGCGTAGGAGTCCCTCGGCTCGGTCGACCTTGCCGCTTACGTGTACTCCGTCGTTTTCAGGATCCCACTATCGAAGTAGTCGAAAAGCACAAAAGATGTTCTGGCAGAAAGACTTTTTCCAAGGAAAATTTTGACGCAGAGGGGGTTCCCCCCTTCTAGCCCCCGAGGGAGGGTCGGGCTTTGCCGAGGCAAAGCTGACCCTTCCTTGATGGTTAGACTTTATTTGCGTATGTAAACGAGGTATATGAACGACTTGAAAACATCTTAAGGGTAGAAGCGACGTAGTTGTCGGATGTTCCAAGCGTTGTTGTAGATCTCGCCTTGATTGTTGGCCAGCTTGTATGTTCCGGGCTTCGAAATCTTGGCGATGATGAACGACCCTTCCCAGGGAGGCGTGAGCTTGTGGCGCCCTCAGGCGTCTTGTTGTACCTGAAGCACCAAGTCGCCCACCTGGAGGTCTCGGGACCGAACCCCTCGGGCGTGGTAGCGTTGCAGGGACTGCTGATACCTTGCCGAGTGTAGTAAGGCCATGTCTCGAGCCTCTTCCAGCTGGTCCAGTGAGTCTTCTCGGTTGGTCCGGTTGCTTCGGTCGTCGTACGCCCTCGTCCTCGGGGATCCGTATTCTAAGTCTGTGGGCAAGATAGCCTCGGCCCCATAGACTAGAAAGAACGGCGTGAAGCCCGTGGCTCGGCTTGGCATCGTTCTCAGACTCCAGACCACCGAGGGGAGTTCCTTCATCCATCGCCTGCCGAACTTGTTGAGGTCGTTGTAGATCCGTGGCTTGAGTCCTTGCAGAACCATGCCGTTGGCATGCTCTACCTGCCCATTCGTCATGGGGTGAGCTACAGCGGCTCAGTCCACCCGGATGTGGTGGTCCTCGCAGAAGTCCAGGAACTTTCTGCCAGTGAACTGGGTGCCGTTGTCGGTGATGATGGAGTTCGGGACCCCGAAGCGATGGATGATGTTGGTGAAGAATGCCACCGCCTGTTCGGACCTGATGCTGTTTAGGGGTCTGACCTCGATCCACTTGGAGAATTTGTCGATAGCGACCAGCAGGTGCGTGTAGCCCCCGGGTGTCTTCTGCAAGGGACCGACGAGGTCCAGACCCCACACAACAAACGACCAGGTGATGGGTATTGTTTGCAAGGCCTGAGCGGGCAGGTGCGTCTGCCTTGCGTAGAATCGACACCCTTGGCAGGTGCGTACAATCCTAGTGGCGTCGGTCACAGCGGTTGGCCAGTAGAAACCCTGTCGGAAGGCGTTTCCAACGAGGGCCCGAGGTGCCGCGTGGTGACCGCAAGCCCCCGAGTGTATTTCTTGCAATAGCTCCTGACCTTAGGCGATGGATATGCATCGCTGGAGGATGCCTGAGGGGCTGCGGTGGTAGAGCTCCTTTCCATCACCCAGCAAGACGAACGACTTGGCGCGCCGCGCCAGTCGCCGAGCTTCGGCTCTGTCGAGGGGTAGCTCTCCTCAGTGGAGATATTGCAGGTACGGGGTCTGCCAGTTTCGATTAAGTGTGACCCCATTCTGCTCTTCCTCGACGCGCAGTGCCTCACCCTCGGGGGCCGAGGGTGCCTCGGGCTGAGTCGAGGGCGCCTCGGTCAGGACCGAGACCTTCTCGGGCTCGGGCGTGTCGTTGGTCTTGACGGAGGGTTGATGTAGGTCTCGGGAGAAGACGTCCGGAGGAACCGTTGTCCGCCCCGAGGCTATCTTAGCCAGCTCGTCCGCAGTCTCGTTGTATCGTCGAGCGATGTGGTTGAGCTCGAGCCTGTAGAACTTGTCCTCCAGGCACCGAACCTCATCGCAGTAAGCTTCCATCTTCGGGTCGCGGCAGTGGGAGTTCTTCATGACTTGGTCGATGACAAGCTACGAGTCACCACGAGTGTCGAGGCGCCGGACCCCTAGCTCGATGGCGATGCGCAACCCATTAACCAGAGCCTCGTACTCGGCCACGTTGTTGGACGCCGGGAAATGGAGGCGCAGCGCGTAACGGAGGTGCTTCTCGAGGGGTGACATGAAGAGCAGGCCCGCCCCCGCTCCTGTCTTCATCAGCGACCCGTCGAAAAACATGGTCCAGAGTTCCGGTTGGATCGGAGCTGCTGGAAGCTGGGTGTCGACCCATTCAGCCATAAAGTCTGCCAAGACTTGGGACTTGATGGCCTTCCGAGGGGCGAACGAGATTGTCTCGCCCGTGATCTCCACCGCCCACTTTGCAATCCTACCCGAGGCCTCTAGGCACTGGATGATCTCCCCTAGGGGGAAGGATGACACCACAGCCACTGGATGAGACTCGAAGTAGTGTCACAACTTTTGTCGCGCCAGAATTACCGCGTACAGTAGCTTCTGGATTTGTGGGTAGCGGATTTTGGTCTCGGACAGTACTTCACAGATGAAGTAGACCGGCCTCTGGACGGGCAATGCGTGCCCCT
This sequence comes from Zea mays, assembly GCF_902167145.1. Lineage (NCBI taxonomy): Eukaryota > Viridiplantae > Streptophyta > Magnoliopsida > Poales > Poaceae > Zea > Zea mays. Next base: position 151,043,728 of record NC_050099.1, on the reverse strand, counting down.
CTTCTCGTCTCTCGACCACGATCGCGGTGCTGACCACCTGAGTGGTAGCGGCGACGTAGATCAAGAGGGCTTCTCCGGCAGCGGGGGGCACCAAGATGGGCGCGCTTGTAAGGAGCGTCTTTAGGTTCCCAAGGGCTTCCTCGGCCTCGGGGGTCCAAGTGAAGCGCTCGGTCTTCCTTAAGAGGCGGTACAGAGGTAGGCCTCTTTCGCCGAGGCGCGAGATGAAGCGGCTTAGAGCCGCAAGGCATCCCATGACCCTCTGTACTCCTTTCAAGTCCTTGATGGGCCCCATGTTGGTGATGGCTGCGATTTTCTTTGGGTTGGCCACGATGCCCCGCTCGGAGACGATGAACCCCATGAGCATGCCTCGGGGGACTCCGAAGACACACTTCTCGGGATTGAGTTTTACGCCTTTCGCCTTGAGACACTTGAATGTCGTTTCAAGGTCGGAGAGGAGGTCGGAGGCTTTCCTCGTCTTGACTACGATGTCATCGACGTAGGCCTCGACCGTTCGACCAATGTGCTCTCCGAACACGTGGTTCATGCACCTTTGGTATGTCGCACCCGCATTCCTCAAACCGAATGACATAGTAATGTAGCAGTACATGCCAAAGGGTGTGATGAAAGAAGTCGCGAGCTGGTCGGACTCTTTCATCCTGATTTGGTGATACCCTGAGTAGGCATCGAGGAAAGACAGGGTTTTGCACCCAGCAGTAGAATCCACGATTTGATCAATGCGAGGCAGAGGGTAGGGAACTTTCGGACATGCTTTGTTTACACCAGTGTAGTCTACACACATCCGCCATTTTCCGCCTTTCTTTCTCACAAGCACAGGGTTTGCTAGCCATTCGGGATGGAATACCTCTTTGATGAACCCTACAACCATCAGCTTGTGGATCTCCTTGCCTATGGCTCTGCGCTTTTCTTCGTCGAATCGGCGCAGAGGCTGCTTCATGGGTCGGGCTCCAGCTCAGATATCTAGCGAGTGCTCGGCGACATCCCTCGGTATGCCAGGCATGTCCGAGGGACTCCACGCAAAAACCTCGGCGTTCGCACGGAGAAAGTCGACGAGCATTGCTTCCTATTTGGGGTCGAGCTCGGAGCCGATCCGGACTTGCTTGGAGGCGTCGTTGCTGGGGTCGAGAGGGACGGACTTAACCGCCTCTGCTGGCTCGAAGTTGCCGGCGTGGTGCTTTGCATCTGGCGCCTCCTTGGAGAGGCTCTCCAGGTCGGCGATGAGGGCCTCGGATTCGGCGAGGGCCTTGGCGTACTCCATGCACTCCACATCGCATTCGTACGCGTGACGGTACATGGAGCCAACGGTGATGACCCCGTTGGGGCCCGGCATCTTGAGCTTGAGGTAGGTGTAGTTGGGGACGGCCATGAACTTGGCGTAGCATGGTCTCCCCAGCACTGCGTGGTAGGTTCCTCGGAACCCGACCACCTCGAACGTGAGGGTTTCCTGTCGGAAGTTGGAGGGAGTCCCGAAGCAGACGGGCAGATCGAGTTGCCCAAGGGGTTGGACGCGCTTCCCGGGGATGATCCCGTGAAAGGGCACCGCGCCGGCCCGGATCGTGGACAGATTGATCTGTAGGAGCCCGAGGGTCTCGGCGTAGATGATGTTGAGGTTGCTGCCTCCGTCCATGAGGACCTTGGTAAGCCTGACGTTGCCTATGACGGGGTCGACAACGAGCGGGTACTTCCCCGGGCTCGGCACGTGGTCGGGGTGGTCGCCCTGGTCGAAGGTGATGGGCTTGTCGGACCAGTCTAGGTAGACTGGCACCGCCACCTTCACCGAGCAGACCTTCCGGCGCTCTTGCTTGCGGTGCCGAGCCGAGGCGTTCGCCACTTGCCCACCGTAGATCATGAAGCAGTCGTGGACCTCGGGAAATTCCTCTGCCATGTGATCCTCCTTCTTGTCGTTGTTGTGGGCTCTGCCACCTTCCGCCGGTGGCCTGGCCTTGTGGAAGTAGCGCCGAAGCATGACGCACTCCTCAAGGGTGTGCTTGACAGGACCCTGATGATAGGGGCACGACTTCTTGAGCATCTTATCGAATAGGTTGGCGCCTCCAGGAGGCTTCCGAGGATTCCTGTGCTCGGAGGCGGCGACAAGGTCTGCGTCGGCGGCGTCACGTTTCGCTTGCGACTTCTTCTTGCCCTTCTTCCTCGCGCCGCGCTGAGCGGACGCCTCAGGGACGTCTTTCGGCTGGCGCCCCTGAGGCTGCTTGTCCTTTCAGAAGATGGCCTCGACCGCCTCCTAACCAGAGGCGAACTTGGTGGCGATGTCCATCAGCTCGCTCGCCCTGGTGGGAGTCTTGCGACCCAGCTTTGTCGGTGTTTCGAGACCGGGGGGTCCCTGGGCCGATGAGTGAAATGTCGCTGCGTGCCCCAGCCCAGATGGGTCAGCGCGAGGCCGAGCGCGAAGGGGGAGAAAGGTGGCCGGAGACGGGCGTGAGAGAGGTGGAAATCCCGCGGCCTTCGTGTTCGTCCCGCGCCCAGGTCGGGTGCGCTTGCAGTAGAGGATTACAAGCGTCCACGCGGGAGAGGGAGCGAGCGGCCTCACGCGAGCGCCTGCCTCGTCCTCGTCCCCGCGCGGCCAACCCCCCGTAAGAGGGCCCTGGTCCTTCCTTTTATAGACGTAAGGAGAGGATCCAGGTGTACAATGGGAGGTGTAGCAGAGTGCTACGTGTCTAGCGGAGGAGAGCTAGTGCCCTAAGTACACGCCGTCGTGGCAGCCGGAGAGGTTTTGGCACCCAGTTGGTGTGATGTCGTGGCCGTCGGAGGAGCGCTGGAGCCTGGCGGAAGGACAGCTATCGGGGCGGTTGAGTCCTTGCTTACGTCCTCTTGCTTCCGTAAGGGGGCCGAGAGCCGCCGTCGTCAGGGAGCGTGCGGGGCGCCATCATTGCCTATCTGGCGGAGCGAGCCAGATGGGACGCCGGTCTTGTTCCCCGTAGCCTGAGTCAGCTCAGGGTAGGGTAATGATGGCGCCTCCTGTTGACGTGGCTGGCCTGCGCCCTAGGTTGGGTGATGTGGGGGCTCCTCCGAGGTCGAGGTCGAGTCTGTCTTCCGTGGCCGTGGTCGAGTCCGAGCCCCTGGGTCGGGCGAGGCGGAGACCGTCGGCTGAAGCCAGGGCTGAGTCCGAGCCCTGGGGTCGGGCGAAGTGGAGTTCGTTGTCTTCTGGGGCTGAGCCCAAGTCCGAGCCCTGGGTCGGGGGGAGCGGAGTTCGCCGTCTTCTAGGGCTTAGCCCAAGTCCGAGCCCTGGGTCGGGCGGAGCGGAGTTCGCCGTCTTCTGGGGCTTAGCCCGAGTCCGAGCCCTGGGTCGGGCGGAGCAGAGTTCGTCGTCTTCCGAGGCTTAGCCCGAGTCCGAGCCCTGGGTCGGGCGGAGCGGAGTTCGCCGTCTTCCGGGGCTTAGCCCGAGTCCGAGCCCTAGGTCGGGCGGAGCGGAGTTCGCCGTCTTCCGGGGCTTAGCCCGAGTCCGAGCCCTGGGTCGGGCGGAGCGGAGCTTCCTATGGCGCCTGCGGCCAGGCCTGACTGCCTGTCAGCCTCACTCTGTCAAGTGGCACCGCAGTCGGAGCGGCGTAGGCGGCGCTGTCTTTCTGTCGGGGCGGTCAGTGGAGCGGCGAAGTGACGGCGGTCACTTCGGCTCTGTCGACTGAAGGGTGCGCGTCAGGATAAAGGTGTCAGGCCACCTTTGCATTAAATGCTCCTGTGATTTGGTCGGTCGGCGTGGCGATTTGGTCAGGGTTGCTTCTTGGCGAAGACATGGCCTCGGGCGAGCCGGAAATATGTTAGCCGCTGGAGGGGGGCCTCGGGCGAGGCGGAGATCCTCCGGGGTCGGCTGCCCTTGTCCGAGGCTAGGCTCGGGCGAGGCGTGATCGAGTCCCTCGAATGGACCGATCCCTGACTTAATCGCACCCATCAGGCCTTTGCAGCTGAGAATTAGAAGCCTTGAGGGTACCCCTAATTATGGTCCCCGACAGTAGCCCCCGAGCCTCGAAGGGAGTGTTAGCACTCGCTTGGAGGCTTTCGTCGCACTTTTTTTGCAAGGGGACCAGCCTTTCTCGGTTGCGTTTTGTTCCGGTGGGTGCGCGCGAGCGCACCCGCCGGGTGTAGCCCCCGAGGCCTCGAAGGAGTGGTTTGACTCCTCCGAGGTCTTAATGCCTCGCGTAATGCTTCGGCTGGTCTGGTCGTTCCCTCATGCGAGCTGGCCGTAGCCCGGGTGTACGGTCGGGTCCTAAGTTCTCGGGCTGGTATGTTGACGCTGTCAACGGTTTGGCCGGAGCCGGGTTTGCGAGAGCAGCCCCCGAGCCTCTGCACAGGGCGAGAGGGCGATCAGGGGCAGACTCGACTTTTTTACATGCGCCCCTGCGTCGCCTTTCCACAAGGAGGAGGGGGGAAAGCGCCATGTTTCCCTTGGTGGGTGCCGAACATGGTGTCTCCGGTGAGCTGCAGGCGGGTAATCCGAGCGAACGTCCGTGCCCCATTCGCTAGGGGTCGGCTAGAGGCCCAGAGGCGCGCCCAAAAATACTTGCGGGTGATCTGCCGGACCCGGTCCCCTGTCGACGGGGTCCGAGGGCTCGATGCCTCCCTCTGATGGGATTCCGTTACAAGATCGTTCCCGCTGGTCTCGGAAATGTCCTAGGGTACCTCGGGAGCGCAGCCCGAGCCTTGGTTATGTATCGAACGTACCCATGGTCATCCCTCGCTCTGTGTCTGAGGCGGCTGTGAACCCTTCGGGGGCCAGCCTTCGAACCCCTGATCAGTAGTGGGCGCGGAGCCCGAGTGGCCTGAGGCGGCCGTTGAACCCTTCCGAGGGGCCGGCCTTCGAACCTCTGACCAGTAGTGGGTGTGGAGCCCACGTGCTCTGAGGCGACTGTTGAACCCTTCTGAGGGGCCAGCCTTCGAACCTCTGATCAGTAGGGAGGCTCGGAGCCTGGTTCCTTCACGGGGAAGGATCCTTTTTGGGGTATCCCCCTTTCCCGGTCCCTGTTGTAAGAGAGAGAAAGAGGAAAAAAGGAAAAGGATACGAAATCGAACGACGCGGCGTACCTTTTTTGACGCGGTCATTATGGCGAAGGCGAAGCGTCGCTCGCTTCTCCTGCCAGAGGCGCCACCTGTCCCGCCGCGGAGTTAATGCGACGGGGCGAGTGGTTCGCGGGGCGGCCGTTGCGCGTGCGCGGGCCGTTCGAGGAACGGAACACGGGCGCGTCGTCTTCACGCCGTGAGAGAGGGTTCTCTCGCTGCCCCCGGATGGGACGTAAGCTTGGCTGACGACGTGACCGCTGCTCCTGCCCGCCTGCCACCGCCATTACCGCTGGCCCATTTTTGGCCGCATTGACCGTCGCGCCAGGCTGGCGCTGCTGGGTCGTGCGCTGGGTCGCCTCGAGTCGTGGTATCGGTTCCGCAGTCGAGGAGGCGCGGTAGTGGCGCAAGTGGCGGTGCAGTTGCTTGCACGAAGAATCCGGCGCGCCGGTTGCATGACGCGTGGGCCTGGGCCTCCATGCTGGGCGTGCTGGAAGTCGGAGAAGTGCGCCCACTTGGCGCGGTTGCATGCCGCCTGCATGGCTGCCCGCCCTTTCGCCCGCTGGTCCGGGAAAAAGTGGAGAGCCGCTTGTAATCCGCTGGGCGGTTGCACGCACCGCGTACGGCGGTTTGGCTTCTTCTGCTCTGGGCCGGCTTGCATGACGTGTGGGACCCAGCCCCCGCGCCGTAGGGGGAGGACCTTGGAGCGTGTCGGAGAAGACTCAGCCCCCGACGGTTGGGGACGCAAGTAGGGAGAGTCGCCTTTAAAAGGAGGGTGACCCCCTTGAAAGGCGACCATGTCTTCGCGCTCCCTTGTGCATCGTGCCTTTTCACCTTCCAAGCCCCCAGATGGGGATACCCGCAATCTTTCTGCCTTGTCGTTGGGGGAACGCAACTCCGTGGGAGTTGGTACCTTTCAGCCATCGTTCGGCTTCAAGGATTTTCATCATGCAGCCCGGCTGCACCCCTCCGCCGGTGGTCACCCAAGACGGTGACCACCAGCCCCTGGGTGGGGAGAAGCAAGCCGGGCTGCGATCTTGGTCCCACCCTCAGCTTCAAGGATGTTCATCATCCTCGCTGGGGTGGAGGCCGGGCTGAGCCGGAGCTCTACCTCCCGCGCGGTTTCGTGGGTCAGCCTCTCCTTCATCGTTCGAGGGAGAGGGCGCTCACTGGCCCTGCGGGAGGGGCGGACTTCGACAACGCGGGGCTGGTCGACGGCGGGCGTCGTCAGCCTCGGCGCGTTGGACTCGCCAGCTTGGCTCCCGGTGCCCCCTCCTGCCACGAAGGCGGTTGTCGCACCGAGCGCGCGGGAGGACCGCCCAAGATGTCGCGCGCTGCCAGGGTGACGTTCGTGTTCTAGGGCGGTCCTGCCTTTACACCGGTACGGCGTCTCCATGCGGAGGTCGGTGCCCCACTCGTCCGGGAGGATCTGAGTGGGGATCTGCCGGAGGGCTGACGGCCCCTGCCGTCGGTGCCGAGGTGGAGGCGGCTCGAGAAGTCCCCGTTGCCGACGGGATCACCGCCACCATCCGTGCTTCGGGCCTCCGGCTCTTTGTACTTGTCCTCGCCCCTCGAGCGTCGGCGTAGGCGAGGCAAGGTTGCAGCAGTGTCCGCCCGGAGGCCATCGCTGCTGCAGTTTGGCCACTCGGAGCGGGTGACGGCGTGCCGTTCGTCGGTCTTCTGTTGCTCTGCAGACCCCCCCATCGAGTGGGGTTGTTCGTACCTGCGGAGGTGGAACCGGAGTTCCGTTTGTAATGGCACTTTGAATGCCAGTGTTTTTGTTCATTGTGGCTGTCGAGGCCTGAACATGTATGTAATTTCGGCACGGAGCCGTGTTTTTTCCTTATTTTCGAGCACTAAGACTCGTCTGTTGGTTGTCCGAACCGCTTCACCAAGCGTGAGTTGCCCCGTGTAAAGGTGACGAGTGAGGTATCCGTATCCCGGAGGCATAGGAGTCCCTCGGCTCAGTCGGCCTTGTTGTCCGAGGCTTCCCTTGCTTAGTTAAAGGAACCCCTCGGCCGCTCTTCGATGAGCCGAGGCCAGGGGTAGCGGTGTCAGCATGGACAGAGGCAGAGTTGGCTCGAAAGAAAGACTTGGTTGGCCGGAGCCTGGCCGGGTCGTCCGCTAGCGGGACCGACGCCGGAGTTGATCTTCCGAGGTCTCGGGCCGGGCTGATGTCTTCGGGGGACAGCTGGTCGAGGCCTCGGGGCGACCAGCCGAGGCGCCTGCCCGAGCCGAATTCTCGGAGAAGACCCTGGTGGCGATGGCCCGGGTGTGGTGATGACGCCGTCCTTCGGAGTGGAGATCCTCGGACCGCGTCGCCGTCCGAGGCTAGGTCGGACCTCGCCGAAGGTATAGTCGACGCCGACGGTGCTGCGGCTCCCTCAACTGTCTGGATCCGAGCCTGCAGGATCGGATTATCTTGTAGCGTGTGTTTTCTGCGGTCGCTGAGGCCAAAACACACCCTCGCTGTGTTGTAAAGCTGTGTCTCTTTTCCTCTTGTTTCGAGTATCTGGACTTTTTTGTCGGTAATAGAATTGTTTGTGCGAGCGAGAGTTGCTTCTCACGGAAGGTGATGAGTGAGGTATCCGTATCCCGGAGGCGTAGGAGTCCCTCGGCTCGGTCGGCCTTGCCGCTTACGTGCACTCTTACCCGTCCATGGGGTTCTGTCACCGACGCAGTCGAGAAGGCTCGAAGAATCGCTCCGGCAGAAGAGCTTCTGAACGTGAAGACTTGTTCGGTCCGCGGAATCACTTATCCGAACGTGAGTTACTTATCGCAGAAGGTGATGAGTGAGGTATCCGTATCCCGGAGGCGTAGGAGTCCCTCGGCTCGGTCATCCTTGGCTGCTTACGTGTACTCTGTCGTTTTCAGGATCCACTTTCTAAGTAGTCGAAAAGCACGAAAGACATTCTGGCATAAAGGATCTTTTTTCGAGGAAAAAATTCGACGCAGAGGGGGTTCTCCCCTTTTAGCCCCCGAGGGAGGGTCGGGCTTTGCCGAGGCGAGGCCGACCCTTCCTTGATGACTAAACTTTGCATGGGAGCGAGGTATATGAACGACCTGAAAGCATCTTAAGGGTAGAAGTGACGTAGCTGTTGGATGTTCCAAGCGTTGCTGTAGACCTCGCCTTGACTGTTGGCCAGCTTGTACATTCCGGGCTTCAGAACTTTGGCGATGACAAACGGCCCCTCCCAGGGGGGCGTGAGCTTGTGCCGCCCTCGGGCGTCTTGTCGCAGCCGAAGCACCAGGTCGCCCACCTGGAGGTCTCGGGACCGGACCCCTCGGGCGTGGTAGCGTCCCAGGGACTGCTGGTACCGCGCCGAGTGCAGCAAGGCCTTGTCCCAAGCCTCTTCCAGCTGGTCCAGCGAGTCTTCTCGATTAACTTGGTTGCTTTCGTCAGCATAGGCCCTCGTCCTCGGGGAACCGTATTCTAAGTCTGTGGGCAAGATGGCCTCGGCCCCATAGACTAGAAAGAACGGCGTGAAGCCCGTGGCCCGGCTCGGCGTTGTCCTCAGGCTCCAGACTACCGAGGGGAGTTCCTTCATCCATCGCTTTCCGAACTTGTTGAGGTCGTTGTAGATCCGAGGCTTGAGTCCTTGTAGAATCATGCCGTTGGCACGCTCTACTTGCCCATTCGACATGGGGTGAGCCACGGCGGCCCAGTCCACCCGGATGTGGTGATCCTCGCAGAAGTCCAGGAACTTTCTGCCGGTGAACTGGGTGCTGTTGTCGGTGATGATGGAGTTCGGGACCCCGAAACGATGGATGATGTTGGTGAAGAACGCCACCGCCTGCTCGGACCTGATGCTGTTTAGGGGTCGGACCCCGATCTACTTGGAGAATTTGTCGATGGCGACCAACAGGTGCGTGTAGCCCCAGGGTGCCTTCTGCAAGGGGCCGACGAGGTCCAGACCCCACACAGCAAAAGGCCATGTGATGGGTATCGTCTGCAGAGCCTGAGCGGGCAGGTGGGTCTGCCTTGCGTAGAACTGACACCATTCGCAGGTGCGAACAATTCTAGTAGCGTCGGCCACCGCCGTCGGCCAGTAGAAGCCTTGTCGGAAAGCATTCCCGACAAGGGCTCGAGGCGCTGCGTGATGGCCGCAAGCCCCCGAGTGTATCTCTCGCAGGAGCTCCTGACCTTCGGCGATGGAGATGCATCGCTAGAGGATGCCTGAGGGGCTGCGGTGGTAGAGCTCCTTCTCATCTCCCAGCAAGACGAACGACTTGGCGCGCCGCGCCAACCGCCGAGCTTCGGCTCGGTCGGGGGTAGCTCTCCTCGGTGGAGATATTGCAGGTACGGGGTCTGCCAGTTTTGATCAGGCGTGACCCCGCTTCGCTCCCCCCGACGTGCAGCGTCTCGCCCTCGGGGGCCGAGGGTACCTCGGGCTGAACCGAGGGTGCCTCGGGCCGAGCCGAGGGTGCCTCAGACTGTGCCGAGGGTACCTCGGGCCGAGCCGAGGGTGCCCCAGACTGTGTTGAGGGTACCTCAGGATGGGCCGAGGGGGCCTCAGGCTCGGGCGTGTCGTCGATCTTGACGGAGGGTTGATGCAGATCTCGGGAGAAGACGTCCGGGGGAACCGTTGTCCGCCCCGAGGCTATTTTAGCCAGCTCGTCCGCAGTCTCGTTGTAGCACTGGGCGATGTGGTTGAGCTCGAGCCCGTAGAACTTGTCTTCCAAGCGCCGAACCTCATCGCAGTAGGCCTCCATCGTTGGGTCACGGCAGTGGGAGTTCTTCATGACTTGGTCGATGACGAGCTGCGAGTCACCGCGAGCGTCGAGGCGTCAGACCCCTAGCTCGATGGCGATCCGCAACCCGTTGACCAGAGCCTCGTACTCAGCCACATTGTTGGACGCCGGAAAATGGAGGCGTAGCACGTAGCGTAGGTGCTTCCTGAGGGGCGAGATGAAGAGTAGGCCTGCGCCGGCTCCTGTCTTCATCAGCGACCCGTTGAAGAACATGGTCCAGAGCTCTGGTTGGATCGGAGCTGTTGGTAGCTGGGTGTCGACCCATTCAGCCACGAAGTCCGCCAAGACCTGGGACTTGATGGCCTTCCGAGGGGCGAACGAGATTGCTTCGCCCATGATTTCCACCGCCCACTTTGCGATTCTACCTGAGGCCTCTCGGCACTGGATGATCTCCCCCAGGGGGAAGGATGACACCACAGTTACCGGATGAGACTCGAAGTAGTGTCGCAGCTTCCGCCGCGTCAGGATCACCGCGTATAGCAGCTTCTGAACTTGTGGGTAGCGGATCTTGGTTTCGGACAGTACCTCGCTGATGAAGTAGACTGGCCTCTGAACGAGCAATGCATGCCCCTCTTCTTGCCTCTCAACCACAATCGCGGCGCTAACCACCTGAGTGGTCGCGGCGACGTAGATCAAGAGGGCTTCTCCGGCAGCTGGGGGCACCAAGATAGGCGCATTCGTGAGAAGCGCCTTCAGGTTCCCGAGGGCTTCCTCGGCCTCGGGGGTCCAAGTGAAGCACTCGGCCTTCCTTAGGAGGCGGTATAGAGGCAGACCTCTTTCGCCGAGGCGTGAGATGAAGCGGCTCAGAGCCGCAAGACATCCCATGACCCTCTGCACGCCTTTCAAGTCCTTGATGGGCCCCATGCTGACGATGGCTGCGATCTTCTCCGGGTTGGCTTCGATGCCCCGCTCGGAGACGATGAACCCTAAGAGCATGCCTCGGGGTACCCCGAAGACACACTTTTCGGGATTGAGCTTCACGCCTTTCGCCTTGAGACATCGGAATGTCACTTCAAGGTCGGAAAGGAGGTCGGAGGTTTTCCTCGTCTTGACTACGATGTCATCGACGTAGGCCTCGACCGTCCGGCCAATGTGTTCGCCGAACACATGGTTCATGCACCGCTGGTACGTCGCGCCCGCATTCCTCAAGCCGAACGGCATGGTGACATAGCAGTACATGCCGAAGGGTGTGATGAAAGAAGTCGCGAGCTGGTCGGACTCTTTCATCCTGATTTGGTGATACCCTTAGTAGGCATCGAGGAAAGACAGGGTTTCGCACCCAGCAGTGGAATCCATGATTTGATCGATGCGAGGCAGAGGGTAGGGAACCTTCGGACATGCTTTGTTTAGACCAGTGTAGTCTACACACATCCGCCATTTCCCTCCTTTCTTTCTCACAAGCACAGGGTTGGCAAGCCATTCGGGATGGAATACCTCTTTGATGAACCCTGCCTCCATTAGCTTGTGGATCTCCTCGCCTATGGCTCTGCGCTTTTCTTCGTCGAATCGGCGCAGAGGCTGCTTGACGGGTCGGGCTCCGGCTCGGATGTCCAGCGAGTGCTCGGCGACATCCCTCGGTATGCCGGGCATGTCCGAGGGACTCCACGCGAAGACGTCGGCGTTCGCGCGGAGAAAGTCGATGAGCACTGCTTCCTATTTGGGATCGAGCTCGGAGCCGATCCGGACTTGCTTGGAGGCGTCGCTGCTGGGGTCGAGGGGGACAGACTTAACCGTCTCCGCTGGCTCGAAGTTGCCGGCATGACGCTTCACGTCTGGCACCTCCTTAGAGAGGCTCTCCAGGTCGGCGATGAGGGCCTCGAACTCGGCGAGGGCCTCGGCGTACTCCACGCACTCCACGTCGCATTCGAACGCGTGTTTGTACGTGGGGTCGACGGTGATGACCCCGTTGGGGCCCGGCATCTTGAACTTCAGGTAGGTGTAGTTGGGGACGGCCATGAACTTCGCGTAGCATGGCCTTCCCAGTACCGCGTGGTAGGTTCCTCAGAACCCGACCACCTCGAACGTCAGGGTCTCCCTTTGGAAGTTGGAGGGTGTTCCGAAGTAGACGGGAAGGTCGAGTTGTCTGAGGGGCTGAACGCGCTTCCCATGAATGATCCCATGGAAAGGCGCAGCGCCTGCCCGGACCGAGGACAGATCGACACGCAGGAGCCCGAGGGTCTCGGCGTAGATGATGTTGAGGCTGCTGCCTCCGTCCATGAGGACCTTGGTGAGCCTGACGTCGCCGATGACGGGGTCGACGACGAGCGGGTGTTTCCCCGGGCTCGGCACGTGGTCGGGGTGGTCGGCTTGGTCGAAGGTGATGGGCTCGTCGGACCAATCTAGGTAGACTGGCGCCGCCACCTTCACCGAACAGACCTCCCGACGCTCCTGCTTGCGGTGCCGAGCCGAGGCGTTCGCCGCTTGCCCACCGTAGATCATGAAGCAGTCGCGGACCTCGGGGAACTCTCCTGCCTGTTGATCTTCCTTCTTGTCGCCGTCGTGGGCCCTGCCACCCTCCGCGGGTGGCCCGGCCCTATGGAAGTGGCGCCGAAGCATGACGCACTCCTCAAGGGTGTGCTTGACGGGTCCCTGGTGGTAGGGGCACGGCTCCTTGAGCATCTTGTAGAAGAGGTTGGCACCTCTGGGGGGTTTCCGAGGGTTCTTGTACTCGGCGGCGGCGACAAGGTCCGCGTCGGCGGCGTCGCATTTCACTTGCGACTTCTTCTTGCCCTTCTTCTTGGCGCCGCACTGAGTTGACGCCTCGGGGGCATCTTCCAGTGGGCGGCCCTGGGGCTGCTTGTCCTTCCGGAAGATAGCCTCGACCGCCTCCTGGCCAGAGGCGAACTTGGTGGCGATGTCCATCAGCTCGCTCGCCCTGGTGGGGGTCTTGCGACCCAGCTTGCTCACCAGGTCGCGGCAGGTGGTGCCGGCAAGGAACGCGCCGATGACATCCGAGTCGGTGATGTTGGGTAGCTCGGTGCGCTGCTTCGAGAATCGCCGGATGTAGTCCCAGAGAGACTCTCTCGGCTGCTGCCGGCAGCTTCGGAGGTCCCAGGAGTTTTCAGGGCACACGTACGTGCCCTGGAAATTGCTGGCGAAGGCCTGGACCAGGTCGTCCCAGTTGGAGATCTGCCCCAGAGGCAGGTGCTCCAACCAGGCGCGAGCAGTGTCGGAGAGGAACAGAGGGAGGTTGCGGATGATGAGGTTGTCATCGTCCGTTCCACCCAGTTGGCAGGCCAACCGGTAGTCCGCGAGCCACAGCTCCGGTCTCGTCTCCCTCGAGTACTTTGTGATAGTAGCCAGGGGTTAGAACCGGGTCGGGAACGGCGCCCGTCGTATGGCCCGGCTGAAGGCATGCGGACCGGGCGGTTCGGGCGTGGGACTTCGATCCTCCCCGCTGTCGTAGCGCACCCTCTCGTCGAGGTGGGCCCGACGGTTGCGGTGATGGTGCTCGTTGCCGAGGTGACCCGGGGCCGCAGGCGCTGTGTTGCGCGTGCGCCCGGTGTGGACCGAGGCTTCCCGCACAAATCGGGAAGTTGCGGCACGATGTTCCGAGGGGTACCCCTGCCTTCGGGAGGCGGAGCTCTCGGCCCATCGGACTGCGGCGCCTTCCAGGAGATTCTTGAGCTCTCCCTGGATTCGCCGCCCCTCGGTGGTTGATGGCTCTGGCATCGCACGAAGAAGCATTGCTGCTGCAGCCAGGTTCTGGCCGACCCCACTGGATGCGGGTGGCGGCCTGACCCTGACATCATCGGCGATGCGGTGCTGGAAGCCCTGGGGTAGATGACGTATTTCTCCGGCCGGAGGCTGGCCTGCCCATTCCTGCCCGACGTCCCGGTGGATCGGCTCAAGTGCTCCTGCCCCCTCGTCGAACCTGGCCTGCACCCCGCGGATTTGCTCGAGCTGTGGGTCGTGACCCCCTGCCGGAACGGGGACCACAGCTAGCTCCCGTGGGATGTCAACGCGAGGCACCGGCCTAGGGAGATCACCGTCCTCCGGCATGCCGAGATGGTTGCCTTCGGAGGGACCCCCTAGATCGACGTGGAAACATTCGCGGCTTGGGTCGCAGTCCTCGTCCCGAGGCTGCGGCTACCGTCGGAACAGTCGGAAAGGCAGTAGTCGCACGCGGTCATAAAGTCCCGCATGGCACTGGGGTTGCCAAGTCCAGAGAAATCCCAGCAGAAGTCGGGCGCGTCGTCTTCCTCGGACCCAGAGGGCCCGTAGGTCGAGACGTCCGTCAGCCGGTCCCAGGGTGACCGCACACGATACCCCAGAGGGTTTGGACTCGCCTCTATGAGAGCGTCCGCCAAAGCGAGGTCGCTTGGCGGTTCGAGGCTGAATCTGAAAGGCGTGAGATGGGAATCGGTCGGTACCTCTTGGTCGACGGGCGGTGATGAAGTCACGTCAGGGACTGACCGCACCGTCGTCTCAGGTACGAGGGTGACGTCCAGCAAGCCTTTCGCGAGCGCGCTGGCGTCGTCCGTTTGCTCGGAATCGGCGTGTTGCGGGGAGACGGCGCTCGTCTTCGTCTCAACCGCGAGGTCGATGCCCGACGCGCCCCCCGTTGGGGCGTCGGCGCTGTCGACTCGCTCGACAGCCGACGAGGCGCAGCCTCCTGCTTGGCCTTGGTTGCCCCGCCTCCTCCGTCGGCGGGGGAGAGGACGGGGTGAGCTCGAACGTTGTTCTTCCACCACGCGGGGAAGACGTCATCGACTCCGCCGCCGGCGGGCGGGCTGTCGGCCGCCATTGTCGCTGTCGCACGGCGGTGGAAGGAACATCATGTCGTAGCTGCCGTCGAGGGACACGAACTCAAGACTCCCGAAACGGAGCACCGTCCCGGGTTGGAGAGGTTGCTGGAGACTGCCCATCTGGAGCTTGACGGGATGCTGTTCGTCAACACGCAGCAGGCCCCTACCTGGCGCGCCAACTGTCGGCGTTTCGAGACCGAGGGGTCCCTGAGCCGACGAGTGAAATGTCGCTGCGTGCCCCAGCCCAGATGGGTCGGCGCGAGGCCGAGCGCGAAGGGGGGAGAAAGGTGGCCGGAGACGGGCGTGAGAGAGGTGGAAATCCCGCGGCCTTCGTGTTCGTCCCGCGCCCAGGTCGGGTGCGCTTGCAGTAGGGGATTACAAGCGTCCACACGGGAGAGGGAGCGAGCGGCCTCACGCGAGCGCCTGCCTCATCCTCGTCCCCGCGTGGCCAACCCCCCGTAAGAGGGCCCTGGTCCTTCCTTTTATAGACGTAAGGAGAGGATCCAGGTGTACAATGGAAGTGTAGCAGAGTGCTACATGTCTAGCGGAGGAGAGCTAGTGCCCTATGTACACGCCGTCGTGGCAGCCGGAGAGGTTTTGGCACCCAGTTGGTGTGATGTCGTGGCCGTCGGAGGAGCGCTGGAGCCTGGCGGAAGGACAGCTATCGGGGCGGTTGAGTCCTTGCTGACGTCCTCTTGCTTCCGTAAGGGGGCCGAGAGCCGCCGTCGTCAGGGAGCGTGCGGGGCGCCATCATTGCCTATCTGGCGGAGCGAGCCAGATGGGACGCCGGTCTTGTTCCCCGTAGCCTGAGTCAGCTCGGGGTAGGGTAATGATGGCGCCTCCTGTTGACGTGGCTGGCCCGCGCCCTAGGTTGGGTGATGTGGGGGCTCCTCCGAGGTCGAGGTCGAGTCTGTCTTCCGTGGCCGTGGTCGAGTCCGAGCCCCTGGGTCGGGCGAGGCGGAGACCGTCGGCTGAAGCCAGGGCTGAGTCTGAGCCCTGGGGTCGGGCGAAGCGGAGTTCGTCGTCTTCTGGGGCTGAGCCCAAGTCCGAGCCCTGGGTCGGGGGGAGCGGAGTTCGCCGTCTTCCAGGGCTTAGCCCAAGTCCGAGCCCTGGGTCGGGCGGAGCGGAGTTCGCCGTCTTCCGGGGCTTAGCCCGAGTCTGAGCCCTGGGTCGGGCGGAGCGGAGTTCGTCGTCTTCCGGGGCTTAGCCCGAGTCCGAGCCCTGGGTCGGGCGGAGCGGAGTTCGCCGTCTTCCGGGGCTTAGCCCGAGTTCGAGCCCTGGGTCGGGCGGAGCGGAGTTCACCGTCTTCCGGGGCTTAGCCCGAGTCCGAGCCCTGGGTCGGGCGGAGCGGAGCTTCCTATGGCGCCTGCGGCTGGGCCTGACTGCCTGTCAGCCTCACTCTGTCAAGTGGCACCGCAGTCGGAGCGGCGCAGGCGACGCTGTCTTTCTGTCGGGCCGGTCAGTGGAGCGGTGAAGTGACGGCGGTCACTTCGGCTCTGTCGACTGAAGGGCGCGCGTCAGGATAAAGGTGTCAGGCCACCTTTGCATTAAATGCTCCTGCGATTTGGTCGGTCGGCGTGGCGATTTGGTCAGGGTTGCTTCTTGGCGAAGACATGGCCTCGGGCGAGCCGGAAATATGTTTGCCGCTGGAGGGGGGCCTCGGGCGAGGCGGAGATCCTCCGGGGTCGGCTGCCCTTGTCCGAGGCTAGGCTCGGGCGAGGCGTGATCGAGTCCCTCGAATGGACCGATCCCTGACTTAATCGCACCCATCAGGCCTTTGCAGCTTCATGCTGATGGGGGTTACCAGCTGAGAATTAGAAGCCTTGAGGGTACCCCTAATTATGGTCCCCGACAAGCTTGCTCACCAGGTCGCGGCAAGTGGTGCCGGCGAGGAACGCGTCGATGACATCCGAGTCGGTGATGTTGGGCAGCTCGGTGCGCTGCTTCAAAAATCGTCGGATGTAGTCCCGCAGGGATTCTCCCGGCTGCTGGCAGCAGCTTCGGAGATCCCAGGAGTTCCCAGGGCGCACGTATGTGCCCTGGAAGTTGCCGGCGAAGGCTTTGACCAGGTCGTCCCAGTTGGAGATCTGCGCGGGAGGCATATGTTCCAGCCAGGCTCGGGCGGCATCGGAGAGGAACAGGGGAAGGTTGCGGATGATGAGGTTGTCATCGTCCGTTCCACCCAGCTGGCAGGCCAGCCGGTAGTCCACGAGCCATAGTTCCGGCCTTGTCTCCCCCGAGTACTTGGTGATGGTAGTCGGGGTTCGGAACCGGGTCGGGAACGGTGCCCGTTGTATGGCCCGGCTGAAAGCTTGCGGACCGGGTGGTTCGGGCGAGGGGCTCCGATCCTCCCCGCTGTCGTAGCGTCCCCCACGCCTGGGGTGGTAGCCTCGGCGCACCTTCTCGTCGAGGCGGGCTCGACGGTCACGGCGGTGGTGCTCGTTGCCGAGGCGACCCGGGGCCACAGGCGCTGTGTCCCGCGTGCTCTCGATGTGGACCGAGGCTTCCCGCATGAATCGGGAAGTCGCGGCGCGATGCTCCGGGGGGTACCCTTGCCTTCGGGAGGCAGAGCTTTCGGCCCGTCGGACCGTGGCATCCTCCAGGAGATTCTTGAGCTCTCCCTGGATACGCCGCCCCTCGGTGGTGGATGGTTCCGGCATCGCTCGGAGTAGTATTGCTGCTGCAGCCAGGTTCTGGCCAACCCCACTGGAAGCTGGGGGCAGCCTTTCCCTGGCATCGTCGGCGATGCGGTGCTGGACGTCCTATGCCAGATGACGCGTTTCTCCGGCCGGTGCTCGGCCTGCCCACTCCTGCCCGATGTTCTGCCGGAGCGTCACAAGTTGTCCTGCTTCCTCGTCGAGTCTGGTCTGCATCTCGTGGATTTGCTCGAGCTGTGTGTCCTGTCCCCCCACAGGGACTGGGACCACAGCTAGCTCCCGAAGGATGTCAACGCGAGGCGCAGGCCTAGGGGGATCGCCGTCCTCCGGCATACCAAGGTGGTTGCCTTCGTCGAGACCCCCTAGATCGACGTGGAAACATTCGCGACTTGGGCCACAGTCCTCGTCGCCGAGGCTGTGGCTACCATCGGAGCAATCGGAGAGGCAGTAGTCACATGCGGTCATGAAGTCCCGCATGGCACTGGGGTTACCGAGCCCAGAGAAATCCCAACCAGAGTCGGGCTCGTCATCTTCCTCGGAACTCGTGGGCCCGTAGGTCGAGACGGCCGTCGGTCGGTCCCAGGTTGACCACATATGATACCCTGGAAGGTTCGGATATGCCTTTATGAAAGCATCCACCGAAGCGGGGTCGCTTGGTGGGTCAAAGCTGAATCTAAAAGGCACAGGATGGGAAACGGACGGTACCTCTTGATCGATGGATGGTGACGATGTCGCGTCGGGGACGGACTACACCGTTATGTCAGGTACGAGGCCAACGCCCAGCAAGTCCTTCGCGAGCGTGCTGGCGTCGTCCGTCTGCTTGGGGTTGGCGTGTTGCGGGGAAACAACGCTCGTCTTCGTCTCAGACGCGAGGTCAACGCCCGACGTGTCCCCCGTTGGGGCGCCGGCGCCGTCGACTCGCTCGACAACCGACGAGGTGCCGCCTCCTGCTTGGCCATGCCTGCCCCGAATGTTGCTCTTCCGCCACGAGGGGAAGACGTCGTCGATTCCGCCGCCGGCGGGCGGGCTGACGGTCGCCATTGTCGTTGTCGCGCGGCGGAGAAAGGAGTATCATGTCGTAGCTGCCGTCGAGGGACATGAACTCAAGACTCCCGAAACGGAGCATCGTCCCGGGTTGGAGAGGTTGCTGGAGACTACCCATCTGGAGCTTGACAGGAAGTTGTTCGTCAACACGCAGCAGTCCCCTACCTGGCGCGCCAACTGTCGGCGTTTCGACCCCGGGGGGTCCCTGGACCGACGAGTAAATTGTCGCTGCGTGTCCCAGCCCAGATGGGTCGGCGCGAGATGGAACACAAGGGGGGAAACAGTAAGGGGAAATTGCGGCCTCGTGTTGTCCTGCGCCCAGGGCGGATGCGCTTGCAGTAGAGGGTTACAAGCGTTCGCGAGGGAGAGAGAGAGAGCGAGAGCCTTGTGCGTCGGCCCGTTCTCCCGCGCGGCCACCTCCTCGTACGAGAGCCCTGGACCTTATTTTTATAGATGTAAGGAGAGGGCCCAGGTGTACAATGGGGGGTGTAGCAATGTGCTAACGTGTCTAGCAAAGGGGAACTAGAGCCCTATGTACATACCGTCGTGGCTGTCGGAGAGGTGTTGCTGCCCTGTTCATGTGATGTCGTGGCCGTCGGAGGAGCGCTTGAGCCCTGTGGAAGTACAGCTATCGGGGCTGTCGGATCCTTGCTGACGTCTCCTTGCTTCCGTAAGGGGCTGAGAACCGCCGTCGTCATGGAGCATGCGGGGTGCCATCATTACCTGTTTTACCGGGGCGAGCCAGATGGGACGCCGATCTTGTTCCCCGTAGCCTGAGCTAGCTAGGGGTAGGGTAATGATGGGCCCCCTGTGACGTGGTCGGTCTGAGCCCGAGGTCGGGCGAGGCGGTGACTCCTCCGAGGTCGAGGCTGAGTCCGAGCCCTGGGGTCGAGCGAGGCGGAGACCGTCTTCCGGAGTCAAGGTTGAGTCCGAGCCCTGGGGTCGGGCGAGGCGGAGTCCGTCTTCCGAGGTCGAGGTCGAGTCCGAGCCCTGGGGTCGGGCGAGGCGGAGTTCGTCGTCCGAGGTCGAGGTTGAGTCCGAGCCCTGGGGTCGGGCGAGGCGGAGACCGTCTTTCGAGGCCGAGACGGGGGCTGAGCCCTGGGGTCGGGCGAGGCGGAGCTTCTTATGGCGCCCGAGGCTGGACTTAGCTGCTGTCGGCCTCACTCTGGCGAGTGGCACAACAGTCGGAGCAGGGCAGGCGGTGCTGTTTTCCTGTCAGGTCAGTCAGTGGAGCGGCGAAGTGACTGCGGTCACTTCGGCCTTGTCGACTGAGGAGCGTGCGTCAGGATAAGGTGTCAGGCGATCCTTGCATTGAATACTCCTGCGATACGGACGGTTGGCGTGGCGATCTGGCCAAGGTTGCTTCTCCGCGAAGCCTGCCCAAGCTGGGCCTCGGGCGAGTCGAAGGTGCGCCCGTTGCTTGAGGGGACCCTCGGGCGAGACGTGAATCCTCTTGGGTCGGCTGTCTTTGCCCGAGGCTGGGCTCGGGCGAGGCGAGATCGTGTCCCTTGAGTGGACGGAGCCTTGACCTGAATTGCGCCCATCAGGCCTTTGCAGCTTTGTGCTGATGGGGGTTACCAGCTGAGATTAGGAGTCTTGGGGGTACCCCTAATTATGGTCCCCGACACCTATTTCTATCGATAATTCGAAGGACGCTAATAGGCACCTTAATAGCACACATAAAGTGAAGGGGAACTAAACTAAGGACACTTTGAACCAAGACAAAACGACCAACCCTATTAAGAAGCTTAGCTTTCCAACTCATAAGATATTTGTCGCAGGAAGAAATCAAACGGGAGTAGTCAGTGGGAGATATGTTGTGGGGGGATAGGAGAAGGCCAAGGTATGCTTGTGGAAAGGTGAGACACCTAGAGGGGGGTGAATAGGTGATCCTGTAAAAACTTGAAACTTAAAGCCAGAAAACTTGGTTAAGTGTTAGTAGGCTAAATAACGAGCTCTTGTGAACACAAGTACCACAGAAAAGCAATCACAAAAGACACGCAAGTTATCCCGTGGTTCGGCCAAGTACAACACTTGCCTACTCCACGTTGTGGCGTCCCAATGGACGAGGGTTGCACTCAACCCCTTTCAAGTGATCCAAGGATCCACTTGAATACCATGATGTTTCTTTCTTTCACTATATCCCTTTCGCGAGGAATCTCCACAACTTGGAGCCTCTCGCCCTTACAAGTGATGATCACAAAGAAGCGCGGATGTAAGGGAGGGAAAGCAACACACACAAGTCTCAAAAGTAACAGCTCAAACACGCACACTAGTCACAACTTGAGCTCTAAGTTCACACACGGAGTTCTCAACTCAAAGGGAGCTCAAATTGCTATCACAAAGAATCGAACGCGCTAGAATGATGGCTTGGTGCTTAGAGATGATCAAAGAATGCTTAGTGTCTTCCTCCATGTGCCTAGAGGTCCCTTTTATATCCCCAAGGAAGCTAGGAGCCGTTGAGAGCAATCCAGGAAGGCAATTCTTGCCTTCTGTCGGTTGGTGCACCGGACAGTCCGGTGCACCACCGGACACTGTCCGGTGCTGATTGCTTTCCTATTCTGGCGCAGCCGACCGTTGGAGATTTGGAGCCGTTGGCGCACCGGACAGTCCGGTGCCCCCATCAGACCGTTGGCTCGGCCACGCGTCACGCGCGGATTGCGCGGCCGACCGTTGGCGCGGCCGACCGTTGGCTCACCGGACAGTCCGGTGCACCACCGGACAGTCCGGTGCACCACCGGACAGTCCGGTGAATTCTAGTCATACGCCGCCAACGAAACCCAAGAACACGCCAGAGCCAGCCTGGCGCACCGGACAGTCCGGTGCACCCAGACTGAACAGCAGCTGGCTGTACACAGCCAACTCTTTTTCCTTTTGTCTTTTCTCTGATTCTAGTACTTAGACAAATATGTTAGTACACAAAAACCAATGTACTAAGTCTAGAATCATACCTTTGTGTTGATTTGCACTTCATTCACAACTTGGCACAGTTTAACACTTAAACCATTTATGTTGGTACTTAATTACCAAAATACTTAGAAAGGGCCCAAGGGCACATTTCCCTTTCAATCTCCCCCTTTTTGGTGATTTATGCCAACATAACATAAAGCAACACATAGAAGTGCAATATCAATGCAAATAAGAACAAGAATTGTTTTTTATTCAAATTTGACATATTTGGATCATCCTTTGCCACCACTTGGTTTGTTTTTGCAAATCAAACTCAATTTCCTATTTCTAAGTCAAACACTCTTGTTGAGGCATAAAGAAAGGCATTCCAAGAGAAATTGATCAAAGATTCGAAAACTCTCCCTTTTCCCATAATCAAACATTCTCCCCACAAGAGACCAACTTTTGACAAAAAGAGACACTTAGAGTATTTTGACAAAGCAAAAGTTCTATCTCTACTATTTTCAAAAATTCTCAAGTGGTAGCTGATCCATTCGCTTTAGCCTTAATTTCTCCCCCTTTGCATCAAGCACCAAAACGGGATCATTTTTGGCCCTTTTAACCTCATTGCCTCACCAAAATTGTCAACTAAGAGCAAAAGGCAAGAAGAGCATAGAGATGAACTTGGAATTAGTTGCTCTCTTATCGGAGTGTAGTGGAAGTCTTTCATGGTCCAAGTCCACCTTTCCCTTTCAATCCACTTTTGAGACTAAAACAAATAAACTCAAACACAAGGTTAGTCTCAAGGTGTCAAGTTGTAGCATGCCTCCCCCTAAATAAGTGCATCACTTGCAAATGGACTTGTGAGGTTCGGGGATCATGTGTACAACTTGAGCACCATAATTAGGTAACAATATGCATAATGAACATGATCAAAGGCATAAGACACATGTATGTTATAGATCAATCCAAGTTCTGCGAATCTAACACATTTAGCTCACTACGCAGCCTGCAAAAGGTCTTCTCATCTAGAGGCTTGGTAAAGATATCGGCTAGCTGGTTCTCGGTGCTAACATAAAACACTTCGATATCTCCCTTTTGCTAGTGGTCTCTCAAAAAGTGATGCAGGATGTCTATGTGCTTAGTGTGGCTGTGTTCAATAGGATTATCCACCATGCGGATTGCACTCTCATTATCACATAGGAGTGGGACTTTGCTCAGATTGTAGCCAAAGTCCCTGAGGGTTTGCCTCATCCAAAGTAGTTGCGCGCAACACTGTCCTGCGGCAACATACTCGGCCTCAACAGTGGATAGGGCAACGGAAGTTTGTTTCTTAGAACTCCAAGACACCAGGGACCTTCCTAAGAATTGGCACGTCCCTGATGTACTCTTCCTATCAACCTTGCATCCAGCATAATCGGAGTCTGAGTATCCAATCAAGTCAAAGGTAGACCCCTTTGGATACCAGATCCCGAAGCAAGGCGTAGCAACTAAATATCTAAGTATTCGCTTAACGGCCACAAGGTGACACTTCCTTGGATCGGATTGAAATCTAGCACACATGCATACGCTTAGCATAATGTCCGGTCTACTAGCACATAAATAAAGTAAAGACCCTATCATAGACCGGTATGCCTTTTGATCAACGGACTTACCTCCTTTGTCGAGGTCGACATGTCCGTCGGTTCCCATTGGAGTCTTTGCGGGCTTGGCATCCTTCATCCCAAACCGCTTGATCAAATCTTGCGTGTACTTCGTTTGGGAGATGAAAGTGTCGTCCTTGAGTTGCTTCACTTGGAACCCAAGGAAGTAGTTCAACTCGCCCATCATCGACATCTCAATTTTTTGAGTCATCACCCTGCTAAACTCTTCACAAGACTTTTGGTTAGTAGAGCCAAATATTATGTCATCGACATAGATTTGGCACACAAATAAGTCACCATCACAAGTCTTAGTAAATAAAGTTGGATCGGCTTTTCCAACATTGAAAGCATTAGCAATTAAAAAGTCTCTAAGGCATTCATACCATGCTCTTGGGGCTTGCTTAAGTCCATAGAGCGCCTTAGAGAGCTTACACACGTGGTCGGGGTACCGTTCATCCTAAAAGCCAGGGGGTTGCTCTACGTACACCTCCTCCTTGATTGGCCCGTTGAGGAAAGCGCTCTTCACATCCATTTGGAACAATCTGAAAGAATGGTGAGCGGCATAGGCTAACAAAATGCGAATGGACTCTAGTCTAGCCACAGGAGCAAAAGTCTCCTCAAAGTCCAAACCTGCGACTTGGGCATAACCTTTTGCCACAAGTCTAGCCTTGTTCCTTGTCACCACTCCGTGCTCGTCTTGTTTGTTGCGGAACACCCACTTGGTTCCCACAACGTTTTGCTTTGGACATGGCACCAGGGTCCAAACTTCATTTCGCTTGAAGTTATTGAGCTCTTCCTGCATGGCCAACACCCAGTTCGGATCTAGCAAGGCCTCTTCTACCCTGAAAGGCTCAATAGAAGAGACAAAAGAGTAATGCTCACAAAAATTAACTAATCTAGAGCAAGTAGTTACTCCCTTGCTTATATCACCCAATATTTGGTCGACGGGATGATTCCTTTGAATCGTCGCTCGAACTTGGTTTGGAGGGGCTTGAGGTGCTTCTTCCTCCATAGCATGATCATCTTATGCTCCCCCTTGATCGCACGCCTCTTGATGAACCTGTTCATCAGTTTGAGTTAGGGGATGCACCATTGTTGAGGAAGGTTGATCTTGCTCCTTTTGTTCCTGTGGTCGCACATCTCCAATTGCCATGGTGCGTATGGTGGCCGCTGGAACATCTTCTTCATCTACATCATCAAGATCAACTTGCTCTCTTGGAGAGTCATTAGTCTCATCAAATACAACGTCGCTAGAGACTTCAACCAAACCCTATGATTTGTTGAAGACTCTATACGCCTTTGTATTTGAGTCATAACCTAACAAAAACCCTTCTACAGCTTTGGGGGCAAATTTAGAACTCCTACCTTTCTTCACTAGAATGTAGCATTTACTCCCAAATACACGAAAATATGAAACATTGGGTTTGTTACCGGTTAGAAGCTCATACGAAGTCTTCTTGAGGAGGCGATGAAAGTAGACTCGGTTTATGGCGTGGCAAGCCATATTCACGGCTTCCGACCAAAACCGCTCGGGCGTCTTGAACTCTCCAAGCATCGTCCTAGCCATGTCTATGAGCGTCCTGTTCTTCCTCTCTACCACACCGTTTTGCTGTGGTGCGTAGGGAGCGGAGAACCCGTGCTTGATTCCTTCCTCCTCAAGGTACTCCTCCACTTGAAGGTTCTTAAACTCGGACCCGTTGTCGCTCCTTATCTTCTTCACCTTGAGCTCAAATTCGTTTTGAGCTCTCCTTAGGAAGCGCTTAAGGGTCCCTTGGGTTTCTGTTTTATCCTGCAAGAAGAATACCCAACTGAAGCGGGAAAAGTCATCAACGATAACAAGACCATACTTACTTCCCCCGATGCTGAGGTAGGCGACAGGTCCGAAGAGATCCATGTGAAGTAGCTCCAAAGATCTTGATGTGGTCATCACATTTTTGCTATGATGAGTACTTCCCACCTATTTACCTGCTTGACAAGCTGCATAGGGTCTATCTTTTTCGAACGTTACATTTGTTAGACCTAACACATGTTCTCCCTTTAGAAGTTTGTGAAGGTTCTTCATCCCCACATGTGCTAAACGGCGATGCCACAGCCAGCCCATGCTAGTCTTAGCAATTAAGCATGCATCTAGACCGGCCTCTTCCTTTGCAAAATCAACTAAATAGAGTTTGCCATCTAGTACACCCTTAAAAGCTAATGAACCATCACTCCTTCTAAAGACAGACACATCTACATTTGTGAATAAGCAATTATAACCCATATTACAAAGTTGACTAACGGACCCGAGCGACTCAACTAAAAACACATTAGAAATGGAGTGCTCGGATGAAATAGCAATCTTTCCTAGTCCTTTGACCTTGCCTTGATTCCCGTCACCGAATATGATTGAATCTTGAGAATCTTTATTCTTGACGTAGGAGGTGAACATCTTCTTCTCCCCCGTCATGTGGTTTGTGCATCCGCTGTCGATAATCCAGCTTGAGCCTCCGGATGCATAAACCTGCAAGGCAATTTAGGCTTGGGTTTTAGGTACCCAACTCTTGTTGGGTCCTACAAGGTTAGTAACAATAGCCTTAGGGACCCAAATGCAAGTTTTATCACCTTTGCATTTTGCCCCTAATTTCTTAGCAATTACTTTTTTATTCTTCCTATAAATTGTAAAAGAAGCATTGCAAGCATGGTAAATTGTAGAGGGTTCATTACTTGCTTTCCTAGGTACATGAACAACATTTCTCCTAGGCATATCTCTACCGTACACAGAGGAAGAACTTGAAGCAAACATGGCATTTGAATCATAAGCATTACAACTCCTATCATGATGAACATTTCTAGAAAATTTCCTATCATAAATAAATGCATGATTCTTTTGAGCAATATTAGCCATAGGGGCCTTCCCTTTCTCCTTCGTGAGAGTGGGAGCCCTTTGGCTTGTCAAGTTCTTGGCTTCCCTTTTAAAGCCAAGCCCATCCTTAATTGAGGGGTGTCTACCAATAGTGTAGGCATCCCTTGCAAATTTTAGTTTGTCAAATTCATTCTTGCTAGTCTTAAGTTGGGCATTAAGACTAGCCACTTCATCATTTAATTTGGAAATGGAAATTAAGTGTTCACTACAAGCATCAATATTAAAATCCTTACACCTATTGCAAATCACAACATGTTCTACAAGAGAGCTTGATTTATTAGCTATTTCTAACTTAGTATTTAAACCATCATTAATACTTTTTAAGCTAGAAATTGATTCATGGCATGTAGATAGTTCACATGAAAGCATTTCATTTCTTTTAACTTCTAGAGCAAGAGAATTTTGCGCACTAACAAATTTATCATGCTCTTCATATAAAAGATCCTCTTGTTTTTCTAACAATCTATTCTTCTCATTTAAAGCATCAATTAATTCATTGATCTTATCAATTTTGGTTCTATCTAAGCCTTTGAATAAGGTAGCGTAGTCTACTTCATCATCACTAGACTCATCATCACTTGAAGAAGCATATGTAATGGTACTTCAAGTACTTACCTTCTTCTCCTTTGCCATGAGGCAGGTGTGATGCTCGTTGGGGAAGAGAGATGACTTGTTGAAGGCTGAGGCGGCGAGTCCTTCGTTGTCGGAGTCGGACGAGGAGCAATCCGAATCCCACTCCTTTCCAAGGTGTGCCTCGCCCTTCGCCTTTTTGTAGGTCTTCTTCTTTTCCCACTTTCCGCTCTTCCCTTGTTCCTGGTCACTATAATTATCAAGACAGTTAGCAATAAAGTGACCAATCTTACCACACTTGAAGCAGGAGCGCTTTCCCTTCGTCTTGCTCTTGTTGGGATGCTCCTTGCGACCTTTGAGCGTCGTCTTGAAGCGCTTGATGATGAGGGCCATTTCGTCCTCATTTAGCCCGGCCGCCTCAACTTGTGCCACCTTGCTAGGTAGCGCCTCCCTGCTACTTGTTGCTTTGAGAGCAACGGTTTGAGGCTCGTAGATCGGCATTGGGCCATTCAATGCATCATCAACATATCTTGCCTCCTTGATCATCATTCGCCCGCTTACGAACTTTCCGAGTATTTCCTCAGGCGTCATCTTGATGTACCTAGGATTCTCACGAATAGAATTTACAAGATGAGGATCAAGGACAGTGAAGGACCTTAGCATAAGTCGGACGACGTCGTGGTCCGTCCATCTCGTGCTCCCATAGCTCCTTATCTTGTTGACCAGAGTCTTGAGCGTATTGTACGTTTGAGTTGGCTCCTCTCCCCTGATCATTGTGAACCTTCCTAGTTCGCCTTCCACCAACTCCATCTTGGTGAGCATGGTGGCGTCGTTCCCCTCATGCGAGATCTTGAGGGTGTCCCAAATCTGCTTGGCGTTGTCTAAGCCGCTCACCTTATTGTACTCTTCCCTACACAAGGATGCTAAAAGAACAGTAGTAGCATGTGCATTTTTATGGATTTGTTCATTAATAAACATGGAGTTATCCGAACTATCAAATCGCATTCCATTTTCTACTATCTCCCATATACTTGGATGAAGAGAGAACAAGAGGCTACGCATTTTGTGACTCCAAAATCCGTAGTCCTATCCATCAAAGTGGGGAGGTTTACCAAGTGGAATGGAAAGCAAATGAGCATTGGAATTATGCGGAATACGAGAATAATCGAAAGAAAAGTCCGAGTTAACCGTTTTCTTTTTCTCCTCGTCGTCCTTTTGAGAAGAGGAAGATTCATCGCTGTCGTAGCAGACAATCTTCTTGATGCGCCTCTTCTTCTTTCCATCCTTCTTCTTTTGACTCGAGCCGGAGTCATTGGCTTTGTCCTCCCTTGGCTCGTTGAAGATGGACTCCTTTTCATTGTCGTTGACCACCATCCCCTTTCCCTTAGGATCCATCTCTTTGGGCGATTAGTCCCTTTCTTGAAGAGAACGACTCTGATACCAATTGAGAGCACCTAGAGGGGGGTGAATAGGTGATCCTGTAAAAACTTGAAACTTAAAGCCACAAAACTTGGTTAATTGTTAGTAGGATAAATAACGAGCTCTTGTGAACACAAGTACCACAGAAAAGCAATCACAAAAGACACGCGAGTTATCCCGTGGTTCGGCCAAGTACAACACTTGCCTACTCCATGTTGTGGCGTCCCAATGGACAAGGGTTGCACTCAACCCCTTTTAAGTGATCCAAGGATCCACTTGAATACCACGGTGTTTCTTTCTTTCACTATATCCCTTTCGCGAGGAATCTCCACAACTTGGAGCCTCTTGCCCTTACAAGTGATGATCACAAAGAAGCGCGGATGTAAGGGAGGGAAAAGCAACACACACAAGTCTCAAAAGTAACAGCTCAAACACGCACACTAGTCACAACTTGAGCTCTAAGTTCACACACGGAGTTCTCAACTCAAAGGGAGCTCAAATTGCTATCACAAAGAATCGAACGCGCTAGAATGATGGCTTGGTGCTTAGAGATGATCAAAGAATGCTTGGTGTCTTCCTCCATGCGCCTAGAGGTCCCTTTTATAGCCCCAAGGCAGCTAGGAGCCGTTGAGAGCAATCCAGGAAGGCAATTCTTGCCTTCTATCGGTTGGTGCACCGGACAGTCCGGTGCACCACCGGACACTGTCCGGTGCTGATTGTTTTCCTATTCTGGCGCAGCCGACCGTTGGAGATTTGGAGCTGTTGGCGCATCGAACACTGTCCGGTGCACACCGGACAGTCCGGTGCCCCCATCAGACCGTTGGCTCGGCCACGCGTCACGCGCGGATTGTGCGGCCGACCGTTGGCTCACCGGACAGTCCGGTGCACCACCGGACAGTCCGATGAATTTTAGCCGTACGCCGTCGACGAAACCCGAGAGCAGCCTTTTCGCCAGAGCCAGCCTGGCGCACCGGACACTGTCCGGTGCACCACCGGACAGTCCGGTGCATCGAGACTGAACAGCAGCCGGTACACAACCAACTCTTTTTCCTTTTGTCTTTTCTCTGATTCTAGTACTTAGACAAATATGTTAGTACACAAAAACCAATGTACTAAGTCTAGAATCATACCTTTGTGTTGATTTGCACTTCATTCACAACTTGGCACAGTTTAACACTTAAACCATTTGTGTTGGTACTTAATTACCAAAATACTTAGAAATGGCCCAAGGCACATTTCTCTTTCAAAAGGAAGAGACCACTGTGTCAAAGATGTCTGCAAGGCCTCGAGCAGTAGTGTCGTCCACACAAAGAGGGTGAAGGGTGGTTTTATGAAAATTAATGGTAAGACCAGTAGCAAGAGCAAACGAGAGCCTTTATAACAACGAAAATGACCGAGATAGAATCCCTAGCAAATATAAGTGTGTCATCAACATATTGAAGCACTGGGGCAAGGGGCATTATCAATAGCTGGGTGGTTGAGATCCTCAATGTCGCTCATATGGATAATAAGGCGACGAAGCACATCGACAACAATGATGAACAAATAGGGGGAAATTGGATCACCTTGACGGAGGCCCTTTTTGCAGGAAATCCATGACCCTAGAACACCATTAAGCAAGATAGAGGTTTTACCCATGCTAAAGTGCGATATCCTGAACCTAGGGGATGGTGATATACTGGCCCAAAGCTTAATAAAATTATAGAGTACTCATATCAACAAGGTGCATCTTCTTTTTGGAAGTCTATCTCGAAAAAACCTCCAAGTTAAGTGTGCTTAGCTTGGAGCAATTTGGGATGGGTGGCCGACCAGGAAGTTTTCTCGGGTAAGCATGAATGATGACAAAGTACGCACAAAAGACTCGTATTGGTCTGTGGAGACAATATATGATCCTAAAGAGCTGCCAGGAGTAAGTACCACCGGTCCGGGAGTGGACGGGGTTTTACATAAGGAGATCTTTCATCTAGACACGCCAACGAGTAGGGAACACTCGATGGAGAAGAATCTTTGAGAGGTTATTCCAATCAACCGAAGCGAAGGCTTTGTGGAAATCAATCTTAAGGATAACAGAGGGGATTTGACGGGTGACGTAGTAGCGAAGGATGTCCATTGTGTAGGCGTAGTTCTCTGCAATACCTCTTTTCAAAACAAAACCAATTTGATCTCCACCAATAAGGTTAGGGATGAGAGATTGAAGTCTACGGGAGAGGACTTTAGATATAGCTTTAACGGGCCAGTTCTGAAGGCAAATAGGACACGCTTTCAAATGTTTATTATTTGTCATATGTTTCTTCACCTCTTTGAATCTAATTCTTACCGATGCTCTGAATTTTTGCAAAAAAATAGCATATGTAGTGTCAGCTATTTCTTGACCTCTTATCTTTGAGTCTAATTCTTACCCTTTTGTGTGTTCAGGTCCCGGTAGCTCTAGAACTTGCTTTTTGCATCTTTTGGGATCATGTCCAAGAGATATTTGGTGGTTCCAAAAGGAGATGGACTCTGCATCGATCGAGTTTAATATCTTTGTTAACCATTTGCCAGATGTAGAGCGCACAATATTAAACTTGCAGGCAGATAAATTTAGATGTTGAAATATAGGGGATGAATAGATTTCGAGGTGGCAAATCACCTTGATGTTGGTGGAGCGGTGTGGAAGGCATCATAAGCCCTTTTGCTCTCTTTGATAAATTCTTCTGATGATTGCAGAGTAGCTATGGCCGTCTCTTGTGATTTTTGTGTCTCTTTGTCATCAAGAATCAATACGTGGAAATAGTATGATGTAGCCCGAGAAGGGGAAAACCAAAAACAAAATGATAAGGATAATTACACTATGTAAAACATTTGTGCTTTGCCCAGGAAATTAATTTAAGTGGAATACCAAATATTATAAATTCAATTTAGAAACCAAATGATTAAAGAAAGAGAGTAAGATGTGCACACCTTAGCTTCAACATATTTCCATTTTACAAATAGAGTATGTTTTATCCCCCCCCCCTCCATTTGGCCAAGGAAGCTATAGTATGCTATCCTTGACCTATTGAACAATTGGTTAGATATATAAGTGAACAATATTATTCCGATGTTGAATGCAGAATAAAATGGAAATTGTGGTATAAAATAGTAGATTTATGCATTGCTAGGGCATGATGATAGAACTGAGAAAGACACATGTTTTCAGCATATGATCATCTTGCAAGCTAAGAGTTGTTTTACTGCTGATATTGCCTTTGGGCTCTCAATTGCTAGTGCAAGCTGCATATCAACCCCCTAGAGGATATCAATATAATTAGTGGCTCCAGTTGAACTCTGGTTGTTTACTTTCAATCAAAGTATATGTGGAATTAAGTGTCAAAGACAAACATTCTAGCTATTTCAGAATACCTACATAATAGTATAGATAAAAAGAGTTATAATGCAAGAAGATTTTGCAAGCTAAGAGCTTTGAGATTTCCCTCTGCTAGATCTACTGGAAGTTCTCTTCTGAAATCTAAACATCAAACCAGATAATTCAGTGTGTATAGTGAATTTCATCTCTCAGATATTTACATTATTAGACCCTCAAGCATTAAACCTTTTTTAGGTGGTATATGTATGCGTACATAATGAACTTCACAGTCCAAATACCTAGCTGCCTTCAAGAAGAGATAGTCAGTGGCTTCCCTGCTCCTTGCGTGCAACCGGTAGTTTTATGTAGGGATGATAATGGATCGTGGTCCAAATGTTTCTTTACAATTCGTTACGGCCCTAAATTATTTCTAAAAATGAATAGTAATAAATCCCGATCCTAATCTGATCCTTAAATTTTATAGTGTAAAATCCTCTAATTTTTATGTTGAAAATTTTATAGTGTAAAATCCTCTAGTTTTATTTTGTCAACATTCGTAACGGTGCACAACATATTTGAAGATTTGAACACACAGTAAATATAAAGGCAACATATTTGAAGATTTGAACACACAGTAAATATAAAGGCTATATGGATAACGGTGCACCTATGCCAAATATTTCAGCACGGGACCCTTTATTATTTGCGAGTCCGAGACCTTTAATTATATTAAAATGACAAAACAATATTTCGTAACGGTGCACAACATATTTGAAGATTTGAACACATAGTAAATATAAAGGCAACATATTTGAAGATTTGGGTGCACCTAGAGGATATCAATATAATTAGTGGCTCCAGTTGAACTCTGGTTGTTTACTTTCAATCAAAGTATATGTGGAATTAAGTGTCAAAGACAAACATTCTAGCTATTTCAGAATACCTACATAATAGTATAGATAAAAAGAGTTATAATGCAAGAAGATTTTGCAAGCTAAGAGCTTTGAGATTTCCCTCTGCTAGATCTACTGGAAGTTCTCTTCTGAAATCTAAACATCAAACCAGATAATTCAGTGTGTATAGTGAATTTCATCTCTCAGATATTTACATTATTAGACCCTCAAGCATTAAACCTTTTTTAGGTGGTATATGTATGCGTACATAATGAACTTCACAGTCCAAATACCTAGCTGCCTTCAAGAAGAGATAGTCAGTGGCTTCCCTGCTCCTTGCGTGCAACCGGTAGTTTTATGTAGGGATGATAATGGATCGTGGTCCAAATGTTTCTTTACAATTCGTTACGGCCCTAAATTATTTCTAAAAATGAATAGTAATAAATCCCGATCCTAATCTGATCCTTAAATTTTATAGTGTAAAATCCTCTAATTTTTATGTTGAAAATTTTATAGTGTAAAATCCTCTAGTTTTATTTTGTCAACATTCGTAACGGTGCACAACATATTTGAAGATTTGAACACACAGTAAATATAAAGGCAACATATTTGAAGATTTGAACACACAGTAAATATAAAGGCTATATGGATAACGGTGCACCTATGCCAAATATTTCAGCACGGGACCCTTTATTATTTGCGAGTCCGAGACCTTTAATTATATTAAAATGACAAAACAATATTTCGTAACGGTGCACAACATATTTGAAGATTTGAACACATAGTAAATATAAAGGCAACATATTTGAAGATTTGGGTGCACCTATGCCAAATATTTCAGCACGGGACCCTTTATTATTTGCGAGTCCGAGACCTTTAATTATATTAAAATGACAAAACAATATTGGAGATGCGGGGGATCGAACCCCGTGCCTCTCGCATGCAAAGCGAGCGCTCTACCATTTGAGCTACATCCCCATTTGAACAATGTGTGGATGATTATTATTTATAGCTAACCTGTATGGAGCCGAATGGCCTAAATTAAGGACCTTTAGACCGTATCTAGCAGTTCATTTGTTTTGCACTATATATTACACTTTTCACAAGGTAGAGTTTAAGTATAGGTATGGGAATGAGATAGACTACACTTTTATAGCGGCATATACCCCATTTGGAATGCAGGATTTCATAGGAAAAAACACAGAAGACAAAAAAATCACATTCCAAAGGAGCCCTAGTTGTTTCCTAATTGCTCCATTTGGTACCTAGCTCACGTGAAGCTAGCGTTGTACTCCATTCCTCCTTAAAAAAATAAGTGGCACCATGGTATTCTCAAATTTACTCAAGTCTATAGAAAATATTAGCATTATTTGTATTTATAAATAAGTTTACTATAAACTAATTTTTGCTATTTATATTGCTGCTGCTACTATTATTATTATTATTATTATTATTATTATTATTATTATTATTATTATGCACTGTGAATATTAATATCTCCTTGTACATTTTACCGAAGCAGAAAACATTTGACTCCTGAGGAAATGAATTGCGGGACGGCCCCGGAGGGAGCAGGCCGTTCTGACTTCTGCTACCCAAGGGCTGACTCCCAGTGCCGGTCCTGATATTTTAGAGGCCCGGGACAAGCTTATATCGGAGGCCCTTTATAATAATAATTATTACACTTAGATATAGTGTGTATATTGTCAATAAATATTTATGTATATCTGAAAAATGTATTTATATTAAATAAAAAGTAATTAAAATATAGCCTAACATCTTGCAGAAAAATGCTGCATATATATATGTGTCCAGATAACTCAAAAGGTTACCTCGAACAATAATTAAATGAATGCACATTGTTAGATTAGTCGATCAGGTCATGTTAGTTTCGTTTTTACCGTGTAGGGCAGGATGAAAGCGCCGCTGTACTCGATGCTCGTGCACTGGCTACCAAGAGGATAGGGCACGACCTTCTGTGTGTCTGTGACTGTGCGAGAGATAGAGATGAAACGACAAACATTGCTGTCCCACTACACATTGAGAGCCTAGGTGGCTAGGCCTGAGACTACGAAGTCAAGATTAATTGGCTACAATTAATTCTCCTTGCTTGTTGCTGCTGTATTGTTGACTTATGATTAGATCTTTAAAAATTCTATAGAGCCAACATATAGATCTATACAAAATACTATATATATATATATATATATATATATATATATATATATATATATATATATATATATATATATACTGGTTTTTAGTACTGGGTGAGGCCCTGATAATATGGGGGCCCTGGTCGGGGGCACTGCTCGACCCCGCCAGGGCCGGCGCTGCTGACTCCTGAGGCAGACAAGTTCCCACCCGTTCTGTAACCCTGTCTCTTACTGTGTTCGTGTAATAGTACGTAGTCCAACAGCCAATGCTCGTGCTCCTACCGGCAAAGCCAAATGAAAGGCAGCTAGGGCAGCAGTGTGAAGAACAGTGGCTTGTTCAGCTAGCTAAACCAATGTAATCCTCAGATCCAATTGTATATGTAACCCTGTCGGCACGTCGGATCGCTGCTAGCGAGTACGTTACAAAGCCTTTCATGCATTGCATGCCATCATGCGCGTTCGACTGGAACGCACACAAACCAAGCAGAAAAGATACTAGTAATAGCCTGTGTTTAATCTAGCGCATTACGGGCCGTGGAGCGGAATTGGATGGGGCCCATGGGGAGAGGTGGAGCCCCCGCGCACGAACGAGCCAGCGAATGAGCCGAGATCGAGCTAGCCCGCCCGCGCACCATTCGCCGACCGCGCGTATTCTAGCCCGCATGCTTTGGGCTTGGGAGCCTTTACAGCAGGCACGGCCGCCTTTTGCCGTCGGACGGATCGACGTCCGGATCAGCGGAAAGGAGGAAGGCAAGTAGGGCGACCACTAGCACTAGCACGAGCACTAGGAGAAGCAGCAGGAGAGGAGGACTAGAGCTAGCTGCCCGATGAGCCATCGTCCTCGGCTCTGTTCTTTCTACTATGGCCTCTCGCTTACTAGCTTGCACCTCCTCGTTAAGGGAAAGAACAGTGGGGCGCGCGGGGCCCGGTGAGCTAGGAAGAGAACGGCCAGTGTTCCTAGCGGGGGGATCCCATGGCCCATGGGCCGAAGACGCAAAAGTTCTTTTAAGTGTAGTTCTTGCCTGAGACTATCTTCAACGGTGGATGCTAGCGTCCTCCTCCTCTCTCCGTGACGGCTACAGGCCACCCCTAAACGCTACAACGGTTGCCCCTACCGGTGCTACAGTACTAGCGGCGGGTGGATGAGCATGCTACATCAAGGGGTACCCCAAGGACTCCCCTTGCCTCGGTTTGTGTGTACAGCAGTATTTATTAGTTGAGAAAAAATTGATAATAGATGGTGAATATGTATGGAAAATGGTATTTTATGATTATAGTGGGGGTATAGGGGAAGGATTTAGGGGGAACCGCTATACAGGGTAAAGATATAGGGGGGAACAGAACGCTGACATGGCACGTGAGTGGGATATAGGAGGAGAAATTTAGGAGTAACCGCTGAAGACAGTCTGAAAGCTGAGGCTTCCAGAGAAATAATTGGTGCTGTAGATGCATTCATTGAGCTAAAAAAGAAACACACCACTAGTATAAAGAGAGAGAGAAAATAACAAGAAAAGAAAAGAAAAAAATTATTTGAAAGTAACAGCGACCCCCAAAGGAAAAAAAAAACAGCTTGCAACCGCACCACCGAGCGACCAAATGCATGCATGCCCATGCCCATGCCCATGCCCTCAGCAGTCAGCACTCCAGCAGCAGCAAGCCATGGCCCTGTTTTTTTTTCAGCGGACCGAACTCGCGGTGGTGCCTCTGGCCCGGACGGGAGGAGCTAGGATAGGACCCGGCGGCCGAACTCGCGGTGGTGCCTCTGGCCCCGCCGTAGGCTCCACCGCCTCGTCGAGGAGGTGTCACCGTGCCTGTGCTTTCTTTACAGCGACAACCCCCCGGGGAGCCCAGATTTGGATTCGGTGCAGATCTAGCCGGGGCCAGTCCAGCCGGCGGCCGGTTAGTTTATTGAATTGGGGGTTGGGGGTTGCTGGAACTCACCAATGATTGCTGCAGACTTTTGTCAATTTTATTGACGTTTCTCCAATGGTTCTTTGCGATTCTGTTTCCTTTTTTTTGTTGGTTCACCACGATCTTTTTTTTTGTGTATGTGTGTTTGTGGCGTGGAATTGTCCAGTCAGTACTCATTAGAGCATCTTTCCTGAACCCAGTCTTTAAATTATTATTTGAATATTCATTTACATAAAAAATCAATGTATGTATCCTTTTAGCCTCCAACAGCATATCTTGTATGTAATTTAGAGCAACCACAATAGTTTATATAAAATCCTAGGTACATATAGAGTTTTGTAGTGGGGTTTTTAAAATAGAAAACTTTTTTTTGGCTGGGGTTAACCAAGGGACTAGCTATTTG
Source organism: Zea mays (assembly GCF_902167145.1). Taxonomy (NCBI): domain Eukaryota; kingdom Viridiplantae; phylum Streptophyta; class Magnoliopsida; order Poales; family Poaceae; genus Zea; species Zea mays. Next base: position 151,007,394 of record NC_050099.1, on the reverse strand, counting down.
TTACCTTTTCTGGAGAGAAAAATCACATGCAAGTGCACGGGAGAGGAAAGACACATAGTTGGGCGCGAGGGAAGAGATAGGCAGTAGGAAGCCCTCGGCAAAGATGTCGAGGAAATGACGAGCGGGATTTTGGGATAGATAGGAGATCAAGAAAGCGAGTCCGTTGTACGTGGTTTCACTAGTACAAACAAGTTCAGTAGTGGTGGTTGAAAACCTATTAAGGCTTTGTTCGTTTACACCAATCCCGCTCTGGATTAGCATGGATTGGAATTAAATCCATGCCTCAATCCATGCCCCAAAATAATCCAAGACTACTTAATTTTTTTTATTCGGTTAAACCCATCATGGAATATAACCCAAAGGTTTGAGAATTTTTTAAACTATGGAAGACATGGATTCTATCCATAGCCCATTAGGTATGGAACAAATCCATGAGATATTGCACAAGTTTACATTAGAATCCATGGATCAAAAGAATAACTAGCTTTGAAAGTCATATGGATTTGTTGATGGATTTAATCCCAACATGGGATTGGGTGTGAGATATGGATTCACCCAATCCATACCCGGATTAAATCCATGGTGGGATTATATCCCATGTAACCGAACAAGGCCTAATATTGATGTTATTTCGAACCATTTACGGATCAGTAAAAATATTTTTTTCATAGGCGAGTAACTAAGAACCGCTAGTTGAAATCAATTTTCATTGACGGTTCCGTTAATACAACCGCAGTAGAAATCGATTTCTAGTGTCGGTCGATGTAATAAAACCGCAAGTATAAATAATTCTAGAAAACATAAAATGGGTTTTTAAATTAGCAAAAAAAATATTTTCATTAAAGGGATACCCCTCTACGTCTCAAATCACGGTAATTTTCACACAAAATTCACGCGTTACACGGCTCCAGGCTCTCGAACCCAACCTCACCCTCAGGCGTAACCTCGACTGCCACTCCACCTATCAATTAGCATGTGGCTAGATAGCAATTTTTCGCCCACATATTAGAACAAACCGAGTATAAATTGATTGTTTAAGACTGTAAACAAATTCAAACGAAAAACTTGTCAACTACAAAGTTTCATAACTTTTAAAGTCCTACACGTTTTATTTTGATACTTTTTCCATAGGAGGCTACTTGCAAAAAATTTATTTTAAAATTTACCAATTCAGATAAAATTTTGATATCCCAAACGATTTCAAATGAAAAGGTTGAAAACTACGAAGTTTTATAACTTTTAGAGATCTGCAACTTTATTTTGGTGATTTTTTCCAAACGAGGTCATTTGAAAAGCTTAAAAATTGATTTAAAATTATTTCTACTAGCACGTTTTAAATATAACCGTCAGTACAAATTGATTTTCACCGCCGGTTTACTTTACAAAACCGCCAGTAGAAAGCGTGTATTTTTACTGACGGTTTTCTTAAGAAACCGTCGGTGAAAATATGATTTCTACTGGCAATTTTGTAAACAAAACCGCCAATAAAATGTGTTTCTACTAGCGGTTCCTTGGGTCGGACGAGCCATCCTATTTCACCGACGTTTGATAATCAAAATCGCCTAATAAAAATTATACCCTAGGCAAGCATAGAGCTTTTTCTAACTAAAAATTATACCCTACTGCAGGCATATAGAATTTTAATATTTGATTATAGTCAGTGGCCAAAATTAGTTAGAGACATCAAACACCCTAACTAATAGTTCAACTATGAGCTATTTTAGTAAATTAGTTAATAGTTAGCTATCTATTTGTTAGCTAGTTAATTTTACTAGCAATTTTTTAGCTAACTAATTATTGGCAACGACTGTTATGTAAGAAGTCTTTTTGTGCAAGCGTGCAAGCAAACCATCTGATCCATTAGATTACGATCCAACCACAGATACAGCCCTGATTTGTTAGGTGTTATTTTGTAAAGATTATTGAGCTAGTGGTGGAAGGGTTTAAGTGTTAAATGTGACATACGGTCGGATCACGATCTAATGGATCAGATGGTTTGCTTGCACGCTTGCACAGAAGGACTGATTGCATAGCAGTCGTTGCACTAATTATTAACTCTAGTGCATTTAAACACTCCAAAGAGACCATTGAGTACGTTTCAACAAAATTTATACTGTATCAATAAAAAAATACAGAGAAGCTCTTAAAGTTGATATTAGGTCTCTACTAGTACAATGCCCATGCATAGTAACCCACACAATTTAGATATATTTTTTTGTGAAGTTTTAATGCTCCAGCACAAACTTTCTTGGCATCTAAGTGCCCATTTGCATCGTTCAATATCTGGAAGGAAATAAAAGCAAATGTTAGAATCGTTGTTGTAAAACCAAGCATACATCGAAGTGATCATTTGTGAACTCCACAACAAGTGGGATAAAAAATGCAGGCGTTCTATTCATCACTTGCCTGACAGGTCAGAAATTTATTGTATTGGAGATCAAGAATCCATCCTGCAGGTAGTGGGAGTCGGATCAACCATCCTGTCAACGAATTTCCAGTTGGATTGCTTTGATTCTACCGCAAATTCAAGGACAGAATCTCATAAGCCCAAGAATAGGGGATGATTCGAGCAAACAACGTTTAGGGCTTCCTTACCGGCGACAACGAGAAGGTGAGGAGTGAGGACGAACTCGACTCGAGTTCGATCAGATTCCCGCTCCGCTCAACACCGACCCAGCAGCACCAGCGCAGCACAACACGGTAGAGCGATGGCGGCTGCGATCGAAGAACAATACTCGATTGACTAGGCAGCGTGTTGGCATTCGATGGGCGTGGGAGCGAGCGTGCTCGGTCGAGGGGCGCGCGAGGGGACCACCGATCGAGAGAAGAAGAGGCATCGAGAAGCAGGTGACCAAGGACCTAGGGGCAACCGGGCACTGGCGCAGTAGTTGGAGGCGTATAGGAGCAGGTGGGGCGCCGACAGGGAGCAGCGAACGGCTCTCCTCTGTGCCATGGACAAGATCGCCGACGTAGTATGCAGGATCGTCGATAAGCTCTGAGGGGGCGGAGGACTTACCGACGGGAGCTGGGACGCTTCGGTTGGCTTGGCTTCGCTATCGACTCAAGGTAAAAGACACCAAGGTACCGTTTGGTTCACATATTTGTAACGTAATGAGTAAGTGATAACGTTAAATCATATTTGTTTTAGTCCAACCGTAATCAGATACCATACTAAAAATTGATACCGGACTACTCAAAATTGTTACCGCCAGTAATCAAGTGTAAACCATTACCATTACCCTTTACGTTACATTTCGTGAACCAAACAGCACACAAGGTGTAGGAAATGGTAACGTCTAATGGCTAGGAATATTTTGAGAACTTTATTTTTCAAATAGATTTCTATTTTTTATGAGAAAATTAACTAATTTCTCTTGGAAAATAAAATTCTCGTAGAAAAATGAGTTTCCCAAACTAGCCATAAATGGGTAAATTAGGATTTCTAAAAACTTCTATTTTTTTCACGAGAAAATTAACTAATTTATCTTGGAAAATAAAATTCACGTAGAAAAATGAGTTTCCCAAACTAGCCATAAAGGGGTAAATTAGGATTTCTAAAAACTATCTCTAGACCCTGTTTGGAAAAGCTTCATTTCAAAAATTGCAACTTCTGTTTTCCAGCTTCACCATAAAACAACTTCAACAGATTGGTAAGGCAGGGTTCAAGAGTGTTTAACTTACATATAGACTCCAGATTCTGTAATACAATTAATTTGTGCGAGAAAGATAAATGAATCGGTAGTGAAAGCATCTAGGCCCCTGGTTGGTTTTAGTGATTAATGACAACGTAATGTTATATGTGACTAACGTGTGTTTTGCAGAGACAAATGTTAAGTTAGGTCGCATTACAAGTAGAAATACTACAACGGTGAAAACAATCCCAGAGATAAGAACTCGAAGCGACGGCTAAAACGACGAAACAAAAGGTGAAGGACTACGTAGTCCGAGTGTCAAGGAGTTGTGGACACTCGTGATTTAGTTAGGTCTTTTATTCTGTTTTAGTCGTACTATAAAGAGGGGTTGTCGATGAGTAGTTTGACCAAGAGAGTTCTAGTGTAGTGTTGGTGCACATTCACACTCACATATAGTGCTAGGTGACACTCTAGAACATACACTCAAGTTAAAACGAAAACCGATTTGAAAAATAGCATATCACAGAAAATAGAGTTTCTGGCCTTGGGGCACCGGACTGTCCGGTGTGCACCGGACTGTCTGGTGCACCCTCTGCCAGGTGGGGCCAAGCTGGCCCTGGGGAAGAGTTTTACCCCGAAGAAACCCGAGAGCGCCAAGTTCCCGAGTGGAATTTTAGTGGCGCACCGGACAGTGACTGTTCACTGTCCGGTGTGCCATCTGCCCAACGGCTACCTGTCAGAACTAGCCGTTGGAGTCGACCGTTGGCGCACCGTTGGCACACCGGTGGCGCACCGGACTGTCCGGTGCGCCCATGCGCAGAACAGTGCTAGTAACGGCTAGTTGGTGGGTGAGGGCTATTTATACCCCCTCCACCCACCATATTCAATGTCTTGCTGCCCACATTAATTCCAGCACATTGGTAGAGCATTGCAAGCACCAAAAGCCTAGTGAGGAGATTAGAGAATCTTAATCCCGCTTTGGACCTCATTAGCGCTAGCGAGAGCCACCTAGAGCACACACCACTTGCATTAGGCTTCTCTTGGTCAAGCGAAAGTCTACGACTTGTTACTCTTGGTGATCGGCATCACCTAGACGGCTTGGTGGCGTTGGGAGCTCGGTGATCATCGTGGAGATCTTGTTGGTGACCCGACTCAAGTTTGTAAGCGGTCGTGAGGGATCCACCATGCCGGAGTGGCAAAGGATCATCTCGTAGTGAGCACTTGGTTCTTGCGAGGACCAAGGGGGAGCGATACCCTTGCGCGGGTGCTCCAATGAGGACTAGTGGAGAGTGCCGACTCTTCGATACCTCGGGAAAAATTGGAGGAGTCTTCTAAACCTTGCTTTACATTCTACACTTAATTCAAGCATTTTACATTGTGTATTTGTTTAGCAAGTATTTGAAGTATTGTCTTAGCATTGTTGTATTTCTAGTATTATTCTCTTAGTGCTAGTTGTTGGGGTGAAGTTGGGCTCTTGCTTAGGTTTTAATTAGTGTTGATTTTTAGAAAAGCTCAATTCACCCCCCTCTTGGGCATCGTGATCCTTTCAATTGGTATCAGAGCCTTGTTGCTCTTAGATTAGCTTAACCGCTAGAGTTACGATGTCCGGTGGGGATGAACCTCCTCCCGTTTTTAATGGTGACGATTTTCCATATTGGAAAATTCGTATGGAAGCATATTTAGAGGCTATAGACATTGGTGTCTATAAAGCCGCCACACAAGGATCCCCCGAACCTAGAGATCGCACAAATCTTGTAGGTGATGAGTTCAATTATGAGAAATGAAATGCTAAGGCCAAAAACACCCTTTTTAGAGGCCTTTGCAAAGATGTGTTCAATAGAGTTAGAAATCATAAAAATGCTCATGATTTGTGGATGGACATTTGTGCTCTACATGAAGGAACTAGAAGTGAGCGTGAGGAGAGATATCACATTGCTATGAGAAAGTTAAATTCTTTTGAAATGCTTGCTAATGAAAATGCCAATGCTATGTACTCACGTCTCAATATTCTTGTAGAGGAAGTAAATGGATTGGGGCTTACTCAAATCTCACAACCGGATGTTGTGAGGAAGATTCTCAGTGTCCTCCCAATAGACAAATATGGACACATTGTCACTGTGCTACATCAAATGGATCTTTCAGTTACCACACCTACACAGATATTGGGAAAGATCAATGCTCATGAGATGTACATGCACATCAATGACAAAGATGAGTCATCTTCCAAGAGAAAGGATTTATCTCTCAAAGCAAATCAAGAAAGAAAAGGAAAAGCTAAAGTACAAATTGAGGAAGAATCCTCAAGTGATGATGACCTTGATGCTAACATTGCCTTGATGGTGAGTAAGACCACCAAGATGTTAAAGACGCTCAACAGAGAAGGCATCAAATTTGATTCAAGAAAGAAGAAATTCTTTTCCAGCAAAAGAAAGCCCATTTCTGAGATGGATTGCTACAACTGTGGAGAGCTTGGTCATCTTGCTCATCAATGTAACAAGCCCAAGAAGAACAAGTTCAAGGGCAAGAAAGAAGATGACAGAGATGATGAGAAAAAGGAAAAGAGATTCTTCAAGAGAAAGGATGTGAAGCAAAAGAGGTTCCACAAAAAGAAAAATGGAAAGGCATATATTGTTGGTGACTAGATCACTGACATTGAGTCATCAAGTGGATCTTCTTCAAGTGAAGAAGAGAATGATGAAAAAGTTGCCACCATCGCCGGGGACTTCTCTTCACCACCACCATCGCCATCAGCGACTTCTCACCTATGCCTCATGGCTAGAGGTGAACGGAAGGTACAAAATGATATTGATATTACTGATGATAGTGACAGTGATAGTGATGAGGAATTTGCTTCACCTTCATATGATGAACTAGCTGACTTGCTTAAAGAATATACTCAAATCATTAGAAAGTCAAAAGCTAAATGTGATAAGTTGAAAAATGAAAATGAATCTTTAGATGCCAAATATGATATAGTTATGAAAGCTAGTGATGAAATGAAAGAAGAGAACAAAACTATGTCATCCACTGTAAATGAGCTCACAACCTCCCTAAAAGATGCTAAGGATAAATGTGACAAGTTAAATGAAGCTAATAGGGAGTTAAAAGATAGACTAGTGAAAATCAAGGAAGACTATACTAAGATTAAATTTGATCATGATAATCTTCTTGTTGAAAATGAACTTTTATCTTGCAATACACATGAGACTATTAACCCTGTTGTTATGATTGATGTAGCAACCTCATGTGATGATTTGAGTCAAGGAGAGCAAACTAGTCTACATGATGAATTGATCAAAAAAGTTGAAGTCTTGACTTTAGACAACCAAAAATTGAAGAGATACTTGACTGATGCAACTACTAGAGGAAAGGTTGCCATTGAGAACAATGATTTCAACAATGAGTTGGCAGTGGATAATGAAAGGCTTAAAAATGAGGTCAAGAAACTTAAGAGTGAAAATGAACATCTTGCGACAAGTGTGCAAAAGTTCAACAAGGGACAATACCTCCAAAATGAGTTGCTTATGAACACTGTCATGAAAAACAACAAAAGTAGTATTGGTTACAATGCTTTTGTGCAAAAGAAAGCTACTACTCAATACAAGCCAAAGCAGACTCACAAGCTTATCAAATGCTTTGAGTGTGGAAATGAAGGTCACTTTGCCCACAACTGCAAAGCCAAACCACCAACTCCCTTGCCTAAGCACTTAAGACCATTTGCTTTCAATGCTCATTATGTTCTAAGAAAAGTAGCAAATGGAAAGGTCAAAGTTACATTCCTAGGTCCACTAAGCAAGAGTAGACCTAGACAAATTTGGGTTGCAAAGTCCTTGATTGAGAGAGTCACTGGTCCTATGCAATATAGGGCCCTCAAAACTCAAGCTTGATTTGTCTGTGGATGTAGGTGAACTACAAGACCGGTGGGAGCCATTGGGTTATTGACAGTGGATGCACACAACATATGACAGGCAACCCACGGATGTTCACCTCACTTGATGAGAATGTTGATGGTCAAGACAAAATCACATTTGGAGACAATTCAAAAGGGAAAGTGCAAGGACTTGGCAAGGTGGCAATTTCAAATGATTTATCAATTTCAAATGTTCTCTTGGTTGCACCTTTGAGCTTCAATTTATTATCAGTGGGTCAACTCTGTGATCTTGGACTTCAATGCTTATTCACTCCAACAGAGGTTATTGTATCAAAAATGGATAATGAATCAATGGTGTTCAAAGGATTTAGATACAACAATCTCTACTGAGTGGATTTCACTTCAGAAGATGCAGACTTAAGAACTTGCCTGTTCACCAAAGCTTCACTTGGATGGCTTTGGCATAGGAGGCTTGCACATGTTGGGATGAGCACACTCAAGAAGGTATTAAAGAAGGAAATGGTTAGATGATTAAAGGATGTTGTATTTGAATAGGACAAGCCTTGTAGTGCATGTCAAGCTGGGAAGCAAGTTGCTAATACACATCCTACTAAAGCTTTCATGTCAACATCAAGGCCACTGGAACTACTTCATATGGATTTATTTGGACCTACAAATTATGTAAGTGTTGGTGGCAACCTCTACTGTCTGGTGATTGTTGATGATTTCTCAAGATACACTTGGGTGTTCTTTCTCCATGACAAATCTGAAGTTGCATCTATATTCAAGAAGTTTGCCAAGAAAGCACAAAATGAATTTGATTGCAAGATCAAGAAGATTAGAAGTGATAATTGAGAGCACCTAGAGGGGGGGGTGAATAGGTGATCCTGTAAAAATCAAATACTTGTAGCCACAAAACTTGGTTAAGAGTTAGTGCAATAGGACCAAGTGGCTAAGGACCGAGCTTTTGTGAAACATAATGATCACAAAGAAAGACAACACAAAAGACACGGTGATTTATCCCGTGGTTCGGCCAAGTATAGCACTTGCCTACTCCACGTTGTGGCGTCCCAATGGACGAGGGTTGCACTCATCCCCTTTCAAGCGATCCAATGATCAACTTGAATCCACGGTGTTTTCCTTTCTTATACTTTATCCCGTTTGCGAGGAATATCCACAACTTGGAGCCTCTCGCCCTTACAATTGATGATCACAAAGAAGCACAGAAGTAAGGGAGGGGAGAATAACACACACAAGACTCAAAACAAGAGCACAATCACGCACACAAAGCCACAACTTGAGCTCACAACACAACTCGAGTAGTTCTCTACTCAAATGGGGCTCAAGTCACTATCTCAAAGAATCGAATGCGCGAGAATGGAGTCTTGTTGCTTAGGAATGATCAAGGAATGCTTGGGTGACTCCTCCATGCGCCTAGGGGTCCCTTTTATAGCCCCAAGGCAGCTAGGAGCCGTTAGAACCCAACAAGGAAGGCAATTCTTGCCTTCTGTCTAGTGGCGCACCAGACAGTCCGGTGCACCACCGGACAACCACTGTAGCATGTCCGGTGTGGATCTCCTTCCATTCCTGGCGCAGTCGACCGTTGGATCTTCGGGCTGGTTGGTGCACCGGACAGTCCGGTGCCCCCTGCCAACAGTTGGAGCGGGCCACGCTTCGCCCGCGGATTGGCGGCCGACCGTTGCGCTGGCGACCGTTGGCTCACCGGACAGTCCGGTGCACCACCGGATAGTCCGGTGAATTATAGCCGTATGCTGCCGATGTTTTCCCGAGAGTGGCCAGTTCGCCGGAGACCAGTGTGGCGCACCGGACACTGTCCGGTGCACCACCGGACAGTCCGGTGTGCCAGACTGAGCAGAGTCTTGGCTGCTTCGAGCCAAGTTCTTCTCTTCTTTTCTTTTCTCTGATTCTTGCACTTAAACAAATATATTAGTACACAAAAACCAATGTACTAAGTCTAGAATCATACCTTCTTGTTGATTTGCACTTCATTCATCATTTGGCATATAATAATCCACTTAATATGTGTTGGACACTTAATCACCAAAATATACTAGAAATGTCCCAAGGGCACATTTCCCTTTCAATCTCCCCCTTTTTGGTGATTTATGCCAACACATCAAAAAGCAACAAATAGAAGTGCAACATCAATGCAATTGAGAACAAAAATAGTCTTTGACAAGATTTGACATATTTGGATCGTTCTTTGCCACCACTTGGTTTGTTTTTGTAAATCAAATTCATTTTCCTATCTCTAAGTCAAACTCACTTGTTTGGGCATTAAGAGAGATAATCCAAGAGTAAAAATGATTAAGAGCCAAAAACTCCCCCTTTTTCCCATAATCAAACATTCTCCCCACAAGAGACCAAATTTTGACAATTAGAGTATTTTGACAAATCAAAAGTTTTAACTCTACTATTTTCAAAATTCTCAAGTGGTAGCTGATCCATTTGCTTTGGCCTTAATTTCTCCCCCTTTGGCATTAAGCACCAAAATGGGATCATTATTGGCCCTTTAACCCCATTGCCTCACCAAAATTGTCAATTAAGAGCAAAAAGGCAATAAGAGCATAGATATGAACTTGGAGTTAATATCGGAGTGCAGTGGAAGTCTTTACATGGTCCAAGTTCACTTTTCCCTTTCAATTCACCTTTGAGACTACATCAAGTAAACTCAAGTACAATTGTTAGTCTCAAAGGATCAAGTTGTAGCACTTCTCCCCCTAAATATGTGCATCATTCACATATGGACTTGTGAGGTCCGAGGATCCCTTGCACAACTTGAGCACCATATAAATCTCATAAATGCATAAAGTAACTTGATCAAGGGCATAAAACACATGTATGCTATAGATCAATCCAAGTTACGTGAATCTAAGACATTTAGCTCACTACGCAGCCTGCAAAAGGTCTTCTCATCTAAAGGCTTGGTAAAGATATCGGCTAGCTGGTTCTCAGTGCTAACATAAAACACTTCGATATCTCCCTTTTGCTGGTGGTCTCTCAAAAAGTGATGCCGGATGTCTATGTGCTTAGTGCGGCTGTGTTCAACAGGATTATCCGCCATGCGGATTGCACTCTCATTGTCACATAGGAGTGGGACTTTGCTCAGATTGTAGCCAAAGTCCCGGAGGGTTTGCCTCATCCAAAGTAGTTGCACGCAACACTGTCCTGCGGCAACGTACTCGGCCTCAGTGGTGGATAGAGCAACAGAAGTGTTTCTTTGAACTCCAAGACACCAGGGACCTTCCTAGGAATTGGCACGTCCCTGATGTACTCTTCCTATCAACCTTGCATCCAGCATAATCGGAGTCTCAGTATCCAATCAAGTCAAAGGTTGACCCCTTTGGATACCAGATCCCGAAGCAAGGCGTAGCAACTAAATATCTAAGAATTCGCTTAACGGCCACAAGGTGACACTCCCTTGGATCGGATTGAAATCTAGCACACATGCATACGCTTAGCATAATATCTGGTCTACTAGCACATAAATAAAGCAAGGATCCTATCATAGACCGGTATGCCTTTTTGTTGGGGACTTGTTCTCAAATGCTATGAGTTAAGAACAAGGCAACACAGAAAATGTTAAACGATAAAGTCCTTCGTCCTTTGAAGCATTATTTCCCTTAGGATATAACGATCTCCGGACGAAGGTCATGAAGGACGAACCTTCATCATCACAGTATACAAAAGACGAAGCATATAAAACATAAAAAATAACATGAATATTTATATAATATTATTCATTTAACTTTGTTATATTATCATAGAGAAATAGAAACAATATTGTATTATAAGTGTACCTTCGGCTTGGAAGGAAATGAAAGTACAAGTGTGACGCAAAAAGCGAATGCCAAGTCAGCGTGAACAGTACGGGGGTACTGTTCACCTATTTATAGGCACGGGATACAACCCATACAAAATTACATACATGCCCTTTACATTTGGTGATAATTCCATAGCAATCTGTCGAGGTCTAAATGGCCTTTTCATCTTTAAGTCGGTTCCCTTTTCTGCGAACATGCCGAAGCTTTCCTGCTTCACAGCTTCGGCACTGCCAACCTTCGTATCTTTTGAGGTTCTCCCTCTTTGATATAAGTCCGAAGGTACCTGTTCACACATTACACTCTAGAAACACTGTTAAATCATGTTTTTGAGGACCTTCGGAAGCCGAAGGCCCCCAACAGTAGCCCCTCGCAATATTAATTTGTTTGAAATAATAAATTCAGATTGCGATATGAACGAAGGCTTTATGCCGAAGGTCCGAAAAAACACCTTCCCTTTGCTAGAATAGCAACATTCAATGACAAGTGGGGTCTTTCAACTTTCAACGCATCAAGCGTATAAATACGGCCATACCGCAAACTTATTTTGCACGCTTTCTGGCCAACCACTCCTGCTCACTCATTTTTTAGCTCTTGTGCACTGTGATCTGCTAAGTTTTTAGCTTTGAAGCTTCGGCTTTTAAAAACAGTTTTTTAGTGTTTCCGAAGATGTCTGAAGCTGCTAAGAAGGCTGCTGCTGAGATGAAGCTGAGTCTTGATGAAGAGAAGAACTTAGGGTTTCTTATAGCAATGTCGAAGACCAACACAGAAAAGATCACCAGGGAAATTCTGGAAGGGCTGTCTGAAGATACTGGTGACAGTGAAAGTTATGATGTGGACAGCGGTGGCGAAGACTCCGAAGATCGCCCCTGGCGACCAAGCCATTCAGTTTATGGTAAATCAACTATCAAAGAGAATCATCTTGTTAATATGAGAAGGTATTTCCGGGATCTGTCCATTGTGAGGGCTGACGAAGGGGAAAAAACTTGTCCACACCCTGAAGAAAATGAAGTTGTGGTGTATCGAAGCTTTTTGAAAGCTGGATTGCGATTCCCCTTGAGCAGCTTCGTCGTGGAGGTGTTGAAAATCTTCGAAGTCTATCTTCATCAACTTACTCCCGAGGCAATTATAAGGCTAAATATCTTCGTGTGGGCCGCGAGAAGCCAAGGTCTGAAGCCTGACGCAAGAAGCTTCTGTAATGTTCATGAATTATTATATGAAACAAAGCCTTGGGGCAAAGAACAGTACCATAACAACTTTGGCTGCTACAGCTTCGTCTCTCGGTCCGGGGCAAGCTGTCCCGTACCAACCTTTCGGAAGAGATGGCCCGGGGATTGGATGACAGAATGGTTTTATGTGAAGAATGACTTATCAGCACGAGAAGACATCAAAGGTATAATTATGCGTCCTATTTGGCAAAGCTTCGGCCTTCGGAGGCCGAAGGTTGAAATGAACGAAGCCGCCGAAGAGTGCCAAAGAGCCTTCGGCGTTGTCTGCTCTTTTATAGGAACAAGGGACTTAGTACAAGAGCATATTGCCTTCAGGGTGTGGCCGCTTGCGGAGAAATGGGAAGTGCCACAAGAAACCATTAAAGAGGCCGACGAAGGTGGACTTGTCAGATTTAAGTACACTTTTAAATTTGGAGATAAATTTATTGAGCCAGATGATGAGTGGTTGAAAAGCATTGACAATTTAAGTGATGAGCTGCTTGGGACATACTCGAAGGCCGAAGATACTGCAATGTCAGCAGCCTTCGGAGGCCGAAAAAAGAAAAGGCTGAATCGGGTATTTGATGCCATCGGGTTTGTCTACCCTGACTATTGCTACCCCATTCGAAGGCAGAAGAGAAAAAAATACAACCTCTGCAAAAGAAGAAACTGCAGCTGCTCCTAGCGAGCCAGAACCGAAAAGGAAGAAGATAAAGGTTCTTACGCATCGACCGCGTTACATTGAACTAGCTTCGGTGCCTGAGTTTACCGGAGAGACTTCTTCGGCCACCGAAGCTGAAAAACCAGCCGAGCCAACTTTGCTGCCAGAAGTCACAGAAACAGCCGAAATACCAACGAAGGCAAAATTGGAGCAATCAAAAATTTTGTTACCAGAAACGAAAGAGAAGGCCGAAGCGCCATTCACAGAAAAAATGGAAGAGGTAAAGGAAGCAACCGAGGACTCCAAAACATCAGAAGTTTTGAGTCCTGTGGCAAACATTGAAACAGTAAGAAATCAAAAAGTGCCAGCAATGACTCCGAAAAGAAGGAGAATGGCTAATGTGCTAGATGTGCTGGAAACGATCAAATCTTCAAGCACCCCTCCGAAGAAGGCTGCCGTCACTCCTGAAACAACAGTCGAAGCTTCGGGTTCTAAAGCTCCAGAGCAAGATACTGAAGCCGAAGCTGGGCCCTCAGAGCCCTCAAAGGCAAAAACCTTGGAAAGTGAGGCAGAAAAAATAACAAAGCCAACTTTTGCTGAAGGAACTGGTGTTGTTACCCCCGAAGCATCCAAAATTCGTGATTATATTTTTCGTCATGCTTCGGGGAAAAAATTAACAGAAAAAGAAGAACAAGAGGCCCAACACTATGCCCAAAAGTTGAAATATCCAAAGGGGGCGTTGATATTTAATGGCAGTGGAGAAGAAGATTTCTTGTATTGCCTCCCCGACAGCAAGGAAATTTCTGTCTGTCGGGAGATGAGCAGAAGCTTCGGATTTCCAACTTTAGAAGACGGACTTTCGGTGCTGTCAAAGAACGATCTGGCTGACAGCCTAGCTTACAACAGTTTAAAGGTGCAACAAATGGAATTCTTATATTTTTGTTGAATTCAAAATTTTTCGTTTGTTTAAAACTATTGACACAGACATATTCCTGTCTGCAGGGCCTGATACTCAGCAATGCCCTCAGAGCACAGAAAGATGCTGAGGACGAAGGATGTACTATAGCCCTGAGCAACCTTCGTTCCGAAGTAATTGAACTGAGGAACGAAGGTCTCGAAAAAGACAAAATATTATACTCATTGATAGATAAAATAAAGGAGGACGAAGCTGCTTTCAAAAGTCAAGCTGAAGCTCAGAAACGCGAAATTGAAGACCTTCGGAAACAACTGGCCAAAGCCAAAGAAGAACGTATACTTGAAGAAACAAAGCGTGAACTCAGCGATCAATGGGCAGATCATCTAGAAGTGACTGTTGAAGAGCTTCGTTCGTCCAAAAAGAAATGCTACAATAAATCTGTAGATTGTGTTAAAAAATTAAAGGCTAGCTTCGCCAAGGTCGGCGCATTCTCAAGTGAAGAAAATTTTTTGAGGGGCAATCCCGAAAGTGTCATTGAATGGATTGACCACGAAGCTGAAGCCTTCGAAGAAATTTTAAATAGCCGAGGAGATATATGTGCCTTCTCTGGCGCCAGAGGGATTGCCACCATTTTAGAGAAGAAGGGCTGTGAGCATGTGAAAATTTTAGCACAGTCCGAAGCTGCTTTGTCCTTTGAAGATACAAAAGATCCTTCGGCCGAAGCTAGCATAATTGGTGGAAAGTTTTTTACTGATATCTGGGATAACGGTGGCCGAGAAATGGCAAGAGAAATTATTCAGAGAAGTGAAAAGGGCATCCATGATGCTAGAGAAGTGGCTAAGGCTGCTGAAAAGAGCACAGAGCCCGAAGGTCAATTAGGTACTAAATAATAGTTTTTACCGTGTTGTAATCTTTAGGCTTTTAAGATCTGTTTGCGATTTGTAATAGTAATGTAGTCGTGTCCTGCTTCAGATCCTACTAAAGCGCCTTCGGGCCCTCAGCCGAAGGGGGACGACGAAATTAAAAAGATGGCCGAAGATATTATGGACGAAGTCGTCAATCGGCTTCTGAATGAAGCTGCAGAAGTCGTTTTGAGAGAGGATTAAACATTTTTGTAAAAAACCTCGGAAATGTAATATAATGTAACACTTTGTAACCCCGAATGTAATATATCTATTTTTGCTACTCAATTCTTTACGATGCATGAAACTTTACACACGTACCGTTTTTGAGTCTGGCGAAAAAACACCTTCCCTTCTTTTCATGCTTCGTGAAGAATATCCAAGCTTCGTAAAAAAAATTCTCCGAAGCTATACTTCGAAGATGAAGATTGTGTCTCCTTGTGACCACGATTTTCACTCTTTCAGATCATACTTCCGAAGATCAATATTGTGTCCCCTTCTTGTGACCACGATTTTCACTCTTTCAAATCATACTTCCGAAGATCAATATTGTGTCCCCTTCTTGTGCCATATGCAACATGATGTATGATGCTTATGCTATGCAAAATGATGTGATGATGTTATGCTACGTAGATGACATTTGTTCCGAAAGATACACACATATCCCCACACAATATTTTTGTATCAGCACTGATTCTTCGCTGTAAGCTCTGCATTCCCTTAGGAACGTCTTTTGAGCTTCTTCGCCTTTTACTTAGGCGGTATAAGCTCTGCATTCCCTTAGGAACGTCTTTGGAGCTTCTTCGCCTTTTACTTAGGCGGTATAAGCTCTGCATTCCCTTAGGAACGTCTTTGGAGCTTCTTCGCCTTTTACTTAGGCGGTATAAGCTCTGCATTCCCTTAGGAACGTCTTTGGAGCTTCTTCGCCTTTTACTTAGGCGGTATCAGCGTTGACTTTTCGCTGTATGCTCTGCATTCCTTTTGGAACGACTTTGGAGCAGAAAACTTACACTGCGCTCCCTTCGGAACGACTTTTTGTGACTTCGTCAGGCTTACTCTGCGTTCCTTAGAACGACTTTTTGTTGCTTCGAAGGATTTTCGGTAGTCCGAAGGTCCTTTTTATTATCACAAACCTGTGAAGAAAACATATTTTTCTTGTAGGAATCAACGAAACTAATTACATGAAAACCTGAACAATGTCCTTTATTGCAGAAAATAAAACTGAATGAAAAAGATTGCTATTAAGGTAGGATATTTGTCAATAGATGTGCTTTGATTCTGGCACGGTGCTGTTGACCGTGCGAGCTTCGGACTGTTCTCTGAAGTCCCTTTGATGTGGAGCATATTGGCTCCCTTCTGGCTGCTGACCTTGTTGCAACGGAGGTGGAGGCGGAGGCTGTTGCCAGGAAGCTGAAGGCTGACTTGCCGAAGCAGCAGAGACTGCAGGATGGTTGCCCACATATTCTGGGATGTAGGGCGAATGATACGAAGCTGTATGCATGACCTGCTTCGGCTGGGCTTGTTGTGCTGCTGCTTCAGCTATTTCCTTTTGCTTCTGTATAGTAACATGGCACATCCTGGTAGTATGGCCTTTGTTCTCACCGCAGAATAAGCAAAAGATTCTTCTTGGTTGATCGCCAAATCTTCCTCCGAAGCCCCTGGCGCCTCTGCCTCTTGGAGCTGGTGGCCGGAAGGAGCTTTGCTGTTGTCCAGAAGCCTGCGAGGAGCATTGTGGCCTTTGCTGTTGGCTTCCTCTGTCATCATTTTGCGTAGAATTGTGAATTGATCTCACATGCCTCGGGTAAAACCTCCCTCCGAAGCCCCTGGTCATTTCAGAAAATCTGAAAGCCTCCTCCCTTCTTTGGCGAAAGTCATTGTCGGCCCGAATGTATTCATCCATTTTCTGGAGAAGCTTCTCCAAAGTTTGAGGAGGCTTTCTGGCGAAGTACTGAGCTGACGGACCTGGCCGAAGCCCCTTGATCATGGCCTCAATGACAATTTCATTGGGCACCGTTGGTGCCTGTGCCCTCAAACGCAAGAACCTTCGGACATATGCCTGAAGGTATTCTTCGTGGTCCTGAGTGCACTGGAACAGAGCCTGAGCAGTGACCGGCTTCGTCTGAAATCCTTGAAAGCTGGTTAACAACAAATCCTTCAGCTTCTGCCATGAAGTGATCGTTCCTGGTCGAAGGGAGGAATACCAGGTTTGAGCAACACTTCTGACAGCCATAACGAAAGATTTGGCCATGACTGAAGCATTGCCACCGTACGAAGACACTGTTGCTTCGTAGCTCATCAAGAACTGCTTCGGGTCTGAATGGCCATCAAATACGGGGAGCTGAGGCGGCTTGTAGGACGGAGGCCAAGGTGTAGCCTGTAACTCAGCGGACAGAGGAGAAGCATCATCAAAAACAAAATTCCCACGATGGAAATTGTCATACCAGTCGTCTTCGTTGTGAAAGCCCTCCTGATGAAGGTCTTGATGCTGAGGCCTTCGGTGTTGCTCATCCTGAGCAAGATGACGAACTTCTTCAGAGGCTTCATCTATCTGCCTCTGCAGTTCAGCTAGCCTGGCCATCTTCTCCTTCCTGCGTTGAACCTGCTGCTGAAGGATTTCCAGATTCTGAATCTCCTGATCTAGATCATCCTCCGGATGTGTTGGACTGGTAGCCTTCCTCTTCTGGCTTCGTGCCTCTCTGAGAGAAAGGACGTCTTGATTGGGGTCCAGCGGCTGCAGCGTGCCAGCCCCTGGTGCTGAAGCCTTCTTCGGCGGCATGACGAAGCTGATGCTTGCCGAAGGTGTCGAAAAGCTCAGGAAATGGAAGTGAGTTCACCGGAGGTGGGCGCCAATGTTGGGGACTTGTTCTCAAATGCTATGAGTTAAGAACAAGGCAACACAGAAAATGTTAAACGATAAAGTCCTTCGTCCTTTGAAGCATTATTTCCCTTAGGATATAACGATCTCCGGACGAAGGTCATGAAGGACGAACCTTCATCATCACAGTATACAAAAGACGAAGCATATAAAACATAAAAAATAACATGAATATTTATATAATATTATTCATTTAACTTTGTTATATTATCATAGAGAAATAGAAACAATATTGTATTATAAGTGTACCTTCGGCTTGGAAGGAAATGAAAGTACAAGTGTGACGCAAAAAGCGAATGCCAAGTCAGCGTGAACAGTACGGGGGTACTGTTCACCTATTTATAGGCACGGGATACAACCCATACAAAATTACATACATGCCCTTTACATTTGGTGATAATTCCATAGCAATCTGTCGAGGTCTAAATGGCCTTTTCATCTTTAAGTCGGTTCCCTTTTCTGCGAACATGCCGAAGCTTTCCTGCTTCACAGCTTCGGCACTGCCAACCTTCGTATCTTTTGAGGTTCTCCCTCTTTGATATAAGTCCGAAGGTACCTGTTCACACATTACACTCTAGAAACACTGTTAAATCATGTTTTTGAGGACCTTCGGAAGCCGAAGGCCCCCAACACTTTTGATCAACGGACTTACCTCCTTTGTTGAGGTCCACATGTCCGTCGGTGCCCATTGGTGTCTTTGCGGGCTTGGCGTCCTTCATCCCGAACCGCTTGAGCAAGTCTTGCGTGTATTTCATTTGGGAGATGAAGGTGCCGTCCTTGAGTTGCTTCACTTGGAACCCAAGGAAGTAGTTCAACTCGCCCATCATAGAAATCTCAAATTTCTGTGTCATCACCCTGCTAAACTCCTCACAAGACTTTTGGTTAGTAGAACCAAATATTATGTCATCGACATAAATTTGGCACACAAATAGGTCACCATCACAAGTCTTAGTGAAAAGAGTTGGATCGGCTTTCCCAACCTTGAAAGCATTAGCAATTAGGAAATCTCTAAGGCATTCATACCATGCTCTTGGGGCTTGCTTAAGTCCATAGAGCGCCTTAGAGAGCTTACACACATGGTCGGGGTACCGTTCATCCTCAAAGCCAGGGGGTTGCTCCACGTACACCTCCTCCTTGATTGGCCTGTTGAGGAAAGAGCTCTTCACATCCATTTGAAACAACCTGAAAGAATGGTGAGCGGCATAGGCTAACAAAATGCGAATAGACTCTAGCCTAGCCACAGGAGCAAAAGTCTCCTCAAAATCCAAATCTGCGAATTGGGCATAACCTTTTGCCACAAGTCGAGCCTTGTTTCTTGTCACCACCCCGTGCTCGTCTTGCTTGTTGCGGAACACCCACTTGGTTCCCACAACGTTTTGCTTGGGACGTGGCACCAGGCTCCAAACTTCATTTCTCTTGAAGTTGTTGAGCTCTTCCTGCATGGCCAACACCCAATCCGGATCTTGCAAGGCCTCTTCTACCCTGAAAGGCTCAATAGAAGAGACAAACGAGTAATGCTCACAAAAGTTAGCTAGTCTTGAGCGAGTAGTTACTCCCTTGCTTATATCACCCAGAATCTGGTCGACGGGATGATTCCTTTGAATCGTCGCTCAGATTTGAGTTGGAGGTGCCCGTGGTGCCTCTTCCTCCATAACTTGATCATCTTGTGCTCCCCCTTGATCACACACCTCTTCTTGATGAACCTGTTCATCTTCTTGAGTTGGGGGGTGCACCATTGTTGAGGAAGAAGGTTGATCTCGCTCTTGTTGTTCCTGTGGTCGCACATCTCCAATCACCATGGTGCAAATTGCGTTCGTTGGAACATCATCTTCATCTACATCATCAAGATCAACTTGCTCTCTTGGAGAGCCATTAGTTTCATCAAATACAACGTCGCTAGAGACTTCAACCAAACCCGATGATTTGTTGAAGACTCTATACGCCTTTGTATTTGAGTCATAACCTAGCAAAAATCCTTCTACAGCTTTGGGAGCAAATTTAGAATTTCTACCTTTCTTCACTAGAATATAACATTTACTCCCAAATACACGAAAGTACGAAACATTGGGTTTGTTAGCGGTTAGAAGCTCATACGAGGTCTTCTTGAGGAGGCGATGAAGGTAGACCCGGTTTATGGCGTGGCAAGTAGGGGTGGGCGTTCGGGTTACCCGAAAATTTCGGGTCGGGTAATTCGGGTTTTAAAAATTTCGGGTTTTGAGAATCGATACCCGAAATTACAACGGGTTTTGCAATACCCGAAAATTCGGGTACCCGGAATTTCGGGTTCGGGTTCGGGTATTCCCGAACTACCCGAACTATTGTGTCGGCTTTGTAAAAACACATACACCCTATTAAATTAGTATAAAAATATAGTTTGAATAATGATATGTGGAATTATAAAACACAAGCAATCTACAATTACAAGTTATGCGCACTTACACATAATTATAGATGTACAAATTAATAATTAAGCATGACATTAGTACATGACACAAGAAAGTTCGGGTAATTCGGGTATTTCGGGTACCCGATTGTGATACCCGAATTACCCGAAATAAATTCGGGTTTTGCAAGTTGCTACCCGAAATTCTCGAACAAAATTCGGGTTTCGGGTATTTCGGGTTCGGGTTCGGGTATTTCGGGTTCGGGTTTCGGGTTACGGGTTTTTTGCCCAGTCCTAGTGGCAAGCTGTGTTCACAGCTTCCGACCAAAACCGCTCGGGCGTCTTGAATTCTCCAAGCATCGTCCTTGCCATGTCTATAAGCATTCTGTTCTTCCTCTCTACCACACCGTTTTGCTGTGGTGTGTAGGGAGCGGAGAACTCGTGCTTGATTCCTTCCTCCTCAAGGTACTCCTCCACTTGTAAGTTCTTGAATCGAACCCGTTGTCGCTTCTTATCTTTTTCACCTTGAGCTCAAATTCATTTTGAGCTCTCCTTAGAAAGCGCTTTAGGGTCCCTTGGGTTTCTGATTTATCCTGCAAAAAGCATACCCAAGTGAAGCGGGAAAAATCATCAACAATAACAAGACCATACTTACTTCCCCCGATGCTGAGATAGGCGATGGGTCCGAAGAGGTCCATATGAAGTAGCTCCAAAGGTCTTGACGTGGTCATCACGTTCTTGCTGTGATGAGTATTTCCCACCTGTTTACCTGCTTGACAAGCTGCACAAGGTCTATCTTTTTCGAAAGATACATTGTTTAGACCTAACACATGTTCTCCCTTTAGAAGTTTATGAAGGTTCTTCATCCCAACATGTGCTAGACGGCGATGCCACAGCCAGCCCATGCTAGTCTTAGCCATTAAGCATGCATCTAGATCGGCCTCCTCTTTCAAAAAATCAACTAAATTGAGTTTGCCGTCTAGTACACCCTTAAACGCTAATGAACCATCACTCCTAAAGACAGACACATCTACATTGGTAAATAGACAATTGTATCCCATATTACACAGTTGACTAACAGACAATAAGTTGTATCCGAGCGATTCAACAAAGAACACATTAGATATGGAATGCTCAGATGAAATGGCTATCTTTCCTAGACCTTTAACCTTGCCTTGGTTCCCATCTCCAAAGATGATCAAATCTTGGGAATCTTTGCTCTTGACGTAGGAGGTGAACATCTTCTTCTCCCATGTCATGTGGTTTGTGCATCCGCTGTTGATAATCCAGCTTGAGCCCCCGGATGCATAAACCTGCAAGGCAATTTTAGGCTTGGGTCTTAGGTACCCAACTCTTGTTGGGTCCTACAAGGTTAGTTACAACATCCTTTGGGACCCAAATGCAAGTTGCATTTGGCCCCCAATTTCCTAGCAATCACTTTCTTATTTTTACATGAAAGTACAAAAGTAGTATTGCACGTATGGAAAACAGTAGCAGATTCATTATGCATTTTCCTAGGCACATGTTGAATAACATTTCCCTTCCTAGGCCTACTTCTACCATGTACAAAAGTAGAACTTGAAGCAATCATAGCATGTGAATCATAAGCATCATAACTCCTATTATAATGAGCATTCATAGAAAATTTTCTATCATAGATGAATGCATGATTCCTTTGAGTGCTACTAGCCATAGGGGCCTTCCCTTTCTCCTTGTTGGGAATGGGAGCCCTTTGGCCTGTTAAGTTCTTGGCTTCCTTGCGAAAGCCAAGCCCATCCTTAATTGAGGGGTGTCTACCAACAGTGTAGGCATCCCTAGCAAATTTTAATTTATCAAAGTCATTTTTGCAAGTCTTAAGTTGGGCATTAAGACTTGCCACTTCACCATTTAATTTTGTAATAGAAGTAAGGTGCTCAACACATGCATCAACATCAAAATCCTTACACCTATTACAAATGACAACATGCTCTACACAAGAACTAGATTTATTAACTACTTCTAGTAGCTTAGCATTTAAATCATCATTAATACTCTTTGAGCTAGACACAGTTTCATGACAAGCAGACAATTCCGAAGAAAGCATTTCATTCCTTTTAACCTCTAAAGCAAGAGACTTTTCCACATTTACAAACTTACCATGTTCTTCAAATAGAATATCCTCTTGCTTTTCTAAAAGTCTATTCTTCTCATTTAAAGCATCAATCAATTCATTGATTTTATCTACTTTAGTTCTATCTAAACCTTTGAATAGACTTGTGTAATCTACTTCATCATCACTAGAGTCATCATCACTTTAAGTAGTATACTTAGGGGTATCTCAAGCGCTTACCTTTTTCTCCTTTGCCATGAGGCAAGTATGGCGCTCGTTGGGGAAGAGAGATGACTTGTTGAAGGCCGAGGCGGCGAGTCCTTCATCGTCGGAGTCGGAAGAAGAGCAATCCGAATCCCATTCTTTGCCAAGATGCGCCTCACCTTTCGCCTTCTTGTAAGCCTTCTTCTTCTCCCTCTTCCCGTGTCTTTCATCTCCCTGGTCATTTTCATTATCGGGACATTGAGCAATAAAGTGACCAGTCTTACCGCACTTGAAGCAGGAGCGCTTTCCCCTTGTTTTGTTCTTGTTGGGATAGTCCTTGCGTCCTTTCAATGCAGTCTTGAAGCGCTTGATGATGAGAGCCATCTCATCTTCATTTAGTCCGGCCGCCTCAACTTGTGCCACCTTGCTTGGTAGCGCCTCCCTGCTGCTTGTTGCCTTGAGAGCAATGGGTTGAGGCTCGTAGATAGGTAGAGGGCCATTGAGAGCATCATCCACGTATCGCGCTTCCTTCACCATCATCCGCCCGCTCACAAACTTCCCAAGAATCTCCTCGGGAGTCATCTTTGTGTACCTGGGATTTTCATGGATGAGGTTCACAAGATGAGGATCAATGACAGTAAAAGACCTGAGCATAAGTCAGACAACGTCGTGGTCCGTCCATCTCGTGCTTCCATAGCTCCTGATCTTGTTGACCAGGGTCTTGAGCCTATTGTACGTTTGCTTTGGCTCCTCTCCCCTGATCATTGCAAACCTTCCTAGCTCGCCTTCCACCAACTCCATTTTGGTGATCATGGTGGTGTCGTTTCCCTCATGTGAAATCTTGAGGGTGTCCCATATTTGCTTGGCGTTGTCCAAGCCGCTCACCTTGTTGTATTCATCCCTGCACAATGATGCTAGCAAAACAGTGGTAGCTTGTGCATTTTTATGGATTTGCTCATTAATGAAAACGGGATGTACTATCAAAATGCATCCTGTTCTCAACTACCTCCCAAATACTAGGATGAAGAGAGAAAAGGTGACTACACATTTTGTGACTCTGAGAGCACCTAGAGGGGGGGGTGAATAGGTGCTCCTATAAAAACTTGAAACTTAATCCGCAAAACTTGATTAGGAGTTAGCACGAATAAGCCAAGTGGCTAGAGAGGAGAACTCGCACAACACGATAACCATAAAGATATCAACACAGAGATGGCACGGTGGTTTATCCTGTGGTTCGGCCAAGTCCAACACTTGCCTACTCCACGTTGTGGCGTCCCAATGGACGAGGGTTGCAATCAACCCCTTTCAAGCGGTCCAAAGACCCACTTGAATACCACGGTGTTTTGCTTTCACTTTACTATATCCCGCTTGCGAGGAATCTCCACAACTTGGAGCCTCTCGCCCTTACACTTTGAAGTTCACAAAGAAGCACAGAGTAAGGGAGGGATGAGCAACACACACAAGACACCAAATCAAAGTACCAACACGCACACAAGTCGCAACAAAAGCTCACAACACAACCCTGCGAGTTCACAACTCAAAGAGAGCTCTAATTGCTATCACAAAGAATCAAATGCGTGGAATCAAAGTCTTGGTGCTTAGGAATGCTTAGAGAATGCTTGGTGTCCTCCTCCATGCGCCTAGGGGTCCCTTTTATAGCCCCAAGGCAGCTAGGAGCCGTTGAGTGCATTCCAGGAAGGCAATTCTTGCCTTCTGTCGCCTGGCGCACCGGACAGTCCGGTGCGGATCTCCTTCCTTATTTGGCGAAGCCGACCGTTGGCGCACCGGACACTGTCCGGTGCACACCGGACAGTCCGGTGCCCCCCTTCCGACCGTTGGCTCGGCCACCTGTCTCGCGCGGATTCCGTGGCCGACCGTTGGCCCGGCCGACTGTTGGTTCATCGGACAGTCCGGTGCACACCGGACAGTCCGGTGAATTTTAGCCGTACGCCGTTAATCACTTCCCGAGAGCAGTAAGTTCGCCTGAGCCAGCCTGGCACACCGGACAGTCCGGTGCACCCAGACAGAGCTGACTTTGGCTGAACAAAGCCATCTTTAATTTCAACTTGATTTTTCCTGTTTCCAGCACTTAGACACAATACATTAGTCTCTAAAACAATGTACTAAGTCTGAGAAACATACCTTTATACTTGATTTGTACTTTGTCCACCATTTAACACTTAGGCACTTGTGTTGGTCACTAAATCACCAAAATACTTAGAAATGGCCCAAGGGCACATTTCCCTTTCAGACTCCAAAAAGCGTAGTCCTCTCCATCAAAGTGTGGAGGTTTACCAAGCGAAAAAGAAAGCAAATGGGCATTGGAATTATACGGAATACAAGAATAATCAAATGAAAAGTTTGAGTTAATCGATTTCTTTTTCTCGTCGTAGTCATCGTCTCTTGGGGAAGAAGAAGACTCATCGCTGTCGTAGTAGACGATCTTCTTGATGCGCCTCTTCTTCTTCATGTCCTTCTTCTTGTGACTCAAGCCAGAGTCACTGGGCTTGTCGTATCTTGGCTCGTTGAAGATGGACTCCTTCTCCTTGTTGTTGACCACCATCCCCTTTCCCTTAGGATCCATCTCTTCGAACGATTAGTCCCTTTCGTGAAGAGAACGGCTCCGATACCAATTGACAGCACCTAGAGGGGGGTGAATAGGTGATCTTGTAAAAATCAAATACTTGTAGCCACAAAACTTGGTTAAGAGTTAGTGCAATAGGACCAAGTGGCTAAGGACCGAGCTTTTGTGAAACACAATGATCACAAAGAAAGACAACACAAAAGACACGGTGATTTATCCCATGGTTCGGCCAAGTATAGCACTTGCCTACTCCACGCTGTGGCGTCCCAATGGACGAGGGTTGCACTCAACCCCTTTCAAGTGATCCAATGATCAACTTGAATACCACGGTGTTTTCCTTGCTTATACTTTCTCCCGTTTGCGAGGAATCTCCACAACTTAGAGCCTCTCGCCCTTAAAATTGATGATCACAGAGAAGCACGGAAGTAAGGGAGGGGAGAGTAACACACACAAGACTCAAAACAAGAGCACAATCACGCACACAAAGCCACAACTTGAGCTCACAACACAACTCGAGGAGTTCTCTACTCAAATGGGGCTCAAGTCACTATCTCGAAGAATCGAATGCGCGAGAATGGAGTCTTGTTGATTAGGAATGATCAAGGAATGCTTGGGTGACTCCTCCATGCGCCTAGGGGTCCCTTTTATAGCCCCAAGGTAGCTAGGAGCCGTTAGAACCCAACAAGTAAGGCAATTCTTGCCTTCTGTCGGGTGGCGCACCGGACAGTCCGGTGCACCACCGGACAACCACTGTAGCATGTTTGGTGCGGATCTCTTTCCATTCCTGGCGCAGTCGACCGTTGGATCTTCAGGCTGGTTGGCGCACCGGACACTGTCCGGTGCACACCGGACAGTCTGGTGCCCCCTACCTACTGTTGGAGCGGGCCATGCGTCGCCCACGGATTTGGCGGCCGACCGTTGCGCTGGCGACCGTTGGCTCACCGGACAGTCCAGTGCACCACCGGACAGTCCGGCGAATTATAGCCGTACGCCGCCGAAGTTTTCCCGAGAGTGGCCAATTCGCCGGAGACTAGTCTGGTGCACCGAACACTATCCGGTGCACCACCGGACACTGTCCGGTGCACCACCAGACAGTCCGGTGTGCCAGACTGAGCAGAGTCTTGGCTGCTTCGAGCCAAGTTCTTCTCTTCTTTTCTTTTCTCTGATTCTTGCACTTAGACAAATATATTAGTACACAAAAACCAATGTACTAAGTCTAGAATCATACCTTCTTGTTGATTTGCACTTCATTCATCATTTGGCATATAATAATCCACTTAATATGTGTTGGACACTTAATCACCAAAATATACTAGAAATGGCCCAAGGACACATTTCCCTTTCAATAATGGCAAAGAATTTGACAACACCAACATTCTTGAGTACTGTGATGAAATTGGGATCAAGCATGAAGTATCTGCAACATATACACCTCAACAAAATGGAGTTGTTGAAAGGAAAAACAGGACCTTGATCACTCTTGCAAGAACAATGATTGATGAGTATAACACACCGGAGAGGTTTTGGGCCGAAGCTGTCAACACTGCATGTTATGCATCAAATATGCTATTTCCTCACCGGCTGCTTGCGAAGACTCCCTATGAACTGCTAAATGGGAAAAGCCAGACGTCTCCTTCTTCCAGGTGTTTGGATGCAAATGCTACATCTACAAGAAACGCCATCACCTAGGGAAGTTTCAAAGACGTTGTGATATTGGTGTTCTATTGGGTTATTCATTAGAGTCCAAAGCATATCGAGTATTCAATCATGCCACTGGCGTGGTAGAAGAAACATATGATGTGGAATTTGATGAGACTAATGGCTCCCAAGGAGCACTTAAAAATCTTGATGATGTAGGTGATGAGCCACTTAGGGAAGCAATGAAGAACATGCCAATTGGAGCTATCAAACCAAAAGAAGATGAAGAAGAGGTGCAAAACATTGACATGCCTTCTTCATCAAATGTACCACAAGATGATGAAAAAGATGAGAGGCATGCAAATGAAGATACATTTGTCTCTCATGAACAAGCAAGGGTACAAGCCGAAGATGTTGATGCTCCAGGATCTTCTTCCCAAGTGGTTGACAGGAGAAATTCATCACTACTTCAAGCTCATCCTCAAAACCAAATCATTGGGAGTCCTTCACAAGGGGTTATTACTCGATCACATAGACATGCTTCTTTTATTGAACGTCACTCCTTTGTTTCTTGTGTTGAGCCTACATGTATAGATGAGGCGCTACAGGATCCGGACTGGGTGAACGCCATGCATGAAGAACTTAACAACTTCACCCGTAACCAAGTTTGGACCCTGGAGAAGCCCCCACAAGATGCAAGAATCACTGGAACAAAGTGGGAGTTCAGAAACAAACAAGATGATCAAGGCGTGATTGTAAGGAACAAGGCAAGACTTATTACAAAGGGATTCTCTCAAGTTGAAGGCTTAGATTTTGGAGAGACCTTTGCACCGGTTGCTCGACTGGAAGCCATCCATATCCTACTCGCATATGCATCATGCTATGATATAAAGCTTTATAAAATGGATGTAAAAAGTGCATTTTTAAATGGCTTCATAAATGAACTTGTATATGTTGAGCAACCACCTGGTTTTGAAGACCTTAGATATCCTAACCATGCTTACAGGTTGTCCAAGGCGCTATATGGGCTAAAGCAAGCTCCAAGGGCTTGGTATGAGCGTCTTCGCGACTTCCTCATCGAAAAGGGCTTCAAGATCGGGACCGTCGACACAACTCTATTCACAAAGAAACATAACGGTGATATTTTCATTTGTCAAGTATATGTTGATGACATAATCTTTGGCTCGACAAATGACTATCATTGCAAGGAATTTGGTGAGTTGATGTCGAAGGAGTTCGAGATGTCAATGATTGGTGAGCTAACGTACTTCCTCGGCTTTCAAGTCATGAAAATGAAAGATGGTAACTTTCTCTCACAAGAGAAGTATACCAAAGACTTGTTGAAAAGGTTCAACATGGAGAAGTGCAAACCAATCAAGACACCTATGCCAACTAATGGACATCTTGACCTAGATGAGGGAGGTAACCCGGTTAATCAAACTCTCTACCGTTCTATGATTGGTAGTTTATTGTATCTTACCGCATCTAGGCCCGATATCATGTTTAGTGTCTGTATGTGTGCTAGATTTCAATCTAATCCTAAGAAAGCTCATTGTTGGGACCATGCTTCGTCGCCGAAGGTCCTGCAGGAAGAAACAGCTTCGGCTAAAGCTGCTTATACATGATGACCGAAGCTACCACTCATGAAGCTTCGGTGTTATAACATATCCGAAGATGAAGGGTCGAACCGACTTAAAGATAGAATGACAGTTTAGTCCATAAGGGTCTGAGTCATTGTTGTAAACTTTTATAAGGGGCATAATTGCAATTCCTTACAGGCTGTGTCCTGTGCCTATAAATAGTGAACAGTATTCCTTTACTGTTCACGGATTCCTGTAATTACAAACGCATCACTCGGGAATTATTATTTGTCAAGGCAAAGGTATAAATGTACCTAAACATTATGTTATAACATTTTAGATTTATATAATAAGATTTGCGAATGATGTCATTTATTTCTGATATATTTATCTTTAATGTTTCACATTTTATATTACTTTGTATTATTTTGTAAGTTTAATCACGAAGGTGTAACCTTCGTGATATTCTACTCATGGTCTTCGTCCGAAGTTCATTAAATCCTTGGGGAGATAATGCTTCAGCGGACGAAGGGCATTAATATTTAACATTTTATGTTGCCTTGTTCTTAATTCATAGCATTTGAGAACAAGTCCCCAACATTGGCGCCCACCTCCGGTGAACTCACTTCCACTTTCCTGAGACAATGGCTTCGTTCAAGAACCAAGCTGGAACTACTTCGGCTCCGAAGCTGATTCTCCCGATAACAGGTGGTTCATGCTCAGAGCTGGCTAACAAGAAACAGAAGAAGGAGGCACAGAGAAGAGTACAACATGTAGGGGTACAAGGACCTTTCATCAAGTCAAGATGGTCTCACATTCCAATTACCTTCTCCCAAGAGGACCTTCAGCTCAAGGATTACCCACACAATGATGCTATGGTTATCTCTTGTGTGATCAAAGGATTTCTGGTCCATAATGTTTTGGTTGATACAGGCAGTGCAACTGATATCATATTTGCTAAGGCCTTCAGACAGATGCAAGAGCCCGAAGACAAGATCCATGATGTCACACATCCCCTTTGTGGCTTCGGAGGAAGGCAGATTGTAGCACTTGGAAAAATCACAATGCCAGTAACCTTCGGATTTATCAACAACACAAGGACTGAACAAGTTGTGTTCGACATTGTTAACATGGAATACCCTTACAAGGCAATCATTGGTCGTGGTACTCTCAATGCTTTCGAAGCAATTCTTCATCCAGCATATCTTTGCATGAAGATACCTTCGGACCAAGGACCTATTGCCATTCATGGAAGTCAGGAAGCTGCCAAAAGGGCCGAAGGAAACTGGACAGACTCAAAAGCAATCCATAACATAGATGGAGTTGAAGCTTGTGAGCAGTACAAGTTTAGAAGGGAGAAAGCTGCTTCGGCCGATCAGCCGAAGCCCGTGCTTTTATGTGATGACATAGTAGAGCAGAAGGTGCTATTGGGATCCCAACTGTCTGAAGAACAGGAGAAAACCTTGATAAGGTTTCTATTCAACAACAAAGATGTTTTTGCATGGTCAGCCAATGATCTTTGTGGAGTCAACAGGGATGTTATTGAACACTCGCTCAACGTTGACCCATCCTTTAGACCCAGAAAGCAGAGGCTTCGGAAGATGTCTGATGACAAGGCCGAAGGTGCTCGGAATGAAGTGAAAAGGCTCCTCAGTGCCGGAGTTATCAGAGAGGTAAAATACCTAGAATGGCTGGCTAACACTGTTATGGTAAAAAAGGCCAATGGTAAATGGAGAATGTGTATTGATTTTACTGATCTCAACAAGGCCTGTCCGAAGGACGAGTTTCCATTGCCAAGGATAGATTCTCTAGTCGATGCAGCAGCTTCATCAGAGCTTATGAGTCTGCTGGATTGTTATTCAGGCTATCATCAAATTTAGATGAAGAAGGAGGATGAGCCAAAAACCAGCTTCATAACCCCTAGTGGAACATATTGTTACCTTCGGATGCCTGAGGGGCTAAAAAATGCTGGAGGAAGCTTCAGCAGAATGACAACGAAGGTTCTTCATTCTCAGATAGGCAGAAATGTGCTAACTTATGTTGATGATATCATTGTAAAAAGCACGAAGCAAGATAATCACATTGCTGATCTGCAGGAGACCTTCGCTAATTTTAGACAGGCCGGTTTAAAGTTGAATCTAGAAAAATGTGTCTTCGGAGTGAAGAAAGGGAAATTTCTTGGTTGTCTAGTTTCAACAAAAGGGATTGAGGCTAATCCAAATAAAATTGAAGCTATCCTTCGAATGGAACCACCAAGTACAAAAAAGGGGGCTCAAAGATTGACAGGAAGACTGGCATCTCTTAACAGATTTATATCTAGATCAGCAGAGAGAAATTTACCATTTTTCGAAGTGGTGAAATCAGCCGAAGTTTTTCAATGGGGACCAGTTCAGCAGAGAGCCTTCGAAGAGCTGAAGCAATATTTGATAGACCTAACAACACTAACTCCACCAATGCCAGGGGCTCCTCTATTATTATATGTGGCAGCTTCGCACTCAGCGGTAAGTGCAGCACTTGTCCAGGAGAGGCTTGAAGGCCAAGTCAAAAAGCAAGCCCCAATATACTTTGTATCCGAAGTTCTTAGTTTATCAAAGAAAAATTATACAGAATTGGAGAAGGTGCTGTATGCTGTTTTGATGACCTCCAGGAAGCTTCGGCACTATTTTCAGGCATACAATATAGTTGTTCCTTCTTCACAACCGTTGAAGGACATTATGAGAAATAGAGAAGCTACTGGAAGGGTTGGAAAATGGGCTGCAGAACTCAATGAATTTTGTATTGATTATGTGCATAGATATTCAATTCAGTCCCAAGCATTGGCAGACTTCATTGCTGACTGGACGCCAGGGACTCAGGAAGAAGAAGCGAGTAAAGATGCTGAAGTTTGGACAGTATTTTGCGATGGATCTTGGGGAACCTTCGGAGCAGGAGTTGCTGCTGTGTTGGTTGCACCTTCCGAAGTTAAAACTTGTTATGCAACAAGACTTAATTTCAGTTGCACAAATAACATTGCTGAGTACGAAGCTTTACTCCTTGGTCTTCGGAAGCTAAAGGCGATGGGAATCAGAAGGGCGGTTCTTAAAACTGATTCCCAGGTTATTTCTGGTCATATTGACAAAAGTTATAAAGCAAGAGATCCGAAGCTTGA
Organism: Zea mays; assembly: GCF_902167145.1. Taxonomy (NCBI): domain Eukaryota; kingdom Viridiplantae; phylum Streptophyta; class Magnoliopsida; order Poales; family Poaceae; genus Zea; species Zea mays. The sequence continues at coordinate 150,975,861 of NC_050099.1, read as the reverse complement.
AAAATATTTAGACACGGTCCGAAGGATTGAGGCTTCCTTCGAAGGGTTTTCTGTTAAAAATATTCCTCGTGGAGACAATGAATATGTTGATTTATTAGCTAAGTCAGCAGCACAGGGGCTGCCATTACCTTCGGAAGTATTTTTCGAAACAATAAAAGCACCTTCAGTTGAGCTTCTTGAAAGAGCAGTCCTCAACATATCCCCTGTTTATAGTGAGGACTGGAGAACTGAGATCATCTCTTTCCTCCAGGGTAACTTTCTTTCAGATGACGAAGCTTATAACAAGAGGATAGAGGCAAGAGCTCGACCATATGTTATAATAGAAGGGGAACTATACAAGCGTGGGGTCTATTCTCCGTTACTCAAGTGTTTATCCAGAGCCGAAGGTATAGAATTGATGAAGGAAATACACGCAGGCTTATGTGGATCTCACATTGGATCTAGGCCTTTGCTTGGAAAAGTTTTTCGTCAAGGATTTTATTGGCCAAAGGCAGCTTCGGATGCAGCGGAATTAGTCCAAAAGTGCGAAGGTTGTCAGAAATGTGCAAGAGATAAAAAACAACCTTCGTCTTTAACTCAGTTAATACAACCCACTTGGCCATTGCAAAGGTGGGGCCTTGATTTGTTAGGTCCATTACCACCAGCACAAGGGAACTTAAGATATGTTGTAGTGGCAGTGGAATATTTTTCTAAATGGATTGAGGCAAAGCCTTTAGCCACAATAACTTCGGTCACTATTCAAAAGTTTTTCTGGCAAAACATTGTTTGTCGCTTCGGAGTGCCGAAGGCAATCACTGTGGATAATGGGACACAGTTTGATTCCGAAGCTTTCAGAGAATTTTGCGATCAAATTGGCACGAAGATCCATTTCGCATCAGTTCGACATCCGGAGTCAAATGGACTTGTTGAAAGAGCTAATGGCATCATAATGACAGGAATAATGAAGTTAATCTTCAATCAGCCCAGGGGAAAGTGGCCAGATGAATTAATCAAAGTGGTGTGGAGCCACAATACAACAGTATCAAGATCAACAGGCTTTACACCATTCAAACTATTGTTTGGTGACGAAGCAATAACTCCGGAAGAGGCCAAAGCAGGATCAATAAGAATAGTAGCTTCGGCAGAAGGCGAAGCTGAAGCTGATTACTCTGTGGAAAAAGATGCTATAGAGGGGATCAGGCTTCAAGCTGTGGAAAACATCAACAAATATCAATCTGAAACAATAAAATGGCGTGATAGAAAGGTTAAGCTAAAGAACATTGAACCAGGACACTTGGTGCTTCGAAGAGTAGCCAACCCTGAGACAGTAGGCAAATTACAGCTGAAGTGGGAAGGACCTTTTTTGGTAGTATCTTCGTCAAGACCTGGTTCATACAGATTGAAGGATATGGACGACAACGATATTCCTAGATTGTGGAATGCGGATGAGCTTCGGCGATATTATGTTTAGCTTGATGTAATTTTTTCTATTCTTTTTTGTGGCACCCTTTTCCTTTCCAAAGGGGGAGAAAGGTTTTTAATGGGGCCACAACATATAATTTTTCTTTTCCTTATTTCAATTCTATAAGAGTGATATCCCCCAAAAAATGTAAATGTAAATGCAAAGGAAAAAGAAAAGAAAATAGGGAGAAGCTCAAAAGTCGTTCCTAAGGGAATGCAGAGCTTACAGCGAAAAATAAACGCTGATTCCACCGAAAGTAAAAGGCGAAGAAGCTCCTAAGGGAGGCTTACAGGGAAAAATAAACGCTGATTCCGCCGAAAGTAAAAGGCGAAGAAGCTCCTAAGGGAGGCTTACAGCGAAAATTCAGCGCTGGTACACCGAAAAGTAAACGGTGAAGCCGAAAAATAAACGGCAAAAAGATTTAAGTCATTCCCAAGGGAATGAAGGCTATGATTATGGTTTGGAATATATTCCGATATTCATTTGCACGATACATTACATCATGACATTTGCATTCATAAACATTCATTTAGACATATATAGAATCATCATCATCATACCACAAAAAAGCAGTGCTTCGGCTATGAGGAAAAACTTCAAAGAAAGAGGAAATGTTCATGCTTCGTTGTGTACGAAAAGAAGGGAAGGCGTTTTTCGCCTTCGGCTCAAAAGTGAAGTTTCGTTCACAGCAAAGCTGTGCTTCGGCTATGAGGAAAAACTTCGAAGAAAGAGGAAATGTTCATGCTTCGTTGTGTACGAAAAGAAGGGAAGGCGTTTTTCGCCTTCGGCTCAAAAGTGAAGTTTCATTCACAGCAAAGCAGTGCTTCGACTATGAGGAAAAACTTCGAAGAAAGAGGAAATGTTCATGCTTCGTTGTGTACGAAAAGAAGGGAAGGTGTTTTTCGCCTTCGGCTCAAAAGTGAAGTTTCGTTCACAGCAAAGCAGATTGTACACGGATAAAGGAGACAAGATATATTACAAGGTATGTACAAATTTACATAAGTTTTTTCCACAATTATATTACAAAGATTTCTCCAGAATTTTTTGCAGGAAAGTCTTTTATAGCAACTGTTAAGCTTCAGCCCGTCATTCTTCAGCTTTGTCATCCTGCACATATTAAAAAGCAGAATAAGAAAGGTGCAAATTTCAAGGAGAAGGTAAAAGTAACAAATATAAGTTTCTCACCAGCTTAAGGTGGCTCCGAGCTTCGTCACCAGCCATTTTTCGCCCGCCATTTACCCAAATCTGGGTCATAAATCTGTTTCTGATGCTTCAGGCTAGGCTTGGGATATCAACCAAATCTGCTGCTGACAAGCTGAAGTTTGGCCTATTTACAATTTTTTTCGTGCGTACAGCTAGCCTTCAGGAAAGCGGTAACTGTGCCTCGAGAAGCTACCAGGGCACAGAAGTCAGCATGCCCAGCAATAACTTCGTCAAGTGCATCAACCTCGCCTTCAATGTATTCCAAGGTGCTGGGCAGGTTTTCAGCTGAAGGTGTAAATTTTTCAGAGCTGGCTCCGATAGAGTGAAACACATCCTTCAGCCGTTGCACGCATCGGCTGCCGAAATTTAGGCATTTCTCTTGAAGTTCCTTCAATGATTTTTGCAAATTTGAATTCTTCTCGATCTCAGTCTTGAGACTTGTTTCGAGGTTCTTCTTTTCCTGCTCAGATTTTTCTGACTTTTTGAGTAATTCATTCTTTAACCTGTCATTTTCGGCTTGGACCTCAGCCAGTGAGCCTTCCATAGAATGAATAATGAAGTCTTTCTTTTCTAAGGCAACTTTGTGTTCTTTAATTATGATTTCAAGGTCTTGAAGGACGAAGTCCTTTTTCTTCAGAGCAGCCTCGTAATTTTTGACTTTGTCTTCTAGATCTTTGATGATAGTTTTGTTCTTTTCCTCTTCAAGATCTTGTTGCATTCTCAGCACTTTACTTAATAGTATACTCTGCCAAAATAACCTTCGTCAGAAAACAACTCAAATTTCCTTCTTATAATAATAACAATAATAAAAATTGAGAGTTTGTTACCTTGAAATTAGCATAGAGCAGGCTACCGGCGATATGTTGTCGTTGATACCTGCAGAGGTCCGCTTCTATCTTCGGCAGGCCAACACTTTTGGAGAAGGTTCTAACAACTTTGGCCTCGGTTCGATTCCGAAGGCATCTTAGCTTCCCTTCGTTGACCCCACCAAATAGAAGAGACCCTGGTTTGTATCCACAGGATATGGCATATTTCTTCAGCTCTTCTTTTTCAGCGCCTGTTAACTCTTGTCCAAGTAGATCTTGAAAGTTAAAATTTCCTTCTTCCAAAATGTCTTCAATCTGCTCTTTTCCTTTTTCAGTTGTCGTGTTCACCGCAACCACAACAGCTTCTTCTTCAGCCATTTTCAGAAGTATATTGTCAATATCATCAAGTGTGGTTTCTAGGTTAGGATCTTCGGTGGTCCCGGCTTCGGCTCCGGTGGCTTCGGCTCCGGTAGCTTCGGCTCCGGCAGTTTCAGCCTCAGTGGTTTCGGCTCCGGTAGCTTCGGCTGCGGTGGCTTCGGCTTCGGTGGTCTCGGCAATGACAATTTTTGACACCGATGTCGGTGGCGGTGTCTGATGAATCACATCTGCCACTTGGATAATTCTTCGTTTTTTTGGCTTTGCAGGACTTTCTGCTGCCGAAGCTTCTTTGTCCTTCTGAAAAAACTTTGTCAGTTCTGGCGCCAGCGGACTTAGCTTGACAGGCAAAGGTTCAGTCATTACCTTCAGAATCTCTTCTACTTCGGCAGTAGAAGGTGTCGCAGGAGCTTCCTCCTCTCGGACTAATGTCTTTGGTTTTGGAGATGCAGGTTTTGGAGATACAGCTTTTCTTTTCCTTGGAGCAGTTACCTTCGGCTCTGGGCTCAGTTTTTTAGAAATTTCTTGTTCCTTTTTGGCCAATTTGGTGCTTCTTTGTCAAGGGCCCTGGCAATTCTTTTTCTCTTTGGGCCTTCGGCATCTCCGCCTAGTTGCTCGTAATCAGGATAGTCAAAGTTCAAGGCATCTAACACCCGATTCAACCTTCGTTTGGGGCGACTGCCGAAGGCTGATGTCATCAACTGATCTTCTTTCTTAGAATAATTTCCGAGGATATCGTTGCACATAATCTCGATTGTGTCCAACCACTCCTGGCAGGGTTTTTTAAAGTGTTTCTTAAACTTGTAATAATAAGGCAATCGAACAAGTTCTCCCTTTTTCTTTTCTCCCTCCAGCTTCGACATCTCCCAATCCCTCATTGTTGGGAACACTTTAAAAGCTAGAAATTCCTGCACCAAGTCTCTAGTGCCAATGTGATCTGAAATCACGCGAAATTCAGCCATAGCAATTTGGCTCGGGCTCCCCCTTATCATGTTGCATCGGGGCCTCGTTTCTCCGAAGGTTAGCTCCAGTGGACTCTGGACCAATTTATCTTCATCTTTATCAACTTTAACATAAAACCACTCAGATTTCCATCCGGCTGGCCATTTGCTTCGGTAGCTTATCACTGGAAACTTCGTAGTCTTGCGATAAGCAAAGTTGTAACATCCGAAATTCTCATGAAGACCATCTCCTCTGGCTTTAGTCTGATAGTGTAGTTCATGGACTCGGCAGAAACCTTCACCAAACGGTTCTACTCCCTGGCTACGAAGGGCCCAAATATAAACACTTAATCTAACAATAGCGTTAGGGGTCAGCTGATGAAGGTAAACCCCAAACTTCTTCAACACAATAGCAATCATCCCATTCAGGGGAATCTTAGGCCAGCTTTAAAGAAGCTTTTGAACACCACAACCTCATTCTTTTCCGGCTTCGGAATAGTTTCCTCCCCGCCGAAACGAACCAGCTCCTTTTTTGCCTCACTAAAGTAACCCAGCTTCACCAATTTTGGAAGATCAGCTTCAGAGATGGTGGACTTTCCAAAGTCCAAATGACTAGGTTTGCTTGGCGTCCCGCAGCTGTACTCATCTTCGGAACCAACTTCTTCGACATCAGCTTGCGTTGCTTCGGCAGCAGGTGTGTCCTCTGATGGAACCAGCCCAGAGCGCCTCATTGCTTCAGAAATCGGAACAGTTTCAATGGCTTCGATCTCGTCTCCATCACGCTCAACCCTAGCTGTGGAGCGTATTCTGGCCATTTGATTTTAAATTTTCTTGAAAAATTCTTTGGAAGTCAATAACCTTTTTTCCGAAGCTCTTATCGTGACGAAGCACAATCCAAACTGGAGCTTCGTTTGAATGCAAAAATCAAGCTTCGGCTATGATTAATTTTTTGGCAGCAAAACAGTGCAATAGCAATGAATGCTGTGGTAACTTCACACCTACCTGTCTATTTATATAGTGCTGCAGGTAAGAAGGTGAATCGTCAGGATTTTTTTCACCGGGCAAACAGTCGCCCGCACCCACTGCATGGTGGGCCGCAAAAACCAAGAAAGTGAACCTGCATGGTGGGACCGCTCCGCGCTCGGAAACTGCATTGTTTCTCGGCAACGAGCTCAGGGAAGGTGTTTTTCGGACCTTCGGCTTCCCGAAGCCTAAGAGACTTTTTTCACGGATCAATCTCGTTACGAAAAACGATCTAGCACAGCGAAGGGGCTACTGTTGGGACCATGCTTCGTCGCCGAAGGTCCTGCAGGAAGAAACAGCTTCGGCTAAAGCTGCTTATACAAGATGACCGAAGCTACCACTCATGAAGCTTCGGTGTTATAACATATCCAAAGATGAAGGGTCGAACCGACTTAAAGATAGAATGACAGTTTAGTCCATAAGGGTCTGAGTCATTGTTGTAAACTTTTATAAGGGGCATAATTGTAATTCCTTACAGGCTGTGTCCTGTGCCTATAAATAGTGAACAGTATTCCTTTACTGTTCACGGATTCCTGTAATTGCAAACGCATCACTCGGGAATTATTATTTGTCAAGGCAAAGGTATAAATGTACCTAAACATTATGTTATAACATTTTAGATTTATATAATAAGATTTGCGAATGATGTCATTTATTTCTGATATATTTATCTTTAATGTTTCACATTTTATATTACTTTGTATTATTTTGTAAGTTTAATCACGAAGGTGTAACCTTCGTGATATTCTACTCGTGGTCTTCGTCCGAAGTTCATTAAATCCTTGGGGAGATAATGCTTCAGCGGACGAAGGGCATTAATATTTAACATTTTATGTTGTCTTGTTCTTAATTCATAGCATTTGAGAACAAGTCCCCTACACTCATCTTCACGCTATTAAAAGAATTCTTAGGTATCTCAGGCACACCCCAAGCGTTGGTCTGTGGTATCCCAAAGGAGCTACTTTTGACTTAATTGGCTATTCCGATTCGGATTATGCCGGTTGCAAAATTGATAGAAAAAGTACTTCTGGGGGTGCCATTTGCTTGGGAGATCACTAGTTTCATGGACATCCAAAAAGCAAAATAGTGTTGCCTTGTCAACCGCCGAAGCGGAATACGTTGCCGCGGGTGCTTGTTGCACACAAATTTTATATATGAAACAAACTCTTCTAGACTATGGCGTAGTTCTAGAAAAGGTACCTTTGTTGTGTGACAATGAGAGTGTTGTTAAAATTGCTAATAATCATGTACAACACTCTCGCACCAAGCACATTGATATCCGTCATCACTTCCTTAGAGATCATGTTGCTAAAGGAGACATCCTTTTAGAAGGAGTGAGGTCGGAAGATCAATTAGCGGATATTTTCACTAAGCCACTTAATAAGACCCGCTTTCGCATGTTGAGGAATGAATTAAATATACTTGATCTCAGAAATTTTATTTAAAATGTCAAATGGTTTTGTCAAGCTTGCATTGCATATTTACATTTCTTGTATTGCATCTAGGGCTTGTCTAACCTAGTTGAGATAACCGCCAACAAAGCGAGTGAAAAAGCTTAACTCGGATCAAACTTGACAAGTCTTAGTTTCAAACTTTTAGCACTTAAATTCTTACTTTTTATGCAATTGTTGGTTCTTGAAATATGCATGAGGTACTGCACTTAGGAGAAGTATTCAAAACTCAAATCACTCTTGAAAACCCCTAGTGCAAAGCCAAAATGCAAATTTCACCATTTGCCTATTTTTCTCTAAAAACTATCTAGCCTATGGCAAAATATTTTGAAAATTATGAGAAAATATATGAGGGTGCCAATACCTATCCCAACAAGTGTTATTTTGTGTGATTATAAGTTGGGATTCGGTTTGGTTGAAAATTAAATAGAAAAATTAAAAAATTTCAAATTTTCCCTCTGTCTGGGCTCACCGGACAGTCCGGTGTGCACCGAACACTGCACTGTGCACTGTCCGGTGCACCGGCCGCGCGCGCGCAAGAACTCTCTTTCCTGTGCGCTGTCCGGTGGTTCACCGGACAGCTACTGTGCGCTGTCCGGTGTGCACCGGACAGGCACTGTAGACTGTCCGGTGCGCCCATATTAGGTTTTAAAAATCCTTTCCCCGCCCGAGCCCGGGGCAGGGAACATTTTCTCTGTCTCTCACCGCTGCTCCCCTCCGGCGATCCTCCGGTGATCTCCCTCGGCTGAGCTCTTCACTCCTCTCTGGTGAGCTCCTCCTCTTCCCTCTCTCTTCTATTTCCTCTGTTACTCAGTAAATGGAGCTCCTGCCCACCTCTAGTGCTTGATTCAAATCCTTATGAATTCCTGTGAATCCATGTGGTTGGAGATGTTCCTCTGTGTCCCTTGAATACCCTTGTAGGTTCTCAGCTCCTTAGGGAGGGTTTCACAGCCTCAAATATCCTTTTCACCGAAAACCTAAACCTCCGCCTACCACATGCTCGGTGAAATGCCCAAACTAGTCAAAAATTCTCCATTTGAATCCAAATTTTTCAAGCACCTTTACAACACCTCCAGTAACATATTCGCCAAATTTCACGCCAATCCGATATACCAGGCTTCAATTTCACCAAATCCCAAATTCCATTTTCTTCGCCTAAATTCAAACCAAGCACACACACTTCACTCATATTTACCCATATAAACCTATTCGTGAAGTATCGGCTCAATTCCACATCATTTCATGCCTCGATTCGAATTCCAAACCCCCTATGGCACTATTTCTCGTTCAAACGCCGTTTTCGCGTCGTTTGACCTCTCGATCGCCATATCTCTTGTTTTCTGTGCCATAATTCTCTGTGTATGTATTTATTCACATTTCATATACTTATGACTATGTGACTAATACGTGCTCACCTCTTTTGTCATTTCAGTGACCTTGCCTGCCCGTGAGCCGTCTCCTGTCCTGCCTGGATTTCACCTCTCGTGTGAGCTTTCCAGGTAGACATCCTCTCTTTTGATATTCTATCAGCTATTATCGACTTGTGCTTAGCTTCTCTTTCTCATTTGCAGTCATCAGGTCAGGATGCCGTGCACGAAGAATGTGTCGGCACCAGGGGAGGAGATGACGAGGATCCTCCTCGCCCCTTCAGGCAGGTCAAGGGAAAGACCGTGTATTTGGAGCAGCAGGAAGGCCGCAAGAAGCGGCGTATGGACAGAGCAGCCCGAGCAGCGGCAGCAGCAGCAGCAGCCGCTGAGCAGGCAGAGCAAGGAGCTTGTTGGGGCGAAGGCGAAGACGCTACTCTTCGCTCGATGCCTTCGCCAATCTCGCTGCACCAACAGAGGCGAAACGATCGACGGGTTCCACCCTTCGTCCACTACGCTGCAAGACGAAGGCCTACGACGAGGTCGCCCACGTCCCGCATCCTCGTCGAACACGAAGGCCCACGTGGAATTCGGCCCATTGTAACAGGCCCCGCAAGGCTAAGTGTATTACGGGCCCAATTTGTAATGGCTTTTCTGTAATGACAGTCTGTAACCCCACTTTATGGGAATATTCCGGGGATAGCCTAGGCGCCTGAGGGCACATGCATCCTTACTCCGAGATGTTAGGCACTCAGGCACCTATAAATACCTCCGTACAGTGCCCTTGAGAGGCTGGATTAACAGGGCTATTGCCATCTCGAGTCAAAACCTTGTTTACGTTGCTTTCATTCCTCCGTTGGATCAACTTGCCTAGGAGAGCAAGTTCCAACATTTAGCGCCCACTGTTCGTGCTATGAAAAAACCACCCGCGATGGCACCCAAGAGAGCTAGCTCGAAGGCAGCCCCATCCGTTGACGAAGCAGCGAAGGCAGCGCTGCTGGCCGAGAAAAAGGGCAAGGCCCTTGTCGACGCCACCCACCAAGAAGCCTGCGAAGATGACGCACTCAGCAAGAGATAGCGCAATGAATAACCTACACCCAAAGGCACCCTTCGCACCTGCAGCTCCGGAGGACAACCGCAACCTCCCCCAGGCTTCGCTCCACTAGAGGGCGAGGACGCCACTGAGGATGGCGAAGTCATCGGCGTTTCAGCAGAGGAACAGCTACAGCTGCGGGCCTTGCGCATCAAGAACCGCAACCTCCAAAGCAGAAAGAGATCCTCGAGGCAAAGCGCCAACGTGTCTCTGCGCAGGCCAAGGTGCGCCATATGATACGCGACGAGGAGCAGAGGGCTCAGGAGCTTGAGCAAGAGATTGCGCTCATGCAGCGTGAAGGCCAACTTGATCTGCAACACGGCCCACCCCTCCAACAGCGCGCGCCAATCGGAGACCTGTTCATTCCTCAGCGCGGACCCGTCACCCCGCACGCCACAGCATTCCAAGGTGTCAACTACCTTGACGAGCGGAGTCCTCTGGCGCCGCACCTGCAAGTGTCACCATGGCCCGCCAACTTCAGGGCAGGGACCTACCCCAAGTACAACGGCAGCACTGACCCAACACAGTACATCATGAGCTATCAAGTTGCCATTGCATCATCCGGAGGGGACAACACCACGATGACCAAGTCATTCATCATCGCCCTCGAAGGCCCGGCTCTCACCTGGTGCACCAGGTTGCCCCCATTGTCTATCGACTCCTGGAGAAGTCTCCAGGACAAATTTCTGCTCAACTTCCAAGGGTACCGCCCAGACACCGATGCCTTGGCTGAATTGTCACTCTGCAAGCAGCTGGAAAGAGAAACTCTGCGGGAGTACTACCGCAAGTTTCTGACTCTCAAGTCACAATTGCCTTCGGTTGATGACCAAATCGCCATTCACTACGCCATCAGTGGCCTTCGGGCTGGCGTCCTTTACAGCCACCGCATCAGGGATCCACCCAAGAACCTCCAGGAGTTGTATCAGCTGTTCAAAAAATATGCCAGATTCGAAGAGCTCCACCAGCGCAAGGTCGAGTCCCAGAGGAAACCCAAAGACCCTCCGTAGTCTAGCCGAATGTGGACGAGACCCTCGCAGTCAGACTCCGGTCGGGACGGCCGCAGTCAGCAGTAGGTGCACAACATCGCCAACCAGCACCCCGCTGGCGAGGCCCCTCGCCGCCAAGATTATCCCCCCAGGGCCGCGGCAATGGAACTCGTGGTCGGGGCCGAGGACGGGCGCAACAGCCGCGCAGATTTTACTGCTTGTTTCACGGCGAAGACTGCACGCACCCAACAAGGGACTGCCCGGAAATGAAGGCCACCAGAGACAGGATGTCTCGGGCGCAACCAGCCGACAACCCAAAAGTTGTCGCGCACACATATCAACAACTCCCACAACCATACAACCACGGCCCCACTCAGCATCCACCTAACCACGCATACCAACACCACCAGGAGGTACAAATCGTACCTCCCCCACTCCCACCTCCACACCCGCAACAGCCAAACATCCACCACCCAAACCACCCCCAAGCACCAAAACAAGAAGACTTCGCTGATCAGCCGTATCGCGGAGTCATTCACATGATCACTGGGGGGGTCCAGCGTCGACTTCGACACAAAGCGACAGAAGAGGGACCACTACCGCAGCATCAACCACGTCGCCGTCACCGGTCCAGTCGTGCAGACAAAGTGGTCCCATGTACCATTGACCTTCGACGCCAGAGATGTCGACCTGCGCAGCGCACCCCACATCGACGCCATGGTCATCAACTGCAGCGTGGCAAGCTGGAACCTACACAAAGTCTTAGTAGACAACGGCATCCAAGCGGACATCATTTTCCTCCACGCCTTCGACCGCATGGGCATCAGCCACAGCTTGCTGAAACCTTCGGACAACCCCCTATATGGCTTCGGCGGCAAGGGAACCTTTCCTGTGGGCAAGATAGAGCTACCCCTGTCCTTCGGTGTAGCACCCAATGCACGAAGTGAGCAGGTCACTTTCGACATCGTCGACATGGTGTACCCGTACAACGCCATAATGGGTCGGGGCTCCATCAACAAGTTTGAGGCAGCCATTCACGGACTTTACCTATGCATGAAAATCCCAGGTCCGCAAGGCGCGATCACAGTCTATGGCAACCAGCAGGCCACGTGCAACATAGAAAGAGACTTCGTTCCAGGGCAAAGGAATGTACACTGCCTCACGGCGCAGCGCGAGGTCCCCGAGGCTACCCGCCCAACCACCAACGAGCATGAAAAAGCACAGCTGCAGAGCAACGATGGGACAAAGACAGTTCCCCTTGACCAGGCAACACCCAAGCAAACGGTCATCATAAGCGAAGACCTTACTTCGCATGATGAGGAGAGACTCATCTCCTGTCTTTCCAAAAATAAGGATGTCTTCGCCTGGTCCACCCTCGACCTGGTCGGAGTCAGTCGCACTATTATCGAGCACAGCTTGGGCATCGACCCTTAAGTGAGGCCGAAGAAGCATAGGCTGCGCAAAATGTCTGATGAGAAGACAGAAGCTGCCAAGGCCGAGGTACACCGCCTGCTTGAGGCCAATTTCATCGAACCAGTCGCCTACCCTACGTGGCTTGCTAACGTAGTCATGGTGCAAAAGAAGAGCGGCAAGTGGCGGATGTGCATTGATTTCACCAGCCTCAACAAGGCCTGCCCCAACGATAATTTCCCACTGCCTCGAATCGACAAGATCGTCGATAGCGCGGCCGGGTGCGGAGTCATGTCACTCCTTGACTGCTTCTCCGGCTATCACCAGATATATATGAAGGAGGAAGACAAGGCCAGCACCAGTTTCATAACACCCTTTGGCACGTATTGCTTCATCAGAATGCCGGAGGGACTAAAGAACGCTGGGTCCACATTCTCTCGCCTCACCAAGACAGTGCTCGAGAGCCAAGTCGGCAGAAACATATTTATGTATGTGGACGACATCGTCGTCACCAGCAAAAGCAAAGAGGACCATCTGGCTGACCTCGCAGAAACGTTCGCGAACATGCGGGACGCACGACTTCGCCTAAACCCTGAAAAGTGCGTCTTCGACGTTCGCTAGGGGAAGATACTGGGCTACCTGGTGTCGCACCGCTGGATCGAAGCCAACCCGACCAAGATCTAGGCCATCATCAACATGACGCCCCCACAGTCAGGCAATGATGTCCAATGACTAACAGGCAGATTGGCCGCCCTCAACAGATTCATTTCCAAGTCCACAGAGCGAAGCCTACCTTTCCTCAAAACGCTACGCGGCGCAAAAGACTTCGCATGGGGACCAGAGCAAGCGGCGGCCTTCGCTTCACTAAAGCAGCACCTGTCAGAGCTGGCGATTCTTACAAGCCCAACCCCTCGCTACCCATGTTGCTCTATGTCGCAGCTTCGCCACACGCGGTCAGCACAGCGCTGGTTGAAGAGCAGGACAGAGAGGGCATGACCAGGTAGTGTCCAGTTTATTACGTCTCTGAAGTACTCACGACATCCAAATGCAACATGACGGAACTGGAAAAAATCGCCTACACAGTCGTTATGGCTTCGCGCAAGTTGTGCCATTATTATGAAGCGTTCAAGGTGCGGGTTACCTCGGACAGGGGACTCGATGAATTGTTCAGAAATTCGGAGGCATCTGTCCGGATCACCAAATGGGCAGCCGAGCTTTCCGGCTACCATATCACCTTCGAGCCCAGGACAGCCATCAAGTCACAAGTCCTGGCAGACTTCATCGTCGATTGGACCGGGCCAATAACGCAGCCGGACACGTCTGCAGAGAAGGTGTGGACCATCCACTGCGATGGCGCATGGTGCCATGCGGGGGCAGGTGTAGCTGCAGTCATTACTTCACCCACAGGGGTCAAGCACAAATATGCAGCACGTCTCAGCTTTGCTTTGGAGTCCAACATATGCACCAACAATGTAGCAGAGTACGAAGCTGTCATCCTCGGCCTTCGCAAGCTACGGGCACTTGGTGTCACTACCTGCATAATCAGAACAGACTCCAAAGTGGTTGTCGGCCAAGTCGAGAAAGATTACACAGCAAAGGACCCCGCACTTATGCAGTATCTCGCGGCTGTCCGCAGTCTCGAGAGACAATTCAAGGGCTTTACCTTGCAGCACGTGGACCGAGCCAAGAATGAGGAGGCCGACGCATTGGCCAAGGCAGCCGCTAGAGGCGAGGCCCTGCCCTCCGACGTATTCTACCATGTCATCGGCACGCAAGCCGTCCGCAGCCTAGAGGGCCTCCAAATAACCAACGACACCGAGGGCCACCGCATAGTCAACCTCATCATGACTGAAGACTGGCGGGCACCAATAGTCCTGTTCCTGCAGGGATATTACCATCCAAGCGATATCAACGAAGACAAGCGCCTCAAACACCGAAGCCGGGACTTTGCACTCATTGAGGGACAACTTTACAAGAAGGGGGTCAGTCAACCCATGCTTAAATGCGTCACCGAGACCGAAGGCGTCCAGATCCTGCGCGAAGTCCATAGCGGAACTTGCGGCTCTCACGCGGGGCCTAGGGCCCTAGCTTCCAATGTGATCCGTCAAGGCTTCTACTGGCCTGCTATGATCTGCGCCGCGAATCGGGTCACAAGGTCGTGCAAAGCCTGCCAGAAGTTTTCTCCACGGTCGGGAAACCCTTCGCAATTCACAAAGCTGATCACCCACATGTGGCCCCTTCAGCGCTGGGGCCTGGACATTGTCGGGACGCTACCCACGGCCCAAGGGAACCTCAAGTTCACCTTCATCGCCGTCGAGTATTTTACCAAGTGGATCGAGGTGAGGGCAGTATCCACGATAACATCGAAGACTGCCCAGAAATTCTTCTGGCAAAACATTGTTTGCCGATTCGGAGTCCCGTCCGAGCTCACAGTTGACAACGACAAACAATTTGACAGCCAGGACTTCAAAGACTTCTGCTTCTCGATTGGCACCAAGCTTTCCTTCGCCTCAGTATATCACCCACAATCCAACGGCGTCGTGGAGCGCGCCAACGGTAAAAATTTTCACGGCCATCAAGAAAATGCTCCTCGACGACAAGAAGGGCAAATGGGCCGACCTGCTACCTGAAGCAGTCTGGGTGCTGAACACGACCGAGTGACGGGCGACTGGGTTCACTCCTTTCCGCCTGCTATATGGATCGGAGGCCATGACCCCACAAGAAATAAAACATGGTTCACCACGGACAAGCACTTCAGCCGTCCCCAACGTAGACGAACCAACTTCGAAGGACCTCATCGACGGAGACCGTGTCTTCACCCTACAGGCCCTCAACAAATACCAAGCTCAAACAAAAGCATGGCGCGACCACACAGTCGTCCCGAGAGAATTCAACGAAGGAGACCTCGTACTCGTCTGGACAACTCGGACAGAGTCGCGGGGCAAGCTGGAGCCAAAGTGAGAGGGTCCATTCATCGTCAAGACGAAGGCGTCCCTCAGCACGTACAGGCTAACAACGCCATCCGGCGAAGACTTAGAGCATTCATGGAATATTGACAATCTCCCTAAATTTTTTGTTTGAATCCTCAGGGCTAACACACCCTTGTAATTCACCAAACAGTTCTATTCCGGCCAGCACTCTTTCCTCCCGGGGGTGAGGTTTTTAATGAGGCGGAGCCATGTAATATACACACAAAAATCCCCCGCAAAAAATTAAAACAATGTCGAAAAAGACCGCATCGACGGTCTTCGGCATTCGACCACATCGAAGTCACCGCGAGGAGCAGCGCCGGCCTCCCTCGCGTGCGACACTCTGCGCAAAAGTCGCCTAAGGGTGCAGCCGGGCTAGCACAACAAGTGCGAAAAATCGAAGTCTTTTCCAAAAGACTCTCCGTGCAAAAGTCGCCCAAGGGTGCAGCCGGACTAGCACAACAAGTGCGAAAAATCGGAGTCTTTTCCAAAAGACTCTCCGTGCAAAAGTCACCTAAGGGTGCAGCCGGACTAGCACAACAAGTGCGAAAAATCGAAGTCTTTTCCAAAAGACTCTCCATGCAAAAGTCGCCTAAGGGTGCAGCCGGACTAGCACAACAAGTGCAAAAAATCGAAGTCTTCTCCAAAAGACTCTCCGTGCAAAAGTCGCCCAAGGGTGCAGTCGGACTAGCACAACAAGTGCGAAAAATCGAAGTCTTTTCCAAAAGACTCTCCGTGCAAAAGTCGCCTAAGGGTGAAGCCGGACTAGCACAATAAGTGCACAAAACCACTCTCCGTGCAAAAGTCACCCAAGGGTGCAGCCGGAATAATAAGCACGAAAAATCGAGGTCTTTTCCAAAAGACTACGCGCAAAAGTCGCCTACGGGTGCAGCCGGAATACTAGTACGAAAAATCGAAGTCTTTTTTCTAAAGAACTCCGCACAGAAGCCTACGGGAACAGCCTGATCAACGAAAGCGTGCAGCTTCATCACACATAATTATGGTTACATACATACAGCGAGGGCATCACACATTACATCGGCTCAACCTTCAGGATGATACCCATCTCCCTATAGTTGAACAACATTATCCTCAATTCCTCACCCGCAAACAGACTTCGTAGCTCCCCCTCACCACACTCGCCCCAGCCGGCGAGGACAACAATTCCCGTTTGCCAGTCCCATCCACACGAAGACGACCACCCTCCATCTCACCATGATGACGCCTCTCACCTCACGAGAACTCACCCACTCTCCATTTCACCACCGCTCTTCGCCGCCTACACCCAGCACTCGCACCCGGATGATCCTCAGCACCCTTCACACGCGGAGGAGTCTCCGCCACAGCCACATCCAACGCTGCAAAATAATCCAAGTCCTCTTCTGAAGACCCCTCTGTCCACACAATCGAACTCCCAGAATCATCAGACTCAAAAAACTTAGACACAGAATCATCAGAATCGCCTTCAGCAACCACGGTCGAAGCCACCACAAAATTAGCATTGTCAGTAGCGGTTGCGTGCGCAGGCCCAAAACCCTAAACCTGCGCAGCAACCGAGGTTCAATAACACACAGTCAAAATTTACAAACTCCCTAGCACCTATTTAGCCACCTGCGAATGCCCGGCCGCGGTCGTGGGGTCTTCGGCTGTCGGCTCAGCCACCACCTTCAAAGCATCTTCGGCCGTCGGCGCAGGGGCCGACACAGGGTCTTCACCGGCCACCGTGGGCATGGGTGCAGCTGAGGAGCCTTCACCGGCATCCAGGGGCGGCACCGGGTTGACCTCCGCAGCCTCGGGCATGCGCCAAGGTTCTCAAAGTCCTCGGCATGCGCCATCTGCAGCAACAGCACTCATTCAGCAAACAAACCACACACACCCACACACATAACCACACATAAAAAGTAACCTTTACCTGCTCTATCGCCCGGTCGGACCACTCCCTGGCCGCCTCCCGACCGTGCGGACCCCACATCCTATCAAAGAGTGCCACCGCTGACTGCTTCACCATAGGGTCTTCGACCTTGTAAATTTCACGTTCAAAGTTCTCATCTGATTGGTCGAAGACCTCGTAGTGCATGCAGCCCTCGCGGGACAATGCATTCATGGCCCCCTCGCAGGTGACGAGGGAGGCGAAGGACATGAAACCCTCCACAATGGTCGGGAGCACCAACAGCTCCTCCTGCAACCATTCGAGGAAGCGAAGGCCTGCTTCTCGGTCGGGTACTTCGAAGTCAGTAGTCCGCGCACCCAGCTCGCGGTACGCGTCCACAAACTGTGTGTGCGTCCACTCAACTTCCTAGCGCGTCGAGGCCTCGGCTTTGTCCACACGGCTGCGCAAGGCGTTGAACCTTGCCTCCAGCTCCTCGGCGCGTTGACTGGCGAGACTGCTCTCCGCCCGCGCCACTTTGGCCTCCGCTCGCGCAGCCTGCGCTTCAGCGATGGCCTGATTCGCCTCCCTCTTCTCCTCCGCCAGCTGGCGCCGAAGGTCCGTCTTCTCGGCCTCCATGACGGCAACTTTCTCCGCCAGCCTGCGGTTTTTACTTTCCGCAGCCGACTTCTCCCGGACATCATCCGCATGCTGCGCATGAAGCCTCTCGACTTCGGCAGCCACGTTCACAGTCAGGACACACGACGCCACGCGGTCAGCAAAGTCGGCCGCCTGACAAAAGCACATGAGACCCAAACCCTCATGAAAACAACAAACACCGAAGTCCAGCACAACTTACTTGCTTCAGCTGCTGCGACGCCTCCCTCAGCCGCTGGGACATGGAGCCCGCCACATCTTTGGCGGCAGCGGCTAACAGAATTTCGCCGCTCGCGCAGAAAGCGACCCACGGGTCTTGCGCGGCACCCTTCGTCTGGACCACCGCCGTTGGCGACGTGGTTGCCGCCGAAGGCGGGACAACAACCAATTGCCCCTCATCCGACCCTACAACATATCACCGTTCAAAAAAACTTACCAACAAAATAATCCTCGACACTGATGTTCGTGCCGAAGTCGGCAACACGTCTCCCCGGCGAAGGCAGCTCCTGTCCTTTCGCGGATCCGCCCGGGGAGGCTTGGTTCCACCAGAGGAGGCAGTCTTCGCGCCCGCTGACGCTGTTGGGGGCCTTTGGCTTACGAAGGTCCTCAAAAACAGGATTTAATAGTATTTCTGGAGTATAATGCGTGAACAGGTATCTTCGGACTCGAGTCGGTATCACAGCAGGTGAAGACCAAAATCATACGAAGGTTGATACAGCGCCGAAGATGTTAGCGGGAAAGCTTCGGCGTGATAGCAGAAAATGAAACCGACTTAAGGATGAAAAGGCTATTCAGACCTCGGTGGATTACTATAGAATTGTTATCAAATGTAAAGGGCATGAATGTAATTTTGTATGGGCTGCGTCCCGTGCCTATAAATAGGTGAACAGTACCCCCGTACTGTTCACGCTGATTTGGCATTTGCTTTTGCGTCACATCTGTACTTTCATCTCCTTCCAAGTTGAAGGTACATTTGTAATTCAATGTCACTTCTGTTTCTTCATAATAATTATACAAGAATAAGTTAATAATGTATGTATGGTTATCTATGTTATCTTTAATATTCTTTATGATTCTTTCTTCGCTATTTTATGCCATGTTTATGAAGGTACGACCTTCATGACCTTCGTCCGAAAATCATTATATCCTAAGGGAAATAATGCTTCGAAGGACGAAGGACTTTATTGATTAACATTTTCTGTGTTGCCTTGTTCTTAACTCATAGCATTTGAGAACAAGTCCCCAACATTGGCGCCCACCTCCGGTGAACTCACTTCCACTCTTTGAGTTTTTTGAACATCTTCGGCGATCATAAACCTTCGCTATGGCGCCGAAGAAAGCTTCAGCAACTGGGGCTGCAGCTCTGCAACCGCTGGACCACAATCAGGAGACTGTCTCCCTTCGAGAAGCCCGAAGCCAGAAAAGGAAGGCTGTCAGTTCGACACTGCCAGAGGAGGAGATAGATCAAGAAATCAGAGACATGGAGATGCTTCATCAACAGGTGCAGAGAAAGAAGGAGAAGATAGCCAGGCTAGCTAAGCTGCAAAGGCAGATAGACGAAGCCTCTGAAGAAGTTCGTCATCTTACTCAGGATGAGCAACACCGAAGGCCTCATCACCAAGACCTTCATTAGGAGGGTTTCCCCAACGAAGACGACTGGTATGACAATTTCCATCATGGGAATTTTGTTTTTGATGATGCTTCTCCCCTGTCCGCTGAGCTGCAGGCTACACCTTGGCCTCCGTCTTACAAGCCGCCTCAGCTTCCCATATTCGACGGCCACTCAGACCCGAAGCAGTTTTTGATGAGCTATGAAGCAACAGTATCTTCGTATGGTGGCAATGCTGCAGTCATGGCCAAATCGTTTGTTATGGCTGTCAGGAGTGTTGCTCAAACCTGGTATTCCTCCCTGCGACCAGGAACGATCACTTCATGGCAAAAGCTGAAGGATCTGTTGCTAACCAGCTTCCAAGGGTTTCAGACGAAGCCAGTCACTGCTCAAGCTCTATTCCAGTGCACCCAGGATCACGAAGAATACCTTCAGGCATATGTCCGAAGGTTCTTGCGCTTAAGGGCACAGGCACCAACAGTGCCCAACGAAATTGTCATTGAGGCCATGATCAAGGGGCTTCGGCCAGGACCTTCAGCTCAGTACTTCGCTAGGAAGCCTCCTCAAACTTTAGAGAAGCTGCTCCAGAAGATGGACGAGTATATTCGGGCTGATAACGATTTTCGTCAAAGAAGGGAGGAGGCCTTTAGGTTTTCTGAAATGACCAGGGGCTTCAGAGGAAGGTTTTATCCGAGGCATGTTAGGTCAATCCATAACTCTACCCAAAATGATGACAGGGGGAGTCAGCAGCAAAGGCCACAGTGCTCCTCACAAGCTTCGGGGCAACAGCAAGGCTCCTTCCGACCACCAGCTCCAAGAGGCAGAGGCGCCAGGGGCTTCGGCGGAAGATTTGGGGATCAACCAAGAAGAATTTTCTGCTTATTCTGTGGTGAGAACAAGGGCCATACCACCAGGATGTGCCATGTTACCATCCAGAAGCAAAAGGAAATAGCCGAAGCTGCGACGCAACAGGCTCAGCCGAAGCAGGTCATGCACACTGTTTCGTATCATTCACCTTACATCCCAGAATATGTAGGCAACCACCCTGCAGTTTCTGTTGCTTCGGCGAGTCAACCTCAAGCTTCCTGGCAACAGCCTCCGCCTCCACCACCGCTGCAACACGGTCAACAGCCAGAAGGGAGCCAATATGCTCCACACCAAAGGGACTTCAGAGAGCAGTCCGAAGCTCGCACAGTCAACAACACTGTGCCAGAGTCAAAGCATATCTATTGACAAATATCCTACCTTGATAGCAGCCTTTTTTCATTCAGTTTTATCTTTTGTGTAATAAAGGACATTTTTCAAATTTCATGTAATAGTTTCGTTGTTTGCCACAAGAAAAATATATTTTCACAGGCCTAAGTCGTTGAAGCTTAAAGATTTGTGATAACAAGGAAGACCTTCGAATTACCAAAAACTTCTTCGAAGCAACAAAAAGTCGTTCTAAGGAATGCAGAGTAAGTCTGCTGAAGTTACAAAAAGCCGTTCCAAAGAGAACGCAGCGTAAGTTTTCTGCTCTAAAGTCGTTCCAAAGGGAATGCAGAGCTTACAGCGAAAAGTCAACGCTGATACCGCCTAAGTAAAAGGCGAAGCGCGAAAAGTCAACGCGAATACCGCTGAAAGTAAAAGGCGAAGAAGCTCCTAAGGGAGGCTTACAGCGAAAAATAAACGCTGATTCCGCTGAAGTAAAAGGCGAAGAAGCTCCTAAGGGAGGCTTATAGCAAAAAATAAACACTGATTCAAAAAGATTATATGTTCCATCGCAGAGATGTGCGTGTATCTTCGGAATAAATACCATCATACATATCATAACATCATCACATCATTTCGCATAGCATAAGCATCATACATCATGTTGCATATGGCACAAGAAGGGGACACAATATCGATCTTTAGAAGAATGTTTTGAAAAAGGAGAAAATCATAAGGAGATACACTATTGATCTTCGGAAGTGTAGCTTCGGAAAGTATCTTCACGAAGCTTGGATATTATTCATCAGCACACTACGGATATGGTTGCGATAAATAAATATTCTTCTTCACGAAGCATGAAAAGAAGGGAAGGTGTTTTTTCGTCAAAGACTCAAAAACGGTACGTATGTAAAATTTCATGCATCGTAAAGAATTGAACAATAAAAACAGGTATATTATATTCAGGGCTACAAGATGTTACACATGTTACATTTCAGAAGTTTTTACAATAATACTTAATCTTCTCTCAGAACAACTTCTGCAGCTTCGTTCAGGAGCCGATTAACAACTTCATCCATGATGGCTTCGGCCATCTTTTTGATTTCGTCATCACCTTTCGGATGAGGGCCCGGAGGCGTTGTGGTAGGATCTGAAGGAGGGCAGGATACGGCTACATTACTATTACAAATTGCGAGCGAAGTTTAAAACCAAAAATTACAACACAATAAAAACCATCAGTTAATACCTATTTGCCCTTCGGGCTCTGCGCTTTTTTCAGCAGCCTCAGCTACTTCTCTAGCATCATGAATGCCCTTCTCGCTTTTCTGGATAATTTCTCGAGCCATTTCCCGACCACCATTATCCCAGACATCGGTGAAAAATTTTCCACCAACCATGCTAGCTTCGGCTGAAGGATCTCTCGCATCTTCGAAAGACAAAGTAGCTTCGGATTGCGCTAAAATTTTTACATGTTCGCAGCCTTTCTTCTCCAAAATGGTGGCAATCCCCCTGGCACCCGAGAAAGCACATATGTCTCCGCGGCTATTTAAAATTTCCTCGAAGGCCTCAGCCTCGTGGTTAATCCATTCGATGGGACCTTCGGGATTGCCTCTTATAAAGTTTTCTTCGCTTGAAAATGCGCCGACGCTGGCGAAGCTAGCTTTTAACTTTTTAACACACTCTATAGATTTGTTATAGCACCTCTTCTTGGACGAACGAAGCTCTTCAACAGTTCCTTCTAAATGATTTGCCCATTGGTCGCTGAGTTCTCGCTTCGTTTCTTCAAGTATGCGCTCCTCCTTGGCTCTGGCCAGTTGTTTCCGAAGATCTTCAATTTCGCGCTTCTGAGCCTCAGCTTGACCTTTAAAAGTAGCTTCGTCTTCCTTTATTTTATTTATCAATGAATGTAATATTTTATCTTTTTCGAGACCTTCGTTCCTCAGTTCAATTACTTCGGAACGAAGGTTTCTCAGGGCTATAGCGCACCCTTCGTCTTCGGCATCTTTTTGGGCCCTGAGGGCATTGCTAAGTATCAGGCCCTGCAAAGAAAAATTTGTGTGTCAATAGATTTAAACAAACGAAAAATTTTGGTCTCAACGAAAAATACAAAGATTTCATTTGTTGCACCTTTAAGCTATTATATGCCAGGCTGTCGGCCAGATCATTTTTTGACAGCACCGAGAGCCCGTCTTCTAGAGTTGGGAATCCGAAGCTCTTGTTTATCTCCCGACAGACAGAAATCTCCTTGCTGTCAGGGAGACAATACAAAAAGTCTTCTTCTCCACTACCGTTGAATATTAGCGCCCCCTTTGGATACTTTAATTTTTGGGCGTAAAGCTGGGCCTCTTGCTTTTCTTTTTCTGATAATTGTTTCCCCGAAGCATGACGAACAATATAATCAAGGACTTTGGGGGATGCTTCGGGGGCAATAACACTGACTTCTTCTGTTATTTTTTCTTCCTCAGTTTCCAAGGATTTTATCTTCGTGGGCTCTGAGGAACTAGCTTCGACTTCAGTTTCTTGCTCTGGAGCCTTAGTATCAGAAATTTTAGTTTTCGCTTCGGGAATAGCAACAGTCTTCTTCGGAGGTGTGCTTGAGGATTTAATTGTTTCCAGAACATCTAGCACATTGACCATTCTTTTTCTTTTCGGAGTCACTGCTGGCACCTTTTGATTTTTTACTGTCTCAACATTTGCTGCAGGACTCAAAACTTCTGATGTTTTTAATTCCTCAGTTGGTTCTTTTACCTCTTCCATTTTTTCTGTGGATGGCGCTTCGGCCATCTCTTTGGTTTCTGGTAACGAAATCTTCGTTTCTTCCAATTCTATCCTTGTTGGCGCTTCGGCCATTTCTGCGACTTCTGGCAGCAAGGTCGGCTTGGTTGGTTTTTCAGCTTCGGTGGCCGAAGAAGTTTCTCCGGTGAACTCAGGCACCGAAGCTGGTTCAATATAGCGTGGCCGATGTGTGAGGACCTTTATCCTTTTTCTTTTCGGTTCTGGCTCGCTAGGAGCAGTTGCAGCTTCTTCTTTTGCAGAGGTTGTGCTTTTTCTTTTCTGCCCTCGAATGGGATAACGATAGTCAGGGTAGACAAACCCGATTGCGTCAAACACCCGGTTCAATCTTTTCTTTTTTCGTCCTCCGAAGGCTGCTGACAATGCAGTATCTTCAGCCTTCGAATAAACCCCAAGTAGCTCATCACTTAAATTTTCAATGCTCTTTAGCCAGTCATCATCTGGCTCAACAAATTTATCTCCAAACTTGAAAGTATACTTCAGCCTGATAAGGCCACCTTCGTCAGCCTCCTTTATAGTCTCTTGTGGCATTTCCCATTTTTCCGCAAGCGGCCATACTCTGAAGGCAATATGCTCTTGGACCAAATCTCTCGTTCCAATAAAAGAACAAATAATTCCGAAGGCTCTCTGGCATTCTTCGGCAGCTTCATTCATTTCAACCTTCGGCCTCCGCAGGCCGAAGCTTTGCCAAATAGGGCACATAATTATACTTTTAATATCTTCTTGTGCTTTCAGGTCATTCTTTACATAAAACCATTCTGTCATCCAGTCGCCGGGCCATCTCTTCCGAAAGGTTGGCACGGGACAGCTTGACCCAGATCGAGAAACGAAATTGTAGCAGCCAAAATTATTGTGATACTGTTCTTTACCCCAAGGTTTTGTCTCGTATGATAGTTCGTGTATGTTACAGAAACTCTTCGCATCAGGTTCCAGACCTTGGCTTCTCACGGCCCATACGAAGATATTCAGTCTTATAATTGCTTCGGGGGTAAGTTGATGAAGATAAACTTCAAACATTTTCAGCACCTCTACGACAAAGCTGCTCAGCGGAAATCGTAGTCCAGCTTTCAAAAAGCTTCGGAACACTACGACTTCATCTTCCTCAGGGGCCGGGCAAGTTTTTTCTCCTTCGTCGACCCTCACAGTGGATAAATCCCGGAAGTATCTTCCCCTCATATTGACAACATGATTTTCTTTGATACTTGATTTACCAAAAACTGAATGGCTTGGTCGCCAGGGACGATCTTCGGAGTCTTCACCACCACTGTCCACATCATAACTGTCGCTGTCACCAATATCTTCAGACAAACCTTCTAAAATCTCTTTGGTGATTTTTTCTGTATTAGTCTTCGACATCGCTATAAGAAACCCCAGATTCTTCTCTTCATCGAGACTCAGCTTCATCTCGGTAGCAGCCTTCTTATCTTCAGACATCTTCGGAAACACTAAAAAAACTGTTTTCAGTGCCGAAGCTTCAAAACTTAAAAGCTAAGCAAACCTTGGTGCGCAAGAGCTAAAAATTGAGTGAGCGGGAGCGGATGGCAAGAGAGCGTGCCAAATGAGCTTGCGGTATGATCTTATTTATACGCCCAGTGCGTTGAAAATTGAAAAACCCCGCCTGTCAGTGAATGTTGCTATTCTAGCAAAGGGAAGGTGTTTTTTCGGACCTTCGGCTTATAGCCTTCGTCCATGTCGCAATCTAAATTTATTATTTTTTTAACAAATTAATATTGCGAGGGGCTACTGTTGGGGGGCCTTCGGCTTACGAAGGTCCTCAAAAACAGGATTTAACAGTATTTCTGGAGTATAATGCGTGAACAGGTATCTTCGGACTCGAGTCGGTATCACAGCAGGTGAAGACCAAAATCATACGAAGGTTGATACAGCGCCGAAGATGTTAGCGGGAAAGCTTCGGCGTGATAGCAGAAAATGAAACCGATTTAAGGATGAAAAGGCTATTCAGACCTCGGTGGATTACTATAGAATTGTTATCAAATGTAAAGGGCATGAATGTAATTTTGTATGGGCTGCGTCCCGTGCCTATAAATAGGTGAACAGTACCCCCGTACTGTTCACGCTGATTTGGCATTTGCTTTTGCGTCACATCTGTACTTTCATCTCCTTCCAAGTTGAAGGTACATTTGTAATTCAATGTCACTTCTGTTTCTTCATAATAATTATACAAGAATAAGTTAATAATGTATGTATGGTTATCTATGTTATCTTTAATATTCTTTATGATTCTTTCTTCGCTATTTTATGCCATGTTTATGAAGGTACGACCTTCATGACCTTCGTCCGAAAATCATTATATCCTAAGGGAAATAATGCTTCGAAGGACGAAGAACTTTATTGATTAACATTTTCTGTGTTGCCTTGTTCTTAACTCATAGCATTTGAGAACAAGTCCCCAACAGACGCCTTGTTGGGTCCGGGCGCGACTGGTTTCGCAGCCGGCATCGGCTGGCTACTGCCAGAAGCAGCAGCCTTTGTGCTTCCCCGCGCCCTCTTCGCCTCACGCCTAGGATCTGCGATCCTGACGACCGCCCGATGCTTTTGCGCAGCGTCCTGACGGTCCTTGTTCATCACTACCGACACAACAGCAGCAATATTCCGCCCGTAAGGAAACACCTTTAATTCATGAGCCATGCAAGATGTAAAGAAGTCTTCGCCAGCCGCGCGGGGGATCGGAACATTCTTGGGCCATCGACCCCCGGTAACCTCCAGCATCCGCGCCGAAGACTCCCGGAGCTCGGGCGAAGACATCCTTCCCCCGAGGGCTGCGCATGTCCCCATCAATTCCATAGCAAAACTATCGGAGACCCCCAGTCCCCCCACTGCAGTACCTAGTTTTCTCTTCTTAGCGGCCGGGGCAGCCACCTGCGAAGGCTCTTCCTCGGTCACGCCCATCGGTTTTTTCCCACGGCGGTCGGCGGCGTCTTCCACGGGATAACCACCGTATGGCAAACGGTTCAATTCGAAGACCCGATTCAATCTATCGTTGGCCCCACGGATATCCTAGCTCTGCAGACCCTCTGTCTTCGGCACATAGCGCCCCCACGATCCTCGCTGCACCGTCTTTCGCTTCGCGCACGAATGCGCCGGGATCCCAACCATGCAAAACCAACGCGAAGGCTGGACTTCGCACCCGTTGCCCGCCCTAGGAAGGCATCTCGCGAGGGCATACTTCGCCCAGCGCCCAGCCATGCGCCAAGGGCCACACCCCATACCCGATAAATTCCTCCACTAAGTCGTGCCCGCTACTCATGCGGGAAGCGCACCGAAGGGCTCCCTCGTCTTCATCATCCTCTGCCACCTCAAACTGCAGGTACGCCACATAATAATGGGACCACATGACGGCCACGGGGAGTCCTGGATGGTCTTCAACTGCGCCTTCGGAAACCTAAAACCAGAAATCCCACCAGTTGCCCCACTTATTGCGGGCGCAGGGAACCAACTCCACGACTACCATCGAAGTCTTGCCGGTCCTCGGCGTAAACGTACACGATCCAAACTGTGCAATCTCACGTCCAATTTTCCTCTTTTGCCAATGCAGACAGTAATGTTTTGTGAAGACCTCCACAGAGGGCTGACCACCATACGAAGTCATCGCCTAAACATACTTCTCCAAAGCCACCACGGCATTCGGCGTCAGCTGGTGGACCTGGACCTCAAATCTCCGCAGGACCTCCACCACGAATCGATGTGCAGGCAGACGAAGGCCAGCGGTGAAAAAAGCCTCAAAAATGACCAACTCGCCTTCTAGCTCGGGGACCTCCTCCGCCCCCGGGACGCGCCCCACTCCGCTGCCAAAATATCCAAGCTGCTGCATATCCTGAACGCGGACCGAGGAAATCCGCGACATGCCAAACTCCACTGTATCACCAGGATGTAACTCCTCCGCCGCCATGTAGCTCAAAGTGTCCTCGGACGATGCGCCGGCCAGCGGTGTATTTGGAGCAAATGAGGAAGAGGACGACATGGCTACGTACCATCGGCGGCGGCGGGCGGTCTGCTTGACGCGTGCCAGATCTCTGATGAGCAGGAGCAAGGAGGGCAGGTGAAGCGTCCCGATCCTTTGGGACTCAAATGTGATACAATTACTAGTCCCAGGAGGCTAGTAACCACATTCATTACTTCAAATAGTTACAGAGTCTGAATAATGTTATTACAATACCGGGGATACAAGCTCGAAAGTGAGCCGAAAAACATAAAGCGCAGTGGAAGATAAAATAGCCCAGGCCACAGGCAGAACTGGGTGAAGACACAGCCCCATCAATCAAGCATAGTAGAAAAGAAGTCTTCAGCTGCTGAAAAACATAAATAAATCTGGGTGAATACACTAGGTATTCCGCAAGCCCACCCGGCTCCCGTAAAGAGAAAGTGACCTATATTGTACATGCTTTATATGGTGGAGTTGAAGTCACTCATACTTTTTCAGAGAAAGGCAGTACTCAATGTTTAGGGTTTTCCCAAGACAATAGAAGTAACACTTGCTTGACCACCACTGAGCTTCCCGCTCCCGTGGTACTACTTTCTTTCCAGAACATACACACACACATTTCCCTGTTCCCAGTTGTAGTAGAAACACTAATTGTCATACCATACCAGACTCGTCCATACCAGTGGACACGGACTATTCGAATAGGTTTAGACTCTGCGCAGAGGGGTACACTTTACCCACTAGTCCGGCTCTGCGATCTCATGGCCAATGAGACCCGAATCCGAAACTTATTCCTTCCTTGTATGTCCAAACCTTAACGGTTATACCGGAAGGAGTCAGGACACCGCCATGTCCAAACCGGACAAAACATTCCCCCTCCTTATCCTCCCGGTGCTACCCCAGCCTTCATAACCCTGGGGTTGGACCGTACGAGTTTAGATTGAGTGGCTGCCCACACAGCCTCGAGTGGTTGTACTTTTGAGAGTACAGGTAATGAAAGATGACAAACCGGTCCTTATATGAGAGGACGATCCTTCTGCTCACGCCTAAACCAGCTGAGCCAACACCTTAGGCCCTCCCCTAAACCAGGGAGTCCCTGATCATCCTACTTCACCAGGTGATGAGGGTGAGCACCCTTCATTGCACTCTTTTGGAAAACATTTCACTGATACCCCTTTTCACTTGTCCCATATCTTTTAATCGAAGTAATAGTTAATGCGGGCTCTCTCATGCTCACCATGCAATTCGATTCCCATCCCATAATCCAGGCTTAGGCAGTGGTAGAGAGAAATAGGTAAATAATGCATCAAGGGAAAGATGGACTTGCCTTCGCCGTAGCTTTCCTGGCACAAGAGGTTAATCTCAGAGGGGTCGGGTTCTTGCCCTTCTTCCGGAGCTAAGAGTTCCGGAGGATCGGATCCCTCTTCCGCTAATTAAACACAGATAATAACAATACATCAAACATAGTGACCTTTGTGGGGTGTGCAAATTTTTATACTTCATTATTTTTGTGCCCTAATAATTTATTTAGACAATTTTTGGTGCATAAAATATTAGCATCTAAATATATATGTGAAAATGAGAAAAGAAATAGGAAGAGAAAAAGAGAAAGAATTCTCCAGCTAACTGGGCCAGGGGAGGGGATTTCGGCCCACTCGGCGCGCGGGCGCGGGCGCGCTCGCGGTCCAGTCGGCCCAGCAGCGAGGAAGCGGTGGCGGGGACGGCGCCGTAGCGCGGGCCTACCAGTCAGGGAGAGAGGGGGGTTGCTGACGGCGTTACTCGGCAACGGAGGGGGGAGAGGCTCGACCGGGGCCGGTCGGCGGCGAACTCCGCGGTGGTTCTCCGCCGTCGGTCCGGTTCTCTGGCGGGGAAGTGGTGGCGAAGCACGGGCAGGTGAAGTGGGTCACGAGGGTGGGGCGAATTTGGCCTGCGGGGGCCTATGGCGGCCGGTCCACGACGCAGTGGCGAGTGCCCGCGGCGGCGAAGCCGCCGGTGAGGTTTCCGGCCACGATAGGGGAGGCAAAGTGGTGCCCTGTGATCGTGAGCGTGTGGCGGAGCTTCGGCCATAGCTTAATTGAATAGAGGAAAGCTAGAGAGGGGGAAGGGAGCTCACCGGAGCAAGGCAGGGAGCACGGCGGCGCTTGCTTGAACGGCTCGGGGAGGAGGGAAGTGGGGATGGCTGGAGTTGTGTGGCGAAGACGGGGCTCGAGCGGGTCCTTTTATAGGCGCTCGGGGGAGGGAGGGGGATGGGTGAGACGACGAGCACCGGCGAGCTCGCCATGGGTGCGGGAATGGCGCTAACGCCGATTGGGACGGCTCGGGCAGGCTGAGGGGGTGAGAGGTCGGCTCAAGCACAGTGGCGGGGTTGTCGCGGAGGCTGGCGAGCAATAATGGCGAGGCGACGAGGCGAGGGGGCGCTCGGCGGCGATCGCGCCGGTGAGGGATGGGCGAGGGAGAAGGAGCTGACGGGTGGGCCCTGGCTGCCAGTGAGAGGGGTCTGCGCGAGAGAGAGGGCGGTGAGGCGCTGACGGGTGGGGCCTGGAGGTCAGTGGGCGGGAGCGGCGCGCGGATTGGGCCGCCTGGGCCGGAAGAGAGGGAGGGATGCGAGCGTGCGCGAGCTGGGCTGGAATTCGGCCCAGCCGAGGGAGGGGAGAGAGATTTCCTATTTCTTTTCTTATTCTAATTCTTTTCTTTTTCTTTTCTACTTTTGTGTCTTTTTGTTTCTTTTTCCCCTAACAAAAATTCTCTAAATGAACTTGGGTGACAAACATGGTCTATGTGAGGTGCTTCAAATCATTTTAAGTGCATGCAAATGATTGGGTGACCTAGGGGTAGAGTTAAGGGAGAAGAATAAAATGAAAGGGGGTATTAGGGGGGGGTTAGGGTTTCAAACCTGGGTTGGGATTTTGGGATGTTACAAACCTACCCCACGTAAAAGGAATCTCGCCCTCGAGATTTAGACTAGATTTGGGAAAAGATAAGGGTATTCCCTCCTCAAGAAGTCCTCACTCTCCCAGGTGGCTTCCTCTTCTCCTTCTCTGCTCCACTGAACTTTACAGAGCTTTACTTCTGAGGTGCGGGTCTTTCTGATTGCTGAATCAAGAATCTTCACTGGTTTTTCACGATACTGAAGGTCTTTCTGAATCTACACTGTCTCTTCTTCGAGGTGACTTTCTGGTGCTTGCAGGCATTTGTGGAGCTGGGATACGTGGAACACATTGTGGATGTCGGACATGGATTCTGGTAGTTCCAGGCGGTATGCTGCGGGTCCTACCTTGCCAATGATGGGATAGAGACCTACAAAACGTGGGGCTAGCTTCCCTTTGACTTGGAACCTCCTGACACCACGCATTGGAGAAACCTTGAGGTAGACGAAGTCTCCTTCCTCAAATCGGAGTTCCCTCCGCCTGTTGTCTGCGTAACTCTTCTGCCGACTTTGAGCTTCAAGCAACCTTCTGCGGATCAGTGCAACTTTCTCCTCCGCCTCTTTGACAAAGGCAGGTCCTTCTAGTGCTTTTCCCCCACGTTGGACCACATGAGAGGGGTCTGGCATTTTCGTCCATACAGTGCTTCGAATGGCGACATCTTGATGCTGGCCTGACAACTATTGTTGTATGAGAATTCTGCGTAGGGTAGACTAGATTCCCAACTTCTATCAAAAGCTAACACACATGCTCTTAACAGATCTTCAAGGACTTTGTTGACTCTCTCTGTCTGCCCATCTGTCTGAGGGTGATAAGCGGTACTGAAATCTAGCTTGGTGCCCATGGCTTTCTGAAGGCTTGTCCAGAATTTGGATGTGAACTGGGTTCCTCTGTCTGATACTATCTTCCTTGGGATGCCATGGAGTCTGACTATCTCCTTGAGGTAAATCCGGGCAAGGGTGGCTCCTCCAAAGGTAGTTTTCACTGGAATGAAATGGGCTACCTTGGTGAGGCGGTCTATTATTACCCAGATGGAATCATTCCCTTTTTGCGTCCGGGGCAGTCCGGTTACGAAGTCCATGCCTATTTCTTCCCACTTCCATTCAGGTATCGGGAGGGGTTGTAATAGGCCTGCAGGTTTTTGGTGTTCGGCCTTCGTCCGTTGGCAGATGTCACATCGGGCCACATACTGAGCTATTTCTTTCTTCATCCCTTTCCACCAGTATCTGGTTTTGAGGTCCAGGTACATCTTGGTAGTTCCTGGGTGGATGGAGTACGCCGAGTCGTGTGCTTCCTTGAGTAGGACTTCTCGGGCCTCCCCTTTTGGTACACACAGACGGTGTTTGAACCAAACGACTCCTTGGTCATCTGTCCTGAGGTCCGGGAGTTGTTCCTTGCGGGCTTTCTCCACAAGCCTTGCTGTCTCTGAGTCTAGACGTTGAGCTTTGCCGATGAGGTCTTCTAGCATTGGTTTGACTTCGAGATCGTCGTTGATTCCCGGACATGCATTTAGTTGTGCTGATTCTTTCTTCCAATCTTCTAGAAAGTTGGTTCCCTTTATTCCGAATGGTTTTCGACTGAGGGCGTCGGCTACCACGTTGGCCTTTCCGGGGTAATAGTGAATTTCTAGGTCATAATCCTTGATCAGTTCTAACCATCTTCGCTGACGGAGGTTGAGATCTGGTTGAGTGAATATATACCTCAGACTCTTGTGATCGGTGAAAATGTGGCATTTGTTTCCGATTAGGTAATGCCTCCATATCTTCAAGGCATGCACTATGGCTGCTAATTCCAAATCATGGGTGGGGTAATTCTGTTCGTGCGGCTTGAGTAGGCGTGATGCGTAAGCAATGACTCTCTCGTTTTGCATTAGCACACAACCTAAGCCTTGCCTCGAGGCATCACAGAAGACGACAAAATCTTGATGAATATCTGGCAGTGATAGAACGGGTGCCGTTGTGAGTTTCTCCTTTATGATTTGGAAACTTCCTTCACATTTTGGGGTCCACACAAATTTATGGTCTTTCTTGAGAAGTTCTGTCATTGGTCTTGCTATGCTGGAGAATCCTTTGATGAAGCGGCGGTAGTACCATGCCATTCCTAGGAAGCTTCGAACTTCACTGACATTGGTTGGTTGCCTCCATTTTGATACTGCTTCCACCTTGGAAGGGTCCACTTCTATCCCTTCTGCGGTTAATATATGCCCAAGGAAGGCTATCTTTTCCAACCAGAATTCACATTTACTGAGTTTAGCATAAAGTTGGTGTGCTCTGAGTTTTCCAAGGACGATCCGAAGATGGCGCTTATGGTCTTCGTGGTTCTTGGAGTAAATAAGGATGTCGTCAATGAAGACTACGACAAACTTATCTAGCTCTTCCATAAATACTTTATTCATGAGGTTCATGAAAAAAGCGGGTGCGTTTGTCAGTCCGAACGACATTACTGTGAATTCATATTGCCCGTACCGGGTGACAAATGCAGTCTTTTGGATGTCCGCTTCCTTGATCCTCAATTGGTGGTAACCAGACCTTAGGTCTATCTTGGAGAAGTACTTGGCTCCTTGAAGCTGATCGAAGAGGTCGTCAATCCGAGGAAGTGGATACTTGTTCTTGATGGTAACTTCATTTAACGATCGGTAATCAATACACATTCTCATGCTTCCATCCTTCTTAGAGACGAACAGGACTGGTGCTCCCCAAGGTGATGAGCTGGGACGAATGTACCCTTTTTCCGGAGCTAAGAGTTCGAAGCGGGGTTGTCGATGAGTAGTTTGACCAAGAGAGTTCTAGTGTAGTGTTGGTGCACATTCACACTCACATATAGTGCTAGGTGACACTCTAGAACATACACTCAAGTTAAAACGAAAACCGATTTGAAAAACAACATATAACAGAAAATAGGGTTTCTGGCCTTGGGGCACCGGACTGTCCGGTGCACCCTCTGCAAGGTGGGGCCAAGCTGGCCCTGGGGAAGAGTTTTACCCCAAAGAAACCCGAGAGCGCCAAGTTCTCGAGTGGAATTTTAGTGGCGCACCGGACAGTGCACCGGACAGTGACTGTTCACTGTCCGGTGTGCCATCTGCCCAACGGCTACCTGTCAGAACTAGTCGTTGGAGTCGACCGTTGGCGCATCGTTGGCGCACCGGACTGTCCGGTGCGCCCATGCACAGAACAGTGCTGGTAACGACTAGTTGGTGGGTGAGGGCTATTTATACCCCCTCCACCCACCATATTCAATGTCTTGCTGCCCACATTAATTCCAGCACATTGGTAGAGCATTGCAAGCACCAAAAGCCTAGTGAGGAGATTAGAGAATCTTAATCTTGCTTTGGACCTCATTAGCGCTAGCGAGAGCCACCTAGAGCACACACCACTTGCATTAGTCTTCTCTTGGTCAAGCGAAAGTCTATGGCTTGTTACTCTTGGTGATCGGCATCACCTAGACGACTTGGTGGTGTTGGGATCTCGGTGATCACCGTGGAGATCTTGTTGGTGACCTGACTCAAGTTTGTAAGCGGTCGTGAGGGATCCACCGTGCCGGAGTGGCAAAGGATCATCTCGTAGTGAGCACTTGGTTCTTGCGAGGACCAAGGGGGAGCGATACCCTTGCGCGGGTGCTCCAACGAGGACTAGTGGTGTAATACTCAAAAGTGAAATAAAGGGATTGATATAATCTCAATAGTTTGTGGCCTCTACTATTCATCACATGTGATCAACAATAGTTAAAAAAATTGATAAATTGAACAAAGAAACACATAAATAAACTGTGCATCATGCTGGATCTTATTTGTGTGCATTTTGTGTCCATAAAAAAAAATAATGTGACAATAAAAATATTAAAGCCCAAAAAAGGGGAATTTAGAATCTAAAAGAAATTCTTGAATAAAGAAAAGAAGGAGAAAGTACTAAATAGAATACAATAAATACATGAATTAATTAAATCAGGTTCATATTAGTATTTTAAAAAGGTACAGTTGAACTAAGTTCGAACTTTACACAAATAAATTTAATTTGAATCTTAATTAGAATAAGAAAGGAAGAGAAAATCAAAAGAAAAAGAAAAGAGAGAAAGCATTGGCTGGTTGGGCCGGCTAAACCCAATTCGGCCCATCCCACCTTACCTTCCTCGCGCGGCCCATATGTTTCACGCAGCAAACCCGCACGCGCCTCACTGAGTGTGGCCGACATCTAGGGACCATCGGGCAGACTCTCGCGGCCGCGTGACATTTTTCTCCTCCACTGGCGTGTGGACCGCGATGTCAGTAGGACCTTCCCTTCGTTGTGGGCGCGTGGTTGCCGCAACGATTCCGCGAAAATGGCGCTGCTGACCGTGATCCGGGGCCCCAGCGTTGACCCGGGCGCGCTCTCCTGAGAAGGGATATAAGCGTGGTCGGCCTGCCTTGGGACTCTTTAAGCCAAATCGCAGCCACCTCTACTCTGGGTACTAGCCAAAGTCGCCGCCGCCGCCTCCGCACGGGAGTGAAGCCGCCGCTGACGAACCACGCCGGTAGCGCCGCCGCGCCAGCAAGGCCCGGTGTTGGTGGCTTGCCGACGTGCCTGGAACCCGATTGTTGCAACCGTCGAGGGTCTGGAGTCCGGGTTGACGACGAATTGCTCACCGTGCTTTCTTCTCTGCCGCCAAGCCGCTCCCTTGCCGTGGTCCGGGTTCTCCACATAGCCATTGAAGGTAATAACCTTTCCCATGTCTCTGCCGAACCCCTAATTTGGGTTTTTACCTGTCATGCGATGCGTAGGGTTGCGTGTGTGCTGGGTTGGTGGCTCGCCGGGGAGCACCACCGTGGGCTGTGCGGGCGCCGCCGTGCGTGCGCTCGGGAGGGAGAAGGCCGCTTCGTGGCCGTTAGATGCGTGGCTCACGGTTTAGATTAGATCACCAGTGTGCCCCCTTTGATGGGTTGTTTTGGGCCGTTGATCTCGCAATTGGCGAACCAGATCAGAACTAGCATACCACTTCGCTGGGATTTAATCTGGAGCATTGGCGCCCGATCGGACGGCCTAGATTAACTCGCGTTATTGACGGGCGCTGGATCTAATCTGTGCCCTTAGTTGTAATCCGACGGCCAGGGCTCATCGATACCCCCTTCGTGGGACAAATTTGCATAAGAACCCTTATGTTATCACAGAATAAAACCCGCCGTCCTGAGACACTGTACGCTCTGTCTTGGCGATCTTGCGGGATAGCCCCTGAGTTTTCTAGAAAATGAGGCCCAGTCCGGAGTTGACTTAAAATTGAATAAATGAATCGAAAATAGATTTTTAATATGGAAATAATTACTAGAACTTATAAAATTCATAGAAAATTCATACTAACTCCAAATTAGTCCATTCCAGTTCCTAAAATTTTGTAATTTAATTCTCTATCACCTAGAGCCTCTGTTATGTCATGAAAACAGTAAAGAAATTTATTTATCACATAATCCTATTTAAAGCACATAAAACCTTTGAAAATGCTTAACTTAAAATCTATAACTCAGAAAATTATGATTCCTGTTCCTAGGATTCTATTTTAATATGTAGATTATTACTGTGCATTTTATTTATATGTTTGGTGTAATGTTAATTTCTCTATATACACTGTGCTTGTTTGTATTGTGGCGAGTAGAAGAACCCGTTGCTGAGGATCCTGGTGAGCAGCAGGTTGAAGTAGCTGAGCAGGAGCTCATTGAAGGCAAGTTGTGCCCTTGACCACTTTTTACCTAATAATGTTCTTTAATATCACTTATCCATGCATAGGTTAATTTTGATGGGACCCAATAGGTTACCCTAGATTGTTTATCTCATTACCTTGTTCACCCCTGAATCACTTGGGTAGTTTGCTATTGCTTTACATGGTTTTGGGATAATCATTTATTACCTCTATGTTCCAGTTATTTTTGTTATTCTATTTATGTTCATGTTGAGATCATTAATGTTAATTGGAACATAGAGCTTAACTTGAGAACCACGTGCCACCACAAGGGTTTAATGGGACGCCCTTGGCTGATTAACTAGGAAAGCTAGTGGAAGACTACCTTACCCGAAAGGGGCAAGGGCAGTAGGGGAGAGGTCAGTGCGGGGAGGTCCCTGGTTGATTTTGCTGCGATGGCGGTCAGCCAGGAACCCTGTACTGGATCTTCCCATAAACTGTAGCGGGTTTTCGGAAGCTAGTGGAACTTTGTAAAGGCCTCGTAGTGTTGCCCTGCCGCGCTTCCTAGGTAGAGGTGTATGGGATTCATGACCCCTTGGCAGATGGGTAACATGACTTGTGGGTAAAGGGTACAACCTCTGCAGAGTGTAAAACTGGTATACTAGCCGAGCTCACGGTCATGAGCAGCTCAGGACTCTCTGATGTTTAAATTATGGAACTTAAATTCAATTTTGTCATTTGCATATGCATGGGTTTATTATTAATTTGTTCAATTACTTTATTTAAGGTTTGGTATTTACTTACACTTAGTAACTGCTAATAAAATTTTGACCAACTACTTAAAAGCAATGCTCAGCTTTAACCCCTATCATTGATCAGCCTTACACTTCACATGAGCTCCCACCTTTGGTGAGTTCGTGTCACATTATTCCCCACAACTTGTTGAGCGATGATCATGTGTGAGCTCACCCTTGCTGTCTCACACCCCCCCCACAGGAGATGATCAGGTGGTTCAGGAGGAGCCGCCTAACACTGAGGAGTTCGATCTGATCTAGGTGGCGTTTCCCAGTCGACATTGGCGCCAACGATCCTTAGTTCGTGTTATATTTATCTTTTATTTTTGTAAGTCTTCCGCTATGTAATAAATACTCTGATTATTGTGACATTTATCTCTATACACTCTGTTATTATATATGTTGTCTTCTTGGCGCATGTATGAGATGCACCTGGCTTTGTTCCTTAAAGCCGGGTGTGACAGAAGTGGTATCAGAGGAAATGTTGACTGTAGAACGAAACCTAGATAGAAATGGACAACCCTCACTTACTTACCTTACTCTGACTCATTCTATACTTATCTAATCTTGATCTTGTCTCACCTTCTGCTACTCTACTCTGGTTAATCTTAACTTTTCTACTCTAAGACAAGATGGATTTCACACCTTGGAATCCTACATCTATGATATTTTACGAGATAGGGAACCTAAGACAAAATTAAAACTATTTTCTCTATTTAAAATGTTGGTTGATTGTTCTGATGATAAATGTCTGATTTGCTTCTTTGATTGATTGAAACATTATAGTTGGGCATCTTAGCATGTACCACCATAAGGTAATGTATTAGCTTTAGTAGGTGACACACTAATCTACTTAGCTAATAAATCCCCTACAGTAACATTTCTCGTAATTACACGCCTTGTCTACAATTCTTTCTTTCTTACCCTGTGTTCCTAACCCAGATGGCCTACCCCTATAGTGTTAGAAGAGAGCACTATAGACGTGATCCTTGGTATGTCATGGTTGAGAAAGGCAAAGACACAATATACACTGTGCTAAGGGAATCGTAGAACTCACCAGTTCCAAAGGAGAAAGATTTCAAGTTAATATTGCAGTAACCACCTCATCCAAACGGGCAATGTTCTTTATACCTGAGGAGTTTATTGGAGACAACATCCGTGTGGTTAGAGATTTTCCGGATGTCTTTCCAGAGGAGTTACCAGGGATGCCACCTGATAGAGAAGTTGAGTTTGTCATTGATCTCTTACTTGGTACTACTACTCCAAAACGGTCACACAGGATGTCTGTAGAAAAGTTAAAAGAACTGAAGAAGCAGTTAACGGAGTTATAAGAAGCTGGGTACATTCATTCGAATTCTTCACCTTGGGGAGCGCCAGTTCTATTTGTGCAGAAGAAAGATGGATCACAAAGGATGAGTGTGGATTATAGGACCCTTAATGATGTTACTGTGAAGAACAAGTATCTGTTATCCTGCATTGAAGATTTACTTGAACAGATGAGAGGTGCTAGAGTATTCTCGAAGATTGATCTCCGATCCGGTTACCATCAGATGAGGATTAGACCATCGGATATTCCCAAGACGGCTTTCTCGACTCGATACGGATTATATGAGTTTACTGTAATGTCATTTGGACTAACCAATGCACCAGCTTACTTCATGAATTTGAAGAATAAGGTGTTTATGGAGTATTTGGACAGATTCGTCGTGGTATTCATCGACGATATTCTTATCTATTCTAAGAGTGAAGCGATCATGGGGAACATCTGAGATTGGAGCTACAGAAGTTACAAGATAATCAACTCTATGCTAAGTTCAGCAAGTGCGAGTTTTGGATTGGCGAAGTGCCATTTCTTGGTCATATTATTTCTAATGGAGGAATAGCAGTGGATCCTGCTAAGGTTAAGGAGATAATGGAGTGGAGAGTACCCACTATAGTTACTGAGGTCCGGAGTTTCTTGGGAGTTGCCGGATATTATTGGAGATTTATTGAAGGATTTTCTAAGGTTGCTAAGCCTATGACCTTGCTTTTGGAGAAAGGAAGAGAATTCAAGTGGGATGAGAA
This sequence comes from Zea mays, assembly GCF_902167145.1. Lineage (NCBI taxonomy): Eukaryota > Viridiplantae > Streptophyta > Magnoliopsida > Poales > Poaceae > Zea > Zea mays. The sequence goes on along the minus strand of NC_050099.1, from coordinate 150,937,314 downwards.
ATGCCAAGACAGCTTTGACCAATTAAAGAAGAGACTAATGTCGCCACCAGTATTGGTTATGCCAGATCTACAGAAGGGATTTGACATTTATTGTGATGCATGTGGTCAAGGACTTGGATGTGTGCTCATGCAAGAAGGACATGTGATCGCCTATGCATCTCGTCAGTTGCGGAAACATGAACTGAACTACCCTACTCATGACTTGGAACTAGCAGCAGTTGTGCATGCACTTAAGATTTGGAGACACTACATTATGGGGACTAAGTGCCAAGTATATACGGATCATAAGAGTTTGAAGTATATATTCACTCAGAAGGATCTCAACCTTAGGCAACGTCGTTGGTTGGAGCTTATAAAGGATTATGATTTGGAGATTCACTATCACCCGGGCAAGGCTAATTTGGTTGCAGATGCCTTGAGTCGCAAGGAGCATGTTCATTCAGCTATTGTTGCCCAGCTACCCGATGAGATTGTTGAGGATTTCAGGAGACTTAACCTGGGGATAGTTGCTCATACTGAGGGAGTTACTATTGATGTGGAACCTACTTTGGAGCAAGAGATCCGCAAAGGACAAATTGGTGATGCTAAAATAAAAGAGATTAAGGATCTGATTACTGAAGGTCGAGTTCCGAAATTTACGGAAGATGAGCAAGGCACTATATGGTTCAAGAACAGGATGCGTGTTCCTGATATTAAAAGCCTTCGAGAGACTATTTTAAAGGAGGCCCATGACTCGGATTATTCTATTCATCCTGGTAGTACCAAGATGTATCAAGATTTGAAGCGGAAATATTGGTGGTATGGATTGAAAAGAGATGTGGCTGCACATGTGGCTATGTGCGATGTATGTCAAAGAGTTAAGGCTGAACACCAGAGGCCAGCTGGACTATTGCATCCACTGAAGATACCTGAGTGGAAATGGGAAGAGATCGGCATGGACTTCATTGTTGGATTACCCCACACGTCTGCTGGATATGATTCTATATGAGTGATTGCGGACAGGCTAACTAAAGTAGCCCACTTTATTCCAGTGAAGACCACATATTCAGGAGCCAAGTTAGCAGAGTTGTACATGGCACGGATTGTCTGCCTACATGGTGTGCCAAAGAAGATCGTGTCTGATCGAGGATCACAGTTTACCTCTCGATATTGGAAGAAGTTGCACGAGTCCTTGGATACAAGATTAAATTTTAGTTCGGCTTACCATCCACAGACTGATGGACAGACTGAGAGGACTAACCAAGTGCTGGAAGATATGTTAAGAGCTTGTGCCCTTCAGCATGGTAGTAGTTGGGACAAGAGTCTACCTTATGCTGAGCTCTCATATAATAATAGCTACCAAGCCAGTTTGAAGATGTCACCGTTTGAGGCTTTGTATGGCAGAAAATGCAGGACTCCTCTATATGGGATCAGACTGGAGAGAGACAGTTCTTTGGGCCTGAATTGATTCAAGAAGCAGAAGAACAAGTTCGTATAATTCGAGAGAATTTGAGAGTGGCTCAAACCAGGCAAAAGAGTTATGCTGATAATAGAAGAAGGCCACTGGAATTTGAAGAAGGAGATTATGTGTATCTCAAGGTGTCACCACTTCGTGGAATGAGGAGATTTAAAGTTAAGGGCAAATTGTCCCCTCGCTATATTGGACCATTCTTGATCTTTAGAAGAGTTGGGGAGATGGCATACCAACTCGAGTTACCGGATAGTCTATCGGATGTGCATAATGTGTTCCATGTATCTCAACTTAAGAGGTGTCTCCGTGTCCCTGATGAACAGTTACCAATGGAAGAGCTTAGTGTTCAGGGTGATTTGACGTACATGGAATACCCCATTAAGATTCTTGACATTTTGACGAGAGTTACAAGAAATAAGGTGATAAAGATGTGCAAAGTGCAATGGAGTCACCATGGAGAAGATGAAACGACCTGGGAAAGAGAAGAAGAGCTTCGCATAAATTTTTCCCCATCTTTTCCCTAGACCTTCTTAAATCTCGAGGACGAGATTCTTGTTAAGGGGGGTAGGATTTGTAATACTCAAAAGTGAAATAAAGGGATTGATATAATCTCAATAGTTTGTGGCCTCTACTATTCATCACATGTGATCAACAATAGTTAAAAAAATTGATAAATTGAACAAAGAAACACATAAATAAACTGTGCATCATGCTGGATCTTATTTGTGTGCATTTTGTGTCCATAAAAAAAATAATGTGACAATAAAAATATTAAAGCCCAAAAAAGGGGAATTTAGAATCTAAAAGAAATTCTTGAATAAAGAAAAGAAGGAGAAAGTACTAAATAGAATACAATAAATACATGAATTAATTAAATCAGGTTCATATTAGTATTTTAAAAAGGTACAGTTGAACTAAGTTCGAACTTTACACAAATAAATTTAATTTGAATCTTAATTAGAATAAGAAAGGAAGAGAAAATCAAAAGAAAAAGAAAAGAGAGAAAGCATTGGCTGGTTGGGCCGGCTAAACCCAATTCGGCCCATCCCACCTTACCTTCCTCGCGCGGCCCATATGTTTCACGCAGCAAACCCGCACGCGCCTCACTGAGTGTGGCCGACATCTAGGGACCATCGGGCAGACTCTCGCGGCCGCGTGACATTTTTCTCCTCCACTGGCGTGTGGACCGCGATGTCAGTAGGACCTTCCCTTCGTTGTGGGCGCGTGGTTGCCGCAACGATTCCGCGAAAATGGCGCTGCTGACCGTGATCCGGGGCCCCAGCGTTGACCCGGGCGCGCTCTCCTGAGAAGGGATATAAGCGTGGTCGGCCTGCCTTGGGACTCTTTAAGCCAAATCGCAGCCACCTCTACTCTGGGTACTAGCCAAAGTCGCCGCCGCCGCCTCCGCACGGGAGTGAAGCCGCCGCTGACGAACCACGCCGGTAGCGCCGCCGCGCCAGCAAGGCCCGGTGTTGGTGGCTTGCCGACGTGCCTGGAACCCGATTGTTGCAACCGTCGAGGGTCTGGAGTCCGGGTTGACGACGAATTGCTCACCGTGCTTTCTTCTCTGCCGCCAAGCCGCTCCCTTGCCGTGGTCCGGGTTCTCCACATAGCCATTGAAGGTAATAACCTTTCCCATGTCTCTGCCGAACCCCTAATTTGGGTTTTTACCTGTCATGCGATGCGTAGGGTTGCGTGTGTGCTGGGTTGGTGGCTCGCCGGGGAGCACCACCGTGGGCTGTGCGGGCGCCGCCGTGCGTGCGCTCGGGAGGGAGAAGGCCGCTTCGTGGCCGTTAGATGCGTGGCTCACGGTTTAGATTAGATCACCAGTGTGCCCCCTTTGATGGGTTGTTTTGGGCCGTTGATCTCGCAATTGGCGAACCAGATCAGAACTAGCATACCACTTCGCTGGGATTTAATCTGGAGCATTGGCGCCCGATCGGACGGCCTAGATTAACTCGCGTTATTGACGGGCGCTGGATCTAATCTGTGCCCTTAGTTGTAATCCGACGGCCAGGGCTCATCGATACCCCCTTCGTGGGACAAATTTGCATAAGAACCCTTATGTTATCACAGAATAAAACCCGCCGTCCTGAGACACTGTACGCTCTGTCTTGGCGATCTTGCGGGATAGCCCCTGAGTTTTCTAGAAAATGAGGCCCAGTCCGGAGTTGACTTAAAATTGAATAAATGAATCGAAAATAGATTTTTAATATGGAAATAATTACTAGAACTTATAAAATTCATAGAAAATTCATACTAACTCCAAATTAGTCCATTCCAGTTCCTAAAATTTTGTAATTTAATTCTCTATCACCTAGAGCCTCTGTTATGTCATGAAAACAGTAAAGAAATTTATTTATCACATAATCCTATTTAAAGCACATAAAACCTTTGAAAATGCTTAACTTAAAATCTATAACTCAGAAAATTATGATTCCTGTTCCTAGGATTCTATTTTAATATGTAGATTATTACTGTGCATTTTATTTATATGTTTGGTGTAATGTTAATTTCTCTATATACACTGTGCTTGTTTGTATTGTGGCGAGTAGAAGAACCCGTTGCTGAGGATCCTGGTGAGCAGCAGGTTGAAGTAGCTGAGCAGGAGCTCATTGAAGGCAAGTTGTGCCCTTGACCACTTTTTACCTAATAATGTTCTTTAATATCACTTATCCATGCATAGGTTAATTTTGATGGGACCCAATAGGTTACCCTAGATTGTTTATCTCATTACCTTGTTCACCCCTGAATCACTTGGGTAGTTTGCTATTGCTTTACATGGTTTTGGGATAATCATTTATTACCTCTATGTTCCAGTTATTTTTGTTATTCTATTTATGTTCATGTTGAGATCATTAATGTTAATTGGAACATAGAGCTTAACTTGAGAACCACGTGCCACCACAAGGGTTTAATGGGACGCCCTTGGCTGATTAACTAGGAAAGCTAGTGGAAGACTACCTTACCCGAAAGGGGCAAGGGCAGTAGGGGAGAGGTCAGTGCGGGGAGGTCCCTGGTTGATTTTGCTGCGATGGCGGTCAGCCAGGAACCCTGTACTGGATCTTCCCATAAACTGTAGCGGGTTTTCGGAAGCTAGTGGAACTTTGTAAAGGCCTCGTAGTGTTGCCCTGCCGCGCTTCCTAGGTAGAGGTGTATGGGATTCATGACCCCTTGGCAGATGGGTAACATGACTTGTGGGTAAAGGGTACAACCTCTGCAGAGTGTAAAACTGGTATACTAGCCGAGCTCACGGTCATGAGCAGCTCAGGACTCTCTGATGTTTAAATTATGGAACTTAAATTCAATTTTGTCATTTGCATATGCATGGGTTTATTATTAATTTGTTCAATTACTTTATTTAAGGTTTGGTATTTACTTACACTTAGTAACTGCTAATAAAATTTTGACCAACTACTTAAAAGCAATGCTCAGCTTTAACCCCTATCATTGATCAGCCTTACACTTCACATGAGCTCCCACCTTTGGTGAGTTCGTGTCACATTATTCCCCACAACTTGTTGAGCGATGATCATGTGTGAGCTCACCCTTGCTGTCTCACACCCCCCCACAGGAGATGATCAGGTGGTTCAGGAGGAGCCGCCTAACACTGAGGAGTTCGATCTGATCTAGGTGGCGTTTCCCAGTCGACATTGGCGCCAACGATCCTTAGTTCGTGTTATATTTATCTTTTATTTTTGTAAGTCTTCCGCTATGTAATAAATACTCTGATTATTGTGACATTTATCTCTATACACTCTGTTATTATATATGTTGTCTTCTTGGCGCATGTATGAGATGCACCTGGCTTTGTTCCTTAAAGCCGGGTGTGACAAGTGGAGAGTGCCGACTCTTCGATACCTCGGGGAAAAAATTGGAGGAGTCTTCTAAACCTTGTTTTACATTTCACACTTAATTCAAGCATTTTACATTGTGTATTTGTTTAGCAAGTATTTGAAGTATTGTCTTAGCACTGTTGTATTTTTAGTATTATTCTCTTAGTGCTAGTTGTTGGGGTGAAGTTCGGCTCTTGCTTAGGTTTTAATTAGTGTTGATTTTTAGAAAAGCCCAATTCACCCCCCCCCCTCTTGGGCATCGTGATCCTTTCAGGTAGGTAATGTAACCAATGGCTAGGTGGATAATTTTTATGCAACTTCGTAGGGAGATATAAAAATAGTGTTTTTGAAACACCCTTTGAGGAGCTTTGAAAATTTTATGAAACTGGCCTCTAGTTTCAGTTTTTTTATGAAACACCCTTTTAGAAGAAGCTGAAATAGAACTGAAATTTCTTAAAGTGAAGCTTTTCCAAACAGGTCCTAAAGTAGGCCATAAATAAATTCCCTAGAACAAATCTTATGCAAATAACTTAACTAGATTAGTAAAGATTGCAACCTAAAAATGAATTATGCAACCTAAATTCCAATCCTATATAATCTACACTAAGAATAGTAAAGATTGCAACTTAAAAAGAGAGAGTAAATGCGGAAGATTAAAGAGCTAGTAGAGAAAACAAACTCTCATGGACGACGCCCATATTTTTACCGAGGTATTCGAAATCACGCAAGGTCCCAACTAATCCTCGTTGGTGCCCTATGCAAAGGGTAGCCCACGCGAGGGCCAAGCACCACGGTCGAGTAACTCCGTAGAGAGCCGCGGGTCTTCTCCACATGCAAGTGGTGCCCCGCTTTCGGCTCCTCTCAGACGCTCACTGCCGTCTTCACTATCGAGCTTCCAGCCGAAACGTCGCGTACCTCGTTCCCTCCGTTACACGGTGGCGGCCGTATCACAAACACGATTGACACAGTCTCGCAAGACTTTCGCCCACTCGGTACAATATTACAATGGCTCGCGCAAGAACTGATGGGTTATGTGAGGTTTTCTAAACTCACTCAAATAATTAGGGATCACCTAGAACAAGCTCAATAGCGGTGTAACTAACCTAAGCACTTTGCAAAGCAACTACGCTAATCACCGAGTGATTCTATTAAGCACTTGGGTGTTTAGGCACATGTAGTGTTAGAAATATGCCCTAGAGATAATCATAGAGATGAGCATATTTCTTTGTATCCATGATATATATATTGCTTAATTGAATATCCATGGAAGGCACCTTGTATTGATTAGCAATTATGTGAATTGTTTGTGAGATTCTTTACTTATATGGTTATTCTAAATGATGTCCCTAGTCAGAGTCGATGACTAGCACATGTATTAGTTGATGACTACATTTCACAAGTCATGAACATGGAGATGTTAAACTAATAATGTGGGCGCATGTATGACATGAGGCTGGGCCGACCCGACGTGAGATATTGTAATATAGTTCTCTTTTTGCAACATAAATACTATATCCTTAGACCTGAGATTGTCGCATGTTCTCAAGATGTGAATTGACTTACTTAGGGACTATCAAACGCTATTCCGTAACTGGGTAGTTATAAAGGTAGTTTTGGGTTTGTCAGAAAGCATGCTGTGAGGCATGGTCAGTCAAGATGGAATTTGTCCCTCTATTTGTGAGAGAGATATCTCTGGGCCCCTCGAGTGATTGGATCAAGAAATGCATGGTCGTGCTAGGGTTAAGAGTTAACCATTGAAAGGATTCCAATTCACAGTATCGAGAAAGAGAGGTCAGCTTAGAGCCAGACCAAATATCGTGAGACAAAGAGAACAACATGTACGTAATGTTGCAATGGTTCGTCTGATATGATCTTTACGTGCGCATAGGAGTTGACATGTCTTGCTAGAGGCCGCTGTCAATTATTGGGCCAAGTAAGAGTACTTGGGCTATGTCTATTTGTACGTGAACCTATAGGGTCACACACTTAAGGGGAAGGAAGCCTAACTCGGATTAGATCCGAAATTAGACTGGGCTTTAGGGTTACTGATGGGCCTCGGTGTCAGAAGCCCACCATAACGCCTATATAATGAGGGGCGGGGGCGCGGTTAGGCTTAACCCTAATTCGCCACCAGCAAACGAGTAGCCGCTCGCCTCTCGCCCTCGCCAAGCCACCGTCGCGAACCTAGCAGTTCGGTACGCGGTGCTTCCTCCTTGTACGTGTGGATACCTCGGAGGTGCTACATCTGGAGCACTAGGACGAACCGTGCGAGGACGTGAAGGACGCTGACGACTGCACGACACTGCTCGACGCGTTCGTCTACATCGAGACGTCTTCCGCTGCTCTGCGCGTCTAGTGGTAATTCCATGACCTATAACCGCAGTAGTTCTTGGTTTTATGGGGTTGAAAATTTTGTTTTGCGCTAGCGTAGCCTCCCCGTAATCCTTCATGTAGATGCGTATAACCTTCCTTGGTATGTTGCATGGGATGCCACACCTTCAAATGGTCGATTGGGTGAAGTATATATAGGCCCCAACTCGAATATAGCCATTGGAAAGCAGTTCTGCGGATTTATGCGGCGCACCGGACAGGTGCACCATACTATCCAATGGTGCACTGTACATGCCACATGTACTAGCCAATAGAGGTAGTCGTTGTAGCTTCTGAAGATGGCGCACCGACAGTCCGTTGTGCACCAGACAACCCACGCAGAACAAGATTGCATGTCGTGTTTTGGCCGTAACTTTTAGCTCCAAACTCCAATTTCGATGATCTTGTTCTTTTTGAAAAACTTATAAAATCCTCTATACTGTAGAGTTGAAGCCATATCATTTTGAGTAATTTGGCACACCAGACACTTCGGTGCAAACAACGCATGTGCTGCTGTAGTGTTTTTCAGCATTTCCAACTTTGTATTGTGGGCATAACTTTTAGCTCTGAATTCCGATTTTGATGATCTTGGACTTTATGGAAAGCTTATAAATTATCTAAATCTCATAGTTGAAGCCATGTCAGTTTGAGTAGATTTGATATCGTGAAACACTTCGAATTTAGTTAGCCCTTCATCTCAACTTTGTCAACTTCACGTTTGTTTTGTGGTTTTGCATCCCACTTCTACTTCTTGATGTGTTGGACTCTTAGCATGTATAAAGTGTCTTCAATATGACTTTGTAATATCTTCTATGGGTCTTATAATGTCTTCTTTGAGGTGTTGCGTCCGTAGAGCCTCAATCCAATCCACTTCGCATCCTATGAACTACAAAGCACAAACGCTTGAGAAACATTAGTCCACAAGGTTATGTTGATCATCAAACACCAAAATCACTTGAGAAACATATATATACCCCACCAGTTTTAACTTTGCAAAACCCAACCAACCAAATCACATATGTATCCATAATCGTCCTTCCTCCATCATCCCTGATCCTCCTCCTCCCGTGACCACGCCTCCTCTCCCCCTCATTCGCGTCGTCGCCGCTGGCCCCTCCCTCGCGTCGCCGCCGCCGTTGGCCCCTCCCCTCCCAAGACCGTAGTGTTAGCATGGGCAAAGCCAACTAGTTTGTTTTTAAAATTGTGAAATTCCTTATTATAGTTTCTTTAACCATCCTTGGGCTCAAATCATTTGTATGCATTGGCTCATTGGTCAACAAACTCAAATCTGAGCAGTTTTTTTTATAAACACGATGTAGATATGTCTATAGGACTAGGCGTGAAGATTCTATGATTAATAAAGTGAACTCTCCATAAACGTCTTATTGTTCATTGGTACATGACAACAAACATGGGGTATGATCACCTCCGTTAACTATTTAAACTACTTGATTCTTCAATCTCGATAGAATTTAATTGGGAAAGCTAAATAACTGAACGCCTTAGAGAAAAAAAATATTTTTTAGATATGATAGATAAGTTCCGGCTTCAGTCCTCTTCAAAAAAAAAACAAAAAAGAGAGAGGCTTCAATCCACAAATGAATAGGAACTTGTGAACTTTGTCTTTAGCCAGAACTAATTTCACTTGTCTCTATTAATACTGTGGTAGTAGTAGGGACCAAGTGCTGTTGATGAGAATCCAAGTAGAACAGGCGGTCAATTCATGGACATGTTCTCCATGCCAAAAACCAATTGCATATGATCTCTTCGTGCATGCAACGCAACGGGCCGGGAGTCAAACGCTTGATCCTAAATAGAAGCGGACACATTGCCAATGCCAAGCTCCCAACGACTCGCCGGCAGTAAAAGCCGTGTACTCGCAGACGACAGCTGCACCGAGCAGCCGGATCCGACCATTTGGTGCCATCTCAAGAATTCCAACGCATCTCGCATGCTGATGAGCGTAAAAAGTTCCCATCTGCGCTTGCTCTAAACGAGTTCGACAAATACGTGACTTTCAGAAAGGCGCCATCAATACAAAAACGCTACTAGCCTACTACTATACCAGCAGAAAAAGAAAAAAAACCTTTTTATCGCGACGAAGAGATGAGGGCCGCTGCATCTGTTCCCAATTCCAAAGCGCTGAACCGGCCGGGTGGCCACTGAGCCGGTTTGGATCTTTCTGGGGAGGAGAGGAGAGGAGAAGATAGGCACCAGCGCTATAAAAGAAGCCTTTTCCTCCTCCTCATTTGGGGCCTGAGTAACCCGCAACCACCGCACATTAGGTACCGAGAGGGCAGGCAAGAACCGAGCAAATCAGGGCAGCAGGTGCCTGCTGCCAAGTCTTGGTCTTGGTCTTGGTGCGCTGTGTAAAGACGACTCAGCGATGGAGGGGTCGACGGCGACCGAGGGTCATGTGGTCGGGATCCCGGTGAGCACAAGGGCTTATGGCATCGAGGAACCCGACTTCTCGGTAGAAGAGACGACGCCCGACCGTGGAGAGTTCCCGAGCTCCTTCCAGTACTACAGCCATGGTGAGAGCCTCGCTCGCTCCGCGCCCTCTTGATTTGTCTGATCGTGTCAAGCTCACCATGCACTGCAAGGTGCGGAAAGGAACCAAGAAAGTCGAAGCATGTCGCTGATCAAGCTATCTTTCACCTTCCAGATGCTGCCAGTTCGACGACGACCGCCGCCGATCGGCCGACGAGCAATCAACAAGCCACTAGGAAGGGAGACAAGATCGTCCGGGGCATCAAAGAACATGGTAAGCAACTCCTTTGATTGAACTTTTGTATTCTGAAAAGAAAAAAAAAAGAAACAGAGCCTCCAAAACCCAAGCAAAAACATGCCTTTAGACTGAACTGAAGCTGATGCTTGCTCCGATTTGTACGCATCGCATCGCGTGCAGTGACCCTGGGACCGAAGCTCTCCGACACGGTGAAGGGGAAGCTCTCGCTGGGCGCGAAGATCCTCCGGGCCGGCGGCAGCGTGGAGAAGCTGTTCCGGCAGTGGTTCTCGGCGGACAAGGACGAGAAGCTGCTGCGGGCGTCGCAGTGCCACCTGTGGACGACGGCGGGGCCCATCGCCGGCGTGCTGTTCGTGTCGACGGCGCGGGTGGCCTTCCGCAGCGACCGGTCGCTGTCGCTGGCGGTGTCCACCCCGCGCGGCGACTGCAGCTTCCGCGCGCCGTACAAGGTGGCCGTCCCGCTGCGGAAGGTCGGGGCGGTGCGGCCCAGCGAGAACAGGCACCGGCCGGAGCAGAGGTACGTGCGGCTCGCCACCACCGACGGCTTCGAGTTCTGGTTCATGGGCTTCGTCAGCTACAACAAGTCGCTGCAGCACCTGGAGCGGGCCGTTGCGTGCGCGCGGCAGGCGCGGTGACGGTGTGCTAGTTCTGGGCCGGCTCTGTATGTGTAGGCTGCAGCTGCAACATGTCGTTGTACATCTGGGCGATCGGTTGCCCTGGTAAGCAGGTTGGTCATAGACTCACAGGCGACCGGTCAGGCATGTGGTCTTTTGGGGTTGGGCAAGAAATTCACCATGAATTTGAAATAGAGAGTGCTGGTGTAGTGGTGTGACAATGGCGAAACCGCCATCAATATCCATTCTTTTCTCAAGCAAAAAAAAAAACATCTGCCAGCATGCATCACAAGGCCTACCAAAACTGCACTGATGCGAATGCTGGTTTCTTACAGAGACACAGAGTCTAGTCTTATTCAATCAGGTCCCGGCATAACTGCACTGATGTAGCAAACAAACTGTTCATATCGTGCAAAGAATATTTATCGTCCGCTAGTTCATTTTTGAACTAAAACGTGATAAATAAAAAAGAACATAGGAAGAGTATCAGACACACAGAAAATTAGAACCAGCACATTTTTATACGGACACGGGAAACCCCACCTCTATGGCTCTATATATTGATTTGATGATGCTTCAAAAGGCCAGAGTACAAAAGGGGGAGGGTTTGATAAGGGCATCAATGCGGTGAACGCACGACACCAAAGGTCAGCCACGCCGGTGTCCTCGCGACGCAGTCTGGTACACCAAAGGGCGGCCTCTTCCCTGCACTGGCGGACGATCGAAGTGGTAGAGGGGTGCACGCCTTCGAAAAACCACAATGTTCCTTCTCTTCCATAGCAGCCAGCAGTACATCAGCACGAGCGTGTGGAACTTCTTTGTTGAGGGGATCGTGTCGGGTGGCGCAGGAGGCTCCAGAACGTGCGCGCGAAGCTGCAGCGGAGGAGGACATGGAAAGCGTCCTCAAGATCGTCGCCGCAGATTGCACACGAAGCGTTCAGCACGATACCATTTCCGGTGGTGCTTGTCCTCGTTTGGAGACGGTCGTGGCCGGCAAGCCAGGCGAAGAACCGGACGCGCGAGGGTGCCCAGTTTCGCCAAGCGAACAGGTGCTCCGAAGCCGCGACACCCGCAGCGCCTGCACAAAAGGATATGGTACAGCGTGCCCGTGCGGAGCTTGCCATTGTCATCCGCGAGAGCACACCGACGACGGACGTCGTGCCCCACAGAGAGGTCGCGCGGTCGTCGCAGCAGAGAGCCAAGGCCGCAGGAAGGCGCCGATGCCGGCGGTCATGATGGTGTGCACACTGGCGTCGACGTCGGTGCAATGAGACAGCAGGGCGGGGAAGCGAGTGGCGAAGTCGCCATCGCCACGCCACTCGTCGAACCAGAAGGCAGTGGCCCTGCCATCCACGACGTCACATGAGGTGATTGCCCGGTAGAGTGGGAGAAGCGCGAGCGTAGCACCTGCTAGTGATCACTATGGAGAGAGCCATTTTTAGGGTAGCAAGGCACACGCTCTCACGGACCCAGATCGCCTAGGAAGAAGAGGTCGTGGTGTGCAAGCGATAGAGACTGGAATTCAGTTCGTTGTTTTCGTACAGACTACAGAAACTACAAAAGTGGAAAAAAAATTCAACAATGGTTCTCGCAGTACCATGCTGAGCCAGGTGCCTGCGCTGATGGAGTAGCAATGTCCAGACTATGCTTCTCACAATATCACGTGGGACGAGTGGACGACCACAAGTCAGACACAGAAATTAAGAACGGTGGTTCCAGATGCTCCGTTCTCAACAGCAACGTTTCTACAGAGTTAGCTATGACTTGGTTCACTGCCTAACTTATTATACTTTGACTAACTTTTTTTTATCTAAAGTTAGTTTTAAATTCGAACAACTAATTTTAGACAAATTATGGCGCAGTTAACCATGAATCAAACAAGCTTGATCTGCAACTGTATCTGTCATAAACGTTTTTTAGTTAAAATACTGTAGGGGACTCCTAGAGTGCTTCATTAAAAAAAGGGTTACTTGTACATTTTACATATTTGTGCTTACAGAGTTCGAAGCCACATATAAGGCTATAGATTGCTTTAATTTGTAACAGACGAGAAGCATTTCCTTCTTGAAATTCTCTTTGCGGCTTGATATGTATCTGTCAGGAACTTCGTATTAGGATTTTAAAAAGTCTTTCAAGTATGCTTTAACCATTCGCGAATGTCTTATCAAATCACTGCAGACTGATATGTTATCATCAGTAAAACATCTGGAATACAAATCTGTACAGGTTGCAGGAAAAACCATGTTATAGCTCGTCAATCTATGTACTATATTACTACAACAAAGTTAAAAAAAAAACTCCACGCTCACCGAAAGGGTCTAAAAATTACGGAATTAATCAGAAAAAAGAGCGTGAACAAATTTAATTAAAAAGATCTAATGGTCCACATTTATTAGAATTTAAGATTTAATTGAAAAATGTACAGTTAAACTTTATGCTGATCTAATGGTCAATACTGAATGGAATTTAAGAAGAATATGCTGATCTAATGGTCTCTTTGCAGCTTGATGTATCTGTCAGGAACTTCGTATTAGGATTTTAAAAAGTCTTTCAAGTATGCTTTGACCATTCGCTAATGTCTTACCAAATCACTACAGACTGATATGTTATCATCAATAAAACATCTGGAATACAAATCTGTACAGGTTGCAGGAAAAAACCATGTTATAGCTCGTCAATCTATGTACTATATTACTACAACAAAGTTAAAAAAAAACTCCACGCTCACCGAAAGGGTCTAAAAATTACGGAATTAATCAGAAAAAAGAGCGTGAACAAATTTAATTAAAAAGATCTAATGGTCCACATTTATTAGAATTTAAGATTTAATTGAAAAATGTACAGTTAAACTTTATGCTGATCTAATGGTCAATACTGAATGGAATTTAAGGACAATATTCCTGCAGAGGTCATATATGGGAAAAAATTACAAAAATAAATTTATTAGAATTTAAGATTTAATTGGAAAATGTACAGTTAAACTTTATGATGTCCTAATGGTCAATACTGAATGGAATTTAAGAAGAATATTCCTGCAGAGGTCATATATGGGAAAAAACTACAAAAATACATTTATCAGAATTTAAGATTTAATTGGAAAATGTACAGTTAAACTTTATGCTGTCGTAATGGTCAATACTGAATGGAATTTAAGAAGAATATTCCTGCAGAGGTCATATATGGGAAAAAACTACAAAAATACATTTATTAGAATTTAAGATTTAATTGGAAAATGTACAGTTAAACTTTATGCTGTCGTAATGGTCAATACTGAATGGAATTTAAGAAGAATATTCCTGCAGAGGTCATATATGGGAAAAACTACAAAAATACATTTATTAGAATTTAAGATTTAATTGGAAAATGTACAGTTAAACTTTATGCTGTCCTAATGGTCAATACTGAATGGAATTTAAGAAGAATATTCCTGCAGGGGTCATATATGGGAAAAACAAAAAAAAATATTGACGAGATATTCCTGCAGGGGTCATATATGGGAAAAACAAAAAAATATTGACGAGAGTGGGATTTGAACCCACGCCCTTTCGGACCAGAACCTTAATCTGGCGCCTTAGACCAACTCGGCCATCTCGTCATGTTTGTTAAATGAAATACATAATTATATATATTAAACGTCATTCTTAGTTTATGAGTAAATAAATTACTTAATTCCTCAAGCTGCAAGAATAGAGTTTGTATCGCTCACATCACTCGTCTTTCTCCCTTTTTTATAGACACGAAACATGAATTGTGAAAATAAAAAAACTCAAAGGTCCCCAATGCTCTAAAAACGTCATGATTTTTTTGTCTAATCAGCTTTATATGGAGTATGAACTCAAGAGTGATGAGTGCATCATGAACTTGTCAAATATCAGTGCATTACTATGGTTTCTATATATCATATGTGTAGACTTTGTTTTAATAAATCACAAAAAATGTGTCTTATATTGGTTAAGTGGGTGTGAATGTGAAGCCAACAGCCAAGGTTCGAACTCCTGCTTATGCACAATTTCTTATTTTTACATAAAGCTACATAAAGTGTGAAGGAGAAGAGTGAACGGAACAGTTGCAAAACAGGAAGAAGGGTGACTGTGGAATCGCGGAACCATGTAAACTGGTGCTTTATATACTAGAGATTATGGAGTACATAGCAATGATGTTGCAAACAATTTTGTAATGAGAGCTCCAACACATCTCACTATGCCTAGAAAACCTCATATCTTGATTTAATCTACTCCGAGTTTCAAGTTCACCAAAATCTAATGGTTTCTTGATATTGTCAAGTCTAGCATTTTGAAGCATATCATGGTGCTTCCAAGGAACTCCAACGATATTCAGCAAGAGAGAGATTTGATCAAAAAATGTCTTGTAATGAGTTCCCTTAGTAGCAACAACAACAAGAACTAGTTAGAATTATTATGCAAAGAAACGTATATAATAAGTAGAAGGGTAGAAAGTGAATTTTACATGATCAATTGTTTAACCCTTTAATCTCTTCTTTCATGCTGCTAGATCTATCATAGTCTTCACCATGGATTTGAGCCATTGTCAAGCAATGGTTAAAAAGTAGAGCTTCAAAAGTTTTCTTAAGTGATAAAGAGCTAGTATTATCTATAAGTACAACTCTAGCCAAGTGCTCGTCAAACCTCTTCAAATGTCGGGTTGGGTTCGAGTTGGGTCAAGGTCGGGTCATGGGTTGTTTGGCATGACCCACACCCAACCTATGCATAGTGTTGGGTCGGGTTGGCCGTGCCTCCCTGTTGGACATGTCAGGTTAGATTTTTTCGGGTTGAGTCCGTTTTTTTGCTTTTGCGTCGAGTTTTTGGGTTGGGTCAGATTTTGGATTAAAAATCATGGTTTGTACTCAGCCCATGGATTGTTGCGAGTCAAAAACTACGGTCGTGCCTGCATGTCACGTTGGTCAGGTTGGTTGGGTCAGGTGGCCCATGCTCAGGTCTAGTGCTCGCAAGGCCTTCTCAGTTTATCAACATAACACAAGCAAAGAGCTAATTGTTCTTTGTGTGATATGTCACTAGACTCGTCAACTAAAATTGCAAAGGGTTCATCACCAATTTCTTCAATTTTTTATTTCCATTTTCTATGGCAAAAGAAATCCCCTTTGTTGATAAACTTTTCACTTTCATCATGTCCACGAAATATCAATCCTTGATGCAAAAGAAATTTCAAACATTTAAGTGCATAGGTCAGTTTGATCTTGTGAAGATGACAGTCCTCCTTAGTCCAGTTCTCAATCTTATAATCAATTGATATCTTAGGACTTAACGACACTACATCTCTCTTGAGCTTCTTTATGTACATTAGAACCCAAATATTTCAAAAGTGTCTTCTTTCCTATATTCCATATTCTCCAACCATCCATAATAAATGCACTTGCCCGTTGCCCTTGGATTTGTTATCTTTGAATAAATAACAGATAATATTCAAGCCAATGATGTTTATGAAGCTATACAAAATTAAATTTATGATATCTCTTTCCATTTTTTCCTTTTTAGAAATTCATGTGCATATGGATGGAATGGGCGTTTAAAAATATATGCTCTATGAATTATTTTCTTGATCATTAACATTGTAGCTTAGGATAGGAATTCTTTCACCTAGGTCATGTGGGAGATGATTGATATCATATACTAGCTAGTGGTGGTGAGAGATCATCAATTCGAACTCAAGGCAGAGAAGATGGTATAGGGTTCACAGTTTCTCCAAGTATTGCATCTTCCACTTGAGGTTTATCTTTGCCACAATTGTGTCTAGAACCAAGGAAGGAGTTGAAGCGACAACCTTCTTTGTTGTATGCTTCCAAAAAACAGATGTAATATCTCCATTCCTCTTTATAATTCAACAATTCTACAAACAAAATAGGTAATACATCAACACTTAACAAGCAACTCTCTAGATCCTACCAATGTAGCGATTATTCTAAGTTATTTAATTATACATCTATCACACATTGCCACTCACTTCAAGGATGCATCAAAACCTTATTGATCAATTCGAGTTGTTGTATTAGAATTAGCTTCTCAGGCAACCAGCCTGCAAGTGTGCACATATTTAATTTGTGTTCATGGGTGATTAATAATTCAATCATTGATTTATCTTTCCTATACAAGTATCCATTGCATCAAATAAGTAATTGGATCAAATATGTGACGACCCTTACTATCCTACTGCCCTAGACGATCAGGTAGCAGATGGTAGACTAGGAAACTGGAGACTTTAGTCTCGAGGCCGATGAGCAAGAGACCACCCGAGACTAGAGACAACAAATAAGGAACGACCGACCGAATGATCAACACTTCATGTTAATTTCCAATCATGATCGGTACTAGATAAATAAGTGGAATGTTCGAAGCTCAATTTTCTCTGTAACTCTAGGGAAGGGAAGGATGAGAGCAATTTTCTCTTGCACTTTGAACTTGCATATTATATTAGGACAGATGTCAGATAATGTAACACCCTGAATTTTGGGTATAGAATTTCTTTCCTAATATCCACCAAATTTAGGTATTACTCTCTCATTTCTTTGATTTTCTTCTCTTTTTCCTAAAAAGGGAGAATTACTTTGTTTTATATTGGCGTAGACCTAGTGGAATGAGCCCTAAAGGCACTTTGGTTGTTGCATTCATGCCGTTGTATGGTGTTTCTAAGTACAAAATATGTTTGAAACATGTTAGTATATCCTATAAAAGCCCTCGGTAGATTTTCACATTTTTTGGAATATTTTTCTATTTTCCGGAAATCAAAATATATTTATTTAAGATACTTAAAAATGTTTTTAGAAACTCTAAGTATGTTTTCGAGTTTATTAGGTGCCAAAACATTTATTGGAATTTATCTAGAATTTTTGGAAGCATCTATAATATTTTGAGCAAAAAAATATGTTTTCTAAGCTTTTCTGAATTATAAATAGTAAAATTCGAATTTGACCTAAATTTTCATCTGGTGCGAACCCTAGCTATATATATGGCTGACTTCTCCTCGCCGAGCTCTTTCTGAATCACGAAACGGTTTCCTCATATTCAATTCCCAGCTCCCGGAATTGCTCGCCGAAGTTCGGAGCGCTTCCAACTCCGGCAACAACTTAGGCGAGCAATTACTCTCAATCCGTGCACCGTATGCGGAATCCGAGGATACCGCTATGTTCGTCTCGTTGAGGACTTCGTATCGGCGCGTCCGGTTCGTCTATCGGACCTCCGAATCTTTTTCAATCTACGGTTTCCTCCTCGGCTCCAGTGATAGTTACTTTTCCTGTGAGCCCTCTCCATGGTTTTCAACCGTTGTTCTTTGTTTTTCTTCAATTCGACGTCCAACCCACACCTCCCGGCCGCCCTCCACCCCGTGGCCCTTGCCCCTGGCGGGTGAGCCCCTGCTCCCCCGCGCAGCCCCCAAGCCCTGCACGCGTGGCTGCCCTGGGCGGCGGCGGTGCCCAGCCGCACGACTTGCCGGCCCGACCGTCCCGTGCGCGCGTGGCCAGGCGGCACGGCCCCGGGGCCCCGGCGGCGGCCGAGCTCCCCCCTCCCCCTGGTCGAGCCAGTCTCTCTTCCTCCATGGAAGTTTGCTGCCTGAGAGAGAGGTAATGAAGAATATGACTATTTTGTGAAAACACCCGCAGAAATTTAGCATAGTTTAAAACAGTGATAAATTTTGCGTTTTAAATCTAATTCAATCTGTTCAAGTTGCGTTAGATTTGTATTAAAATTGTCTACATGTTAGAAGTATTATTCCCTACTGTTGTATATTTTATTTAATTTATTTCAACGTTTGTTTGATCGATGGCCATTAGAACACCGTTTCAATTTAAAATCTAATTTAGAAATTTGATTTGGGCATTTATAGTTAGACACCAATATGGTTAACCTTAACTGAAATATTATTTATTAATAATTGTTTAGTTTAATCATCCTATTTATTTATTAGTTTTCGCGTGTCGTGTCGGCTCGCGCGCCGCACGCGTGCTCTGCGCGTACCGTGCGCGTGCGGCCATGCTGTTTCACGTGTTACTTATTTCGTCTCGCTCCGCTAATCTATCTCGCTTAGAGTCGTTGATGTTATTTAAATTACTTATTTAACTAAGAAGTTGTTAGCGTAGTACAACTAATTAAAACTAAGTGATAGCTCTAGTTGCGTTTAACAAATAGCGATTAATATAGTTACGTTGAATTAAATGTTCAAACTAATCCTTTTTAGCGTAGACGCGATATCTTCTCGACCGTAGCTTCGCCTACTGTGTTTCTTATCCTCGCGCAACCATAGTAGCGAGCTCTATTTCGTATTGCTCGTTTTTATAATGTGTTATCTTGTATGGTGTAATGTTCTTATGCATGTATATGTTTGCTTGTACCTGTTTGTATTCGCTGTGTGTCACGATAGACTGTGATCCATTTCCGAGCTTCGAGGAATCGACGATCAAGCGTTAGCGACCAAGTGATCTAGCTCTTCGAGTTCCACGAGATTGAAGACCCTGAGTATCTGTTTGGTGAAGGCAAGTGTCATCTGACCAATTTATGTCCTATTCACATGATAATTCACTTCCCCGATTTGCATAATTGAAACCTAAGGATTGACTAGCTTTCTATTTACCTTGTCCTTGACTACCTTTTGGGTTATTTTGGTTAGCTTTATGCTATTGCTCTATTTTAATCAATG
Source organism: Zea mays (assembly GCF_902167145.1). Taxonomy (NCBI): domain Eukaryota; kingdom Viridiplantae; phylum Streptophyta; class Magnoliopsida; order Poales; family Poaceae; genus Zea; species Zea mays. The sequence goes on along the minus strand of NC_050099.1, from coordinate 150,917,634 downwards.
AACATGATGGGATATAATTATGATATGATGCTTTACATTCTGATTATGATTATGAGCTTGTGATACTAAAGGAGGCTCGGGCTGTTTCCCGAGTACTTCTCTGTAAGGACCTGTTCGTTGGATGACCACCCGAAAAAATCGTGCAGTCATGAGGGTGGTATGGGACGCCCTTAGCTGATTAATTAGAGGAACTTGAGGTGTAGTTTGCTTCGTCGTCATGCCATCAATGGGGTCCGGGCACATGTACTTGCTCTGCCGAGGCTGGGTGCTATTGTTGGTCACTCTTCCTATGGGGAGATGTACCGTGTTTATCAAACTAGAGAAACCTAACGAGCGGCTATGACGTCTGGGGAATCTTTGTAAAAGCTACGTAGTGAGACCCTGCCAGTTCACCTTGGAAGTGATCAATGGGGAGTCATGATCCCAGACAGAACAGGAATCACGGCTCATGGGTAAAGTGTGCGACCTCTGCAGAGGATTAAAAATTAATATATCAGCCGTGTTCACGGTTATGAGCGGCCCTGGGAGCTCCTTTGATTAGAGATACAGATGGTTCGAGATGCAATGATTCTATTAATGGTTTTTGGTTCAATGATGATAATGGTGTTTTCTCGATGAGGAAATGGTTCACAGGTTGGTTATTGCTAAAACATGACTTCTATTAATGATAAATATCTGACCAACTAAAAGCAACTGTTTTGAGCTTAACTCCACATAAAGCTAGTCCACCTCAGCCAAACAGGACATTTGCTAAGTACATTGATGTGTACTCACCCTTGCTTTCACAAAACACCAGGTTGCCTTTGGTGCAATCTATGCTCAGGTAAAGAAGAAGAAGAAGGTGTCGAGGCGGATCTCCTGGAGTTCTAGAACTTCGACGAGTTTGAGGATTAGGCTAGCGACCTCCCCCGGTCAGCTGCCTGTGGTGGGTTTATTTACATTGGCTACATTTCTATTATGTGCACTTTGATTTATATTATGTAAGTTACTCTAGTCATTAATGTTATTACTTACTCTTTATTGTTATTCGAAGCATTGTGCTATGATGAGTCATTTATGTAATCGCTGTGTACGTGAATTTTTTATCCTAGGACATACATGGTTTGCATTCGGTTTACCTTCCAAAACCGGGTGTGACAGATAACAACTATATCAATAGGTATGATCACATTAAATGTGTCGTCATATGTCAGATAAAGTCTGTCACAGACGGTACGTTAGTGACGCTAAAATTCATTTTACTGAATGTGGCACCAACTGATTGGTCTGATTCTGAATAGGCAGACGGTCTGCACCTATGGCCGGACGGTCCACACAGAGTGCCGGATAGTACACACTTTTCCTTCGGACGATATGTAGTTCTTGTGTTAGTTTTAATACAGTTCCTGTCCAAATTTATTCTGGGTACCTCGAACATTCCGCGACACAGGTCCGAACGATTCATGATATGCCGAGTTGTGAATTGATCTTCTTAAATTATTTCCTTATGTACTTGTGTGAAGCGTCCCGATCCTTTGGGACTCAAATGTGATACAATTACTAGTCCCAGGAGGCTAGTAAACACATTCCTTACTTCAAATAGTACAGAGTTTAGATAAATTTATTACAATACCAGGGTACAAGCTCGAGAGAGAGAGCCAAATAGAGAAGCGCAGTAGGAAAATACACTAGCCCAAGCCACAGGCAGAACTGGGTGCAGACACAGCCCCCTTTAATCAAGCATAGCAGAAAAGAAGTCCTCGGCTGCTGAAAAACATAAATAAATCTGGGTGAATACACTAGGTATTCCGCAAGCCCACCCCGCTCCCGTAGAGAGAAAGAGACCTATGATGTACATGCTCAATTTGGTGGAGTTGTAGTCACTCATCGTTATCTTAGGGAGAGGCAGTTGCTTGAAGGTTTTCCCATGATACAATAAGTAACCAAAAACTCAACCACCACTGAGCTTCCCGCTCCAGTGGCTTTGTTTCTTCTTCAAAACCCTTTTAAACACACCTTTTCCCTTGTTAAGAAATTTAGAGAAAAAGTTCTAATTGCCATACCATACCAGACCCATCCATACCAGTGGACACGGACTATTCGAATAGATTTCAACTCTGCGCAGAGGGGTACACTTTACCCACTAGCCCGGTTTCTGCGATCTCACCGTCGCGAGACCCGAATGCCGGATCTCTTTCCTTACTCGTGCATCCTAACCTTAACGGTTATCCGGAAGGAGTCAGGCCACCACCATGCCCAAACCGGACAAAACTTTCCCCCTCCTTATCCTCCCGGTGCTCCCCAGCCTTCTTAACCCTGGGGTCGGACCACACGAGTTCGGATTGAGTGACTGCCCACACAGTCTCGAGTGGTTGTACGACAAAGGAGTACAGGTAGTGAAAATGACAAACCGGTCCTTATATGAGGGGACAATCCTTCTGCTCACGCCTAAACCAGCTGAGCCAACACCTTAGGCCCTCCCCTAAACCAGGGAGTCCCTGATCATCCCACTCCCAGGGTGATGAGGGTGAGCACCCTTCATCGCAAAACTTTTCAAGAAGAGACTTTATTAGGGGAAACACTTTGCCCTTCTTTCCAAACCACATTACGTACCCAGAAAGTATATGATAATGCGGGCCATCTCTCACTCACAATGCAATAGTTCCCCGTGATTCCCGGCCTAGGCAGTAGTAGAGAGAATAGGTAATTTATGCATCAAGGGAAGGATGGACTTGCCTTCGTCGAAGCTTTCCTGGCACAGAAGTCCTACTTCCGGAAGTTCGGGCTCTGGTCCCTCTTCCGGGGCTACGGGTTCCGGATCAACGATCCCCGCTTCTTCTAGGAAAACAGGCAATAAAACAATACATCAACAGGGATTTACAAATTATAGTGTGTCATTTTCTAATATCAATGTTGTATGAGATCTTTAGAAATTCTTTGGATAATTTTTGGTACATAAAATATTGAAGAATACTAATTAAATGGGAAAAAGGGGTGGAAAAGAAAAGGAGAAGGGATTTCCCCTTATCTGGGCTGGGGGCAAGAATTCTGGCCCACCCCGGGCGCGAGCGCGCGCGCGCGGAGGCGCTTTCGGCCCAGCGGCGGCCCACGAGCGGGGGAACGGCGTGGCCGTGGGAGGGGGGTGACGGCGTTGCGCAGGGCCCGCTTGCCAGCGATAGGGGGGGGGAGAGAAGGAACGGCGTTACGGTTGACGGGGGGGGGGGGGGGGGGGGGGTGAACCGGCCGTCCGCGGGGGAGGACCGGCCGCCGGTGAGCTCGGCGGCGGTTCGCCGTCGGTGGCCCGGTTCTAGGACAATGCGCAGGTGTCTTAGCACGGGGAGGGGATGGCGGACCTAGAGGTGGGCTTAATTTGGTCAGAGGAGGTCGGGAGGGGGCTGCCCGCGGGGAGGTGGCGGAGCTTCGCGGCGGGGTTGCCGCCGGTGAGCTCTGGGCGAGCCGCCGAGGTGGGGGAGGGGTGTATTGTGTTCGCGGCAAGGTGAGGAAGCTGCTAGGCTAACTCAATTGCTTGCTGGGCTAACCGAGAGGGAGAGAAAAGAGGGGGAGGGACTCACCGGGGAGGGGGAAGACGGCGGCGCTTCGCGGCTTGGGCTCGGTCGAGGGGAGGAGGGTGGTGGTCGAGGCTGGTGCGAGGAAGAAGGGGCTCGGGGCGAGAGGAGGAGGGTGGTGGTCGAGGCTGGTGCGAGGAAGAAGGGGCTCGGGGCGAGCTTTTTATAGGCGCGCGGGGGCGAGGGGAGCGGTGGAGCTCCCTGACTCCGGCGAGCTTCCCGGTGCCGCCATTAATGGCGCACAGCGCCGCCGAGGGGACGCTACGGCGGGGCAGTACTGGCGAGGACGCTGGTCAAGGGGAGGGGGACGGAGCGGTGCCAAACTTCCCTGTGCGGCGAGGAGACGGCGATGAAGAGACGGCGGTGAAGGACGGCGGTGAAGGGACGGCGGGGCGTCGTATGCGGGGAGGATGACGAAGCGGCTGACCGGTGGGGCCGGTCTGCCAGTGAGAGAGGTCCGCGCGCGCGAGAGAGGGGTGGGGCGCTGACGGGCGGGGTCGGGCTGTCAGCAGGCAGGAGTGGCGCGCGGTTTGGGCCGCCTGGGCCGGAAAGAGAGGGGAGGGAGGCGGGCGTGCGCGAGCTGGGCTGGAAGTCGGCCCAGCCGCGAGAGGGGAGAGGGATTTCCTTATTCTTTTCTTTTTCTAATTATTTCCTTTTTCTTTTCTACTTTTGTGTCATTTTGTTTCTTTTTCTCTTAACAAAAATTCTCTAAATGAACTTGGTGATAAATGTGGTCTATGTGAGGTGCTTCAAATCAGTTTAAGTAAATGCAAATGATTGGGTGACCTAGGGGTAGGGTTAGGGAGAAGAATAAAACCAAAGGGGGGGATTAGGGGGGTTAGGGTTTCAAACCTGGGTTGGGATTTTGGGATGTTACAAACCTACCCCACTTAAAGGAATCTCGCCCTCGAGATTTAGACTGTATTTGGGAAAAGGTAAGGGTATTCCCTCCTCAAGAAGTCCTCACTCTCCCAGGTGGCTTCCTCTTCTCCTTCTCTGCTCCACTGAACTTTACAGAGCTTTACTTCTGAGGTGCGGGTTTTTCTGACTGCCGAATCAAGAATCTTCACTGGTTTCTCACGATATTGAAGGTCTTTCTGAATCTGCACTGTCTCTTCTTCGAGGTGACTTTCTGGTGCTTGCAGGCATTTGCGGAGCTGGGACACGTGGAACACATTGTGGATGTCGGACATGGATTCTGGTAGTTCCAGGCGGTATGCCACAGGTCCTATTCGGGAAATGACAGGGTAAGGACCGACGAAACGGGGTGCTAGCTTTCCTTTCATCTGAAACCTTTTGACACCACGCATCGGGGAAACCTTGAGATAAACAAAATCTCCTTCCTCAAATCTGAGCTCCCTTCGCCTATTGTCCGCATAACTCTTCTGTCGACTCTGAGCTTCAAGTAACCTTCTGCGGATCAAAGCGACTTTTTCTTCGGCTTCCTTAACAAAGTCGGGTCCTTCTAGTGTTCTTTCCCCTACATTGGACCACATTAGGGGAGTCTGGCATTTTCTTCCATACAGTGCTTCGAATGGTGACATTTTGATGCTGGCCTGATGGCTATTTTTGTATGAGAATTCGGCGTACGGTAAACTAGACTCCCAATCTCTGTCGAAGGCTAATACGCAGGCTCTGAGCAAATCTTCAAGGACCTTGTTGACTCTTTCCGTTTGACCATCTGACTGGGGGTGATAAGCAGTGCTGAAATCTAGCTTGGTGCCTAATGCTTGCTGAAGGCCCTTCCAAAATTTTGAAGTGAACTGCGTTCCTCTATCTGATACTATCTTCCGTGGAATGCCATGCAGCCTGACTATCTCCTTAAGGTATAATCGGGCGAGGGCTGCTCCTCCAAAAGTGGTCTTTACTGGAATGAAATGGGCCACCTTGGTGAGACGGTCGATGATTACCCATATGGAGTCATTTCCTCTTTGTGATCTGGGCAGTCCGGTGACGAAATCCATGCCTATTTCTTCCCACTTCCATTCGGGTATTGGGAGGGGTTGAAGCAGGCCTGCAGGCTTCTGATGTTCGGTCTTTGTTCGCTGGCAGGTGTCACATCGGGCCACATACTGCGCTATCTCCCTTTTCATCCCTTTCCACCAATATCTGGTCTTAAGGTCTAAGTACATCTTGGTGGTTCCTGGGTGGATAGAGTAAGCTGAGTTGTGGGCTTCATCGAGCAGGGTCTCTCGTGTTTCTCCCACTGGCACGCACAGGCGATCCTTGAACCAGAGGGCTCCTTGATTATCTGTCCTGAGGTCCGGGAGTTGCTCCTTTCGTGCTCTTTCCATAAGCTTGGTTGTCTCTGCGTCCAGGCGTTGGGCCTTGCATATGAGGTCTTCTAGATTTGGCTTGACTTCCAGGCTACCGTTGTCTCCCAGACATGCATTTAGCTGAGCTGACTCTTTCTTCCAATCTTCCAAAAAGTTTGCTCCTTTAACCCCGAAGGGTTTTCTGCTGAGGGCATCTGCTACCACGTTGGCCTTTCCGGGGTGGTAGTGGATTTCGAGGTCATAGTCTTTGATCAATTCGAGCCACCTTCTTTGACGGAGGTTGAGGTCCGGCTGCGTGAAGATGTACTTTAGACTCTTGTGATCAGTGAAGATGTGGCATTTGTTCCCAATCAGATAATGCCTCCAAATTTTTAGGGCGTGCACTATGGCTGCCAATTCTAGATCGTGGGTAGGATAGTTCTGCTCGTGCGGCTTGAGCAACCGGGATGCATAAGCAATGACTTTCTCATTTTGCATTAAGACACATCCTAAGCCTTGCTTGGAAGCATCACAAAAGATGACGAAATCCTGGTGTATGTTTGGTAGGGTTAGGACTGGTGCAGTAGTAAGTTTCTCCTTGATGATTTGGAAACTTTCTTCACATTTGGGAGTCCATACAAACTTATTGTCCTTTTTGAGGAGTTCCGTCATGGGCTTTGCTATGCTGGAGAATCCCTTGATGAAGCGGCGATAATACCCTGCCATTCCCAGAAAGCTTCGAACTTCACTGACGTTGGATGGTTGCTTCCAATTTGAAACAGCTTCCACCTTAGATGGGTCCACTTCTATCCCTTCAGCAGTCAAGATGTGCCCTAGGAAGGCTATCTTTTCTAACCAGAACTCACATTTGCTGAGCTTAGCATAAAGTTGATGTGCTCTGAGTCTTCCGAGGACGGTTCGAAGGTGCTGCTCGTGGTCCTTGCGACTCTTGGAATAGATGAGGATGTCGTCGATAAAAACCACGACAAACTTATCCAATTCTTCCATAAATACCTTATTCATGAGGTTCATGAAAAAGGCGGGTGCGTTGGTAAGTCCAAAAGGCATTACTGTGAATTCATATTGCCCGTATCTGGTGACGAATGCAGTTTTCTGAATGTCTGCTTCCTTAATCCTGAGTTGGTGATATCCTGACCTGAGGTCTATCTTGGAGAAGTACTTGGCTCCTTGCAGTTGGTCGAATAGGTCATCGATCCGGGGAAGAGGGTACTTATTCTTGATTGTAACCTCGTTCAAGGACCGATAATCAATACACATCCTCATACTCCCATCCTTTTTGGTAACGAAAAGAACGGGTGCTCCCTAGGGAGACGAACTGGGACGGATGTACCCTTTCTGTTGTAGTTCTGAAATCTGAAGCTTCAATTCTGCCAACTCAGTGGGGGCCATGCGGTATGGTCTCTTTGCGATGGGTGCGGTGCCGGGAATGAGATCTATATAGAACTCTACTTCTCTTTCTGGTGGCATTCCGGGTAACTCTTCTGGGAATACATCTTCAAATTCCTTGATTACAGACATGCTTTCTACTGCCAGATTAAATATCATTGGGTCATTTGCGGGCGGTTGGGCTTGACAGGAAACTGCCTTTCCTTGGTGATCTATGAGAAGAATAGTCTTGCTTGCGCAGCTGATAACACCCTTGTGCCTAGCTAGCCAATCCATTCCTAGAATTACATCAATTCCTTGGGATGGCAAGATGGTTAAGTCTGCCAGGAACACTACCCCACTTAAAAGAATTCTGACTTGGGAACACCTGAGTTTGCACAGGAGGTCTGATCCTGGGGTTCGGGTGACCAAGGGGATAGCTAGAGGTGTAGAGGGTATGCCATGCTTTTCCACAAACTTAGCGGCTATAAATGAATGGGATGCCTCTGAATCAAAAAGCACAGAAGCGGGAGTAAATTCAACTAGGAACTCACCGAGCACTACACCCGGGGCTTGCTGGGCTTCCTGAGCGTCGACGTGGTTGACCCGGGCCCTGCCCTGGTACTGAGTCCTGCTCTGCTGGCTGTTGGAGGGGAGCGCCTTGGGGGTGGGTGCTGATGGAACCTTGGGGCCATTCACCGAGTTGGAGTAGGTTGGCCCTGGTGCCTTCAACTGGGGGCAGTTGTTTTTGAAATGACTGGGGTCCCCGCAGTGCCAACAGGCGTTTGCTGGCGGCTGGTTGCTTGCAACGGAAGGTGCCTGATGGGAGCTCTGACTCTGCTGACTGAAGCGTGATGGAGAGGGCCCAGATTGTTTATGAAAGCTTGGACCCCTGGGTGGGAGCCCAAAGGGTCGAGCTCTCTGGTGACGTTCTTGCTGTTGTGCTCGGAGGACCTGGAACTTTCTCTTGATGTGCCCTTTTTCTTCCTCTTTTGCTCTCTCCACTTGAATAGCTTTGTTGGAAAGGTGAGAGAAGCTGTGGAAGTCCTGGCTGGCGAGGATGGTCTTAAGCTCGGGTCTTAACCCTCTCAGAAAACGAGCCATCTTTCTGGCCTCGGTGCTGACATCCTCGGGCGCGTAGCGGGCCAACTCTGTGAACTTGTGCACATATTCACTGACTGTTCTTCCGCCTTGGGTTAGCTCCCGGAACTCATCCTCCTTGAGTTGAACTATCCCCTGGGGTACGTGGTGCTCACGGAAGGCTGCTTCAAATTCTGCCCATGTAGCGTCTCTGATGGCTTCACTGAAAGTATCCCACCATGCTAAAGCCATTCCTGAAAGTTGATGAGCTGCCAGCTGAATACGTTGATTCTCAGGACAAGCGATGGCGTCCAACTTCCTCTTGATTGTGCGAAGCCAGTCATCTGCATCGAGGGGATTGCTGGACCCCGCGAACGTGGGCGGCTTCAGTCTCAGGAATTCCCCCATCCTGTCCTGGGGCCTTCCACCGCCTGGGCGCTGGTTCTCCAGACTTCGAGTGAGGACTTCAATGAGTCTGGTTTGATTGGCCAGAATTTGGGCTAGGTCTAGTGGTAGTTCTGGAGGTGCGGGGAGGTGGGTCTCACCCCCTTCTCCGCCAGCCTCTCCCTCAGCTCCTAGGGGAAGTCTTGCCCCAATCCCGGAGGCGGTAGGCGTGGTTCTATCCGAAGCCATCTGCCATGGGAAGAGAGTCACTATTATGCACATGCCATTTTTTTTAACTAGTTATTTTATTCATTACATCAAGCCATTACATTACATAGCATACTACTACCACAAGCTTATTACACACGAGTGCTACCTAGGGTACCCCCGAACTCTTTCTCTAAGGTGTCACCAAATTCCAAGAGAAGGTCATCAAGACTGGCCAGGGACATGTCCTCGGGGTCGGACTGGTTCCTGGGAGGGTTCTCTTCCTGCTGCTCAGTCTGACATCCTTGGCTTTTGGTCTTCTTGCGGGTTTTTCTTGCGGGGGCGAGCTTCTTCAGTACCTTGTCGTAGTCCAATTTGAGGGTGCGGTAAGCTTCACGGGTATTGGCCTCTTCGCCTTCAGCTAGCGAGAGGCTCTCTTGAAGGGACGCTTTTTCTTCTGAAAGTTCCCTGACTTTCTGCTCCAGGCTTTCCACCTGGGAGGTTAGGGAGGTGCAGTGGAGGGCGAGGTCATCATATTGGTTATCAAGGGTATGAAGGTATCCTGCCATGTAGACAATGGTGGGATCATTCTCAATAGGATCTCCTCCTGATAGGGCCTGAAGTCTTTTCCTCCAGGTGGGGGTATTCTTGTTGCTGGGTGGAAAGTAGCGAAGGGGGGTTTCAATGATTACTTTGTTGTAGTTCTGACAAAGCTGTCGGAGGGCTTTTCGGGCGACATTTTGGCAAGCATCTAGGAAATGGGCTCCGGTAAAAGTGACTTGGAAGGAACGTTGGTTGGGATAGCTTTGGCTCTCCCCCAGGTAGACTGCCATAGAGCATCTTACCATTCCGCCCTCGAGATGTTCCGTCCAGACGTATTCCGGCTTCTTACGGATTCCCATGCGGAGCGCACAGCTTCGCAAGAGGCGTGGGAACCCTTCCACTTCCAAGCAGTAGGATGACTTAATGGCCAGAGAGGCTTCCATCTGGAATAGGAAAAGAAGGGTCTTGTTAAAATCGGGGGAGAGAAAACTTTTCTTGAGGTAAGAGGTATTTTCTTCTTAGAGTAAGTTTTAGGGTCAGGGCTGCGACCTACGGCCAGTCCTATGGGTTCTGATACCACCTGAAGCGTCCCGATCCTTTGAGACTCAAATGTGATACAATTACTAGTCCCAGGAGGCTAGTAAACACATTCCTTACTTCAAATAGTACAGAGTTTAGATAAATTTATTACAATACCAGGGTACAAGCTCGAGAGAGAGAGCCAAATAGAGAAGCGCAGTAGGAAAATACACTAGCCCAAGCCACAGGCAGAACTGGGTGCAGACACAGCCCCCTTTAATCAAGCATAGCAGAAAAGAAGTCCTCGGCTGCTGAAAAACATAAATAAATCTGGGTGAATACACTAGGTATTCCGCAAGCCCACCCCGCTCCCGTAGAGAGAAAGAGACCTATGATGTACATGCTCAATTTGGTGGAGTTGTAGTCACTCATCATTATCTTAGGGAGAGGCAGTTGCTTGAAGGTTTTCCCATGATACAATAAGTAACCAAAAACTCAACCACCACTGAGCTTCCCGCTCCAGTGGCTTTGTTTCTTCTTCAAAACCCTTTTAAACACACCTTTTCCCTTGTTAAGAAATTTAGAGAAAAAGTTCTAATTGCCATACCATACCAGACCCATCCATACCAGTGGACACGGACTATTCGAATAGATTTCAACTCTGCGCAGAGGGGTACACTTTACCCACTAGCCCGGTTTCTGCGATCTCACCGTCGCGAGACCCGAATGCCGGATCTCTTTCCTTACTCGTGCATCCTAACCTTAACGGTTATCCGGAAGGAGTCAGGCCACCACCATGCCCAAACTGGACAAAACTTTCCCCCTCCTTATCCTCCCGGTGCTCCCCAGCCTTCTTAACCCTGGGGTCGGACCACACGAGTTCGGATTGAGTGACTGCCCACACAGTCTCGAGTGGTTGTACGACAAAGGAGTACAGGTAGTGAAAATGACAAACCGGTCCTTATATGAGGGGACAATCCTTCTGCTCACGCCTAAACCAGCTGAGCCAACACCTTAGGCCCTCCCCTAAACCAGGGAGTCCCTGATCATCCCACTCCCAGGGTGATAAGGGTGAGCACCCTTCATCGCAAAACTTTTCAAGAAGAGACTTTATTAGGGGAAACACTTTGCCCTTCTTTCCAAACCACATTACGTACCCAGAAAGTATATGATAATGCGGGCCATCTCTCACTCACAATGCAATAGTTCCCCGTGATTCCCGGCCTAGGCAGTAGTAGAGAGAATAGGTAATTTATGCATCAAGGGAAGGATGGACTTGCCTTCGTCGAAGCTTTCCTGGCACAGAAGTCCTACTTCCGGAAGTTCGGGCTCTGGTCCCTCTTCCGGGGCTACGGGTTCCGGATCAACGATCCCCGCTTCTTCTAGGAAAACAGGCAATAAAACAATACATCAACAGGGATTTACAAATTATAGTGTGTCATTTTCTAATATCAATGTTGTATGAGATCTTTAGAAATTCTTTGGATAATTTTTGGTGCATAAAATATTGAAGAATACTAATTAAATGGGAAAAAGGGGTGGAAAAGAAAAGGAGAAGGGATTTCCCCTTATCTGGGCTGGGGGCAAGAATTCTGGCCCACCCCGGGCGCGAGCGCGCGCGCGGAGGCGCTTTCGGCCCAGCGGCGGCCCACGAGCGGGGGAACGGCGCGGCCGTGGGAGGGGGGTGACGGCGTTGCGCAGGGCCCGCTTGCCAGCGAGAGGGGGGGGGGAGAGAAGGAACGGCGTTACGGTTGACGGGGGGGGGGGGGGGGGGGGGGGGGGGTGAACCGGCCGTCCGCGGGGGAGGACCGGCCGCCGGTGAGCTCGGCGGCGGTTCGCCGTCGGTGGCCCGGTTCTAGGACAATGCGCAGGTGTCTTAGCACGGGGAGGGGATGGCGGACCTAGAGGTGGGCTTAATTTGGTCAGAGGAGGTCGGGAGGGGGCTGCCCGCGGGGAGGTGGCGGAGCTTCGCGGCGGGGTTGCCGCCGGTGAGCTCTGGGCGAGCCGCCGAGGTGGGGGAGGGGTGTATTGTGTTCGCGGCAAGGTGAGGAAGCTGCTAGGCTAACTCAATTGCTTGCTGGGCTAACCGAGAGGGAGAGAAAAGAGGGGGAGGGACTCACCGGGGAGGGGGAAGACGGCGGCGCTTCGCGGCTTGGGCTCGGTCGAGGGGAGGAGGGTGGTGGTCGAGGCTGGTGCGAGGAAGAAGGGGCTCGGGGCGAGCTTTTTATAGGCGCGCGGGGGCGAGGGGAGCGGTGGAGCTCCCTGACTCCGGCGAGCTTCCCGGTGCCGCCATTAATGGCGCACAGCGCCGCCGAGGGGACGCTACGGCGGGGCAGTACTGGCGAGGACGCTGGTCAAGGGGAGGGGGACGGAGCGGTGCCAAACTTCCCTGTGCGGCGAGGAGACGGCGATGAAGAGACGGCGGTGAAGGACGGCGATGAAGGGACGGCGGGGCGTCGTATGCGGGGAGGATGACGAAGCGGCTGACCGGTGGGGCCGGTCTGCCAGTGAGAGAGGTCCGCGCGCGCGAGAGAGGGGCGGGGCGCTGACGGGCGGGGTCGGGCTGTCAGCAGGCAGGAGTGGCGCGCGGTTTGGGCCGCCTGGGCCGGAAAGAGAGGGGAGGGAGGCGGGCGTGCGCGAGCTGGGCTGGAAGTCGGCCCAGCCGCGAGAGGGGAGAGGGATTTCCTTATTCTTTTCTTTTTCTAATTATTTCCTTTTTCTTTTCTACTTTTGTGTCATTTTGTTTCTTTTTCTCTTAACAAAAATTCTCTAAATGAACTTGGTGATAAATGTGGTCTATGTGAGGTGCTTCAAATCAGTTTAAGTAAATGCAAATGATTGGGTGACCTAGGGGTAGGGTTAGGGAGAAGAATAAAACCAAAGGGGGGGATTAGGGGGGTTAGGGTTTCAAACCTGGGTTGGGATTTTGGGATGTTACATTGTGTTCATGTACTTAACAAACAAGTTAGCTTGAATGGTTGTGATGGTTGTAAATCACCAAAACAAGTGTAGAAATAGTTTTAGGGCCTATTTCCCTTTCAGGAACGTCTAGAAGGAGCACAGTAGAAGGACCTTCCAACTTTACTTCCCTTGTGTGTGGTTGTTTCGTTGTTTTTTCAATGGCCAAATAGGGTGTTCTTGATTCAATTTGTATGCGTTCAACCTAGGATGCCAATTTTACTCGCGGGTTTGGGTATCCCTCGGGTATCCGACCCATCGGGTTTGGCCACGAAATTTGACTCATGGGTCTCACCCACACATTATTTGTAAAAAATGGGTTGAATATGTGATGTATCTCTCATTGTCCCCTGTTGAATATCCGAAAATGTTCAATGTGTATTTTTAGCCCACTAGGAGCCAACCCAATGGCTCATCAGTGTTAACTAACCAATTAGCCCTAGCCCCACTTGGCCACTCGCACCCCCAGCTGCCAAGAGCCACCCGCGAGGCCGTGAACCCCAAGTATAGATCGACCGTCGATCCCCAATCTCCTCCTTGGCTCCCCAGCTCCCCTCACCACACGACCACAAACAACTCGCTAGCCCTCTAGCAAGGCAGCAAACCATCAGCCTCCGATTGCCAGCCCTAACCAAAAGCCACCTTAATCCATCGGGACTAGCAGTGGGAGCTCAAGTCAGAGCCAGAGGATTAGTAGGTCATCGGGGCATGCAGACATCATCCAGAACGCAGGGAGCTCCGTGACCGACGAGTGAGGCACAAGGTAGGAGCCATGCAAGATGGTGTCAGTCCTAGCTAGGGAGAAGGGGTGCACGTCATCGCTCATGAAAGTTGCTTCATCTGTCAAGAGGTACCCATCGCTAAGGTCAAACTCGCCCGCGAGGGCAACGATGATTTTGTATTTGTAACTGAATGTATTTTATAATGTTATATCCGATGAGTACCTGATACCCAATGGGTATGGGCACAAGCACAAGTATAAAATTTTACTTGCGGGTATAGTCACAAGTGGGCATGAGTAATCCTCACTGATATGGTGGCGGATGGGTATAAACTATCCGACTTGAACCCGATCCGTTGTCATCCCTAGAGTTCTTATGGGCTTCCTTTCGTGTTTAGGCCATCTTTTGACTCTAGCTGATGTCACTATGCTTAGAGCTAGAAACGAGCCGAGCCGAGCCAAGCTGAGGTTGGCTCCGTGCGGCTCATTAGCCAACCGAGCTTAGCTCGGCTCATCCACTCGACTCGTCTTGACGAGTTATGAGTGGCGAACCTAGTATTTGAAAACTAGGGTAGTAGAGGATAAAAATATTTGACATGTAGTACCATATAAAATTCAAAACCACACTTATATAATTTTTATCAATTCAATACATTGCACAGAAAATAACCAAAATGTCTCATAATGCATTCAATTCATCAAATTTGATAGCAAGTTGCATAGCTTAGAAAACATTCAAAGTAGATAAGCTCCTACATAAACGTAAGATTAAAATACTAACCTACTAAGCCTCCAAGGCATTTGATTTATGCATCTTCATGGCCATGAAGAGGTGAATTATGTCATCTTCACTCACATTGGAGAAAATATCACGCTCAATAAAAGTAACCAAACAATCATTCAATAAATTCTCACTCATATGATTCCTCAAATGATTCTTCACAAGGGTCATTGCAGAGAATACTCTTTCCACACTTGTTGTTGCCACCAGTAGGATCAATACCAATTTAAGAAGCATGAACACCAGACCATATATATATCATGTTTATTTGTCTCAACCATCTTAATTGATAGCTCATTAAGGTTATTCAAGCCTTCAAATATATCATCCCCTCTCACATCATCAATGTAATTCTAAAGTTGGAGCTCAAGTCTTATGAAATCAACACTTTCAAAGTCTTTGGGATAAAAAGTGGCAAGCTTGATTATTTTTTGAGCATCAAAAGAGGCAAATGCATTAGAAGTATTAAGTGCCGACATACAACAAAGAAACTCCATACTAACCTCACCAAACCGATTCTCAAGTTCTTGATGAATTCTATCAATGACACCAATGTATACTTCTATAGTGATCAAGAATTGTTTGCTCGGGTAAATCGATGAGATCTTCCTTGAGGTTCATATTTACCATCCATAGGAGGAACATCAATGGAATGTTTGATGCAAAATGATGTAACCTTTTCTAAGAAACCTTCCCACCCATCAGACCTCAGTTGTTCTACAATTGTATTGACAATATCTTGTTCTCTCTTTTGCAAAGATTGAGACAAATCATTTGTGTATCCAAAAATGATAAGCATCAAGTGTGCATTGAAAACAAACTCAAATGACTCAATAATATATGTCATAGCATGTATGTTGGGCCAATCATCCTTTTGTGTGTGGTCATTTCCAAGAGTCACAAGTACTTCCACAATTGTAGAATGCATGTCAATGATATGCAAAATAGTTTTATAGTGAGAACCCCACCGAGTGTCGCTAGGCCTAGCCAATCTCATCTCTTGGTTTAGCCCACTCCAACTTTCAATTTTACCAAAATCAAGTGCTTTCTTTAATTTTTGAGCTCTAACATCTCGAAGCATATCATGTCGTTTGTAGAAAACTCCAATAATATTCATTACCAAAAAAAGTTTGACAACCAACATCACCCTTGGCAACATAAACAAGCACTAATTGCAACTGATGTGCAAAACAATGCACATAACAAGCTGAAGGAGAATCTTTCATGATCAATGTTTTTAGCCCCTTAACCTCTCCTTTCATGTTACTAGCCCCCATCATATTCTCGGCCACAAATTTGACTAAGAGTCAAGTGATGACTAGTAAGCAAAGACTGAATTGCAGCTTTAAGTTCCAAAGAAGTGGTACCAGGAATACGAACTAATCCAAGAAACCTCTCACAAACCCTCCCAATTTTTTCAACATTTCGTAATCAAACAACAAGTTGTTCCTTATGTGATACATCACTAGATTCATCAGCTAGAATTGCATAGTGGTCATCTCAAAGTTCTTCAAGACTGAGTTGCTAGAATTTTTTTCAGTTGCATCATGTCCACGAAAGGCTAATCCTTGGTGCAAAAGAAACCTGAAACATCTAATCGAATAAGTTAATCTAGTCTTGCATTCAGCTCGATCCTTTTCTGACACCTTCACAATAACACTGTCAATTTTGGTACCAGGTTTCACAAACAAACTGTATTTATCTCGAGCAAACTTGTGAACAACTGAGCTAGAACTCTGACTACCCATTGGGTCCCGCCCCTGCGATCTATAGAAGAAACCGACTTGTGAGTCGTACCTTAATAAATATTGTTGTATTATATAATAAATTAATATTATATAAATGTGTAATATAGAACTATCATTTAGTATTATGAATAATTATAAATTGTCATATATCCATCATAAAAAAACTAAAGAACAAGGTAACCATCTATATAATTATCTAATATCCATCGTTATTATGCAAGCTGGTTAATTTGGCACAGCTCGTGAGCCGGTTTGATTCGGCTTGCTATACTAACGAGTCCAAAAAAATTGTTCGGCTCATGAGCCACTGGATTCGCGAGTCTCGAGCTTATTTTTTAATCCTAGCAGTGCTCATGGTATAAAGTCGCTCCTGTAACTTAGGTTTTTTTCCCCGTAATGCCGTCTAATAGAAATAAAAAAATGTAACCATGGGTGCCTGACGGCCGGAATCTATCCAAATCGGCAATGTCGAATGGCATCCTCGCCAGCATGCAAACCTTAGCATCGAAGCGCCCAATGGCGAGTATACTCCACTTGTTTGGAGGCCAAGGGAACGAGCGATACGCGCTTGGGCTTTCACAGCTACCTTTGCCATCCTTGGTCCCTGCTTTCAGTCATCTCCGTTCCATATCTGGATGAACCATATCCATGTGCTCTTTCCCGCCGCTCTGGACCCTCCCGGATCGGATCAGGGCGATCATCTTTTCAGAATCTTCTCACAGTTATCCGATGATCCGATCAGATGGCTGGTCCTCCTTTAATTAGCTGATGCATGGTCCTTTTACCCACTTGATCCGACCATGCATGCAATGCAACACGGCTGGTTTGTCTTGGCCGTGAAGCTATCGCCTGCAAGAGGCGCGCCGGAGCAGAAAAGGTCGCCGTAGCCGGGAGCTGCAGGGCTAGGGATCTGGTCGGGTCCAAAGCCGCAGCTGCAGGGCCGCTGGACAAGGCAAGGCCTGCTGGAATGGATTTCGCGCACAGTCTTCAGTCTTCTCGTTTGACGAGACAGCACTGTCGAGCGTTGCGCCGTGGATGTATCTCCCGACAGGAACCGGTAGGTTCCACTACCTGCTGGCACACAATTCCATGGCTTTAGATTTGACGAGATCGGCACCGCCGGAAGGATCCAGCTCGTCAGCTCTCCGAGCTTTCCATGTCACTCACACGGCGCCGGCGAGAGTGTACTTCGTTGTTGAACCGCTGACTCGGCGGCTTGGCTACGCCAGTGGCGAGCGGAGACTTCGGTCGGGAGGGAAACCGAGCTAGAACCCAGAGGACAGAGGGGTTTTCGCTGGGGAAAAAAGGGAGCATTTTTTTACACGTTGGATCGCCATGGATCTGCATCATCCTCATCCACGGGGGCGTGGGGCCTTGCCGTGGATCTCCTCTCTGCAGGCTGCAGCCTAGTTGAGTTTTTTTTTCTTCTCCAGCCCTCACTTTTTACCTTTTGACATTTTTTGGAGAAAAAAAGTACAGTGTTTTCTTCTGCTATGACTACGATGAGTCGGATCATGTGTGGGCATGTTTTCCATGGCTTAAATTAGTGGTGTCATTACAATGAGCCACGGGATAAAAGTCAGGCTGTCTATTTGTTGGCCCTTCTCTCTCTCTCTGTAGTAGTTTGGACTTTTGGATCGTAAGTAAGGTTTCTAAGTTCCCTAAGAAAATATGGTAACGATTTATATAGAGAATTGAAAAAAAAACGAGATCGTCACTGAAAAAAAAGAGACAATTAATCTCCATATATTAGATTAGATTAGATCATGAGGCACCCCACCCCGCTTTTCCCGTAACCCGGCTCACGATTGTGCGAGCACATGGGCTGCTGCTTCGAAAGCGGCCGAGCCACACCTGTCCCCGCCACGCAAGCCCTCGTGCGGCGGAAAGAAAGAAGCAATATCCTACGGTTGGCCGAGCCTCCTCTCCTCTGCCCGGTGATTCCGACCGGCCGGTCGCGCGCACGATCGAAAGAAAGCTCGGAGCGGCGGATAGGATGACACAGCCCCACGTAAAGCATGGCCCTTTTCTCGCGAGCATGGAGGACCTCCTTGCGCCGATGAGCCAGCAGTGCTGACTCCGCGCGGATCCGGATCCACTCCCCGTCCCCTCCCCTCCCTTTCGCCGGCCCCAGATTCTGCCGGCCGGCCGCGGTTTATAAAACCGCCTGCCCTGCCGTCGTCCCGAGCCACCGAACCTCGGCGCAATCGCACGCTCGCTCGCTCGCTCTCTCTCTCTCCCATCCCCCGCACGACACTTGGGTAGCGCGAGAGAAGGAGAGATAGAGACATGACGAAGTCGAGCGGCAGCCATGTGATGGGCGTCCCCGTCACCTCCACGGCGTACGCCATCGAGGACGCGACGAGGGACCGGCCGCCGGCGGCGGCTAAGAAGGATGGAGAAGATCGCCTTGCCGTCTCGCTGACGCACCCGAGCCCGTACACTTCCTTCGGCTACAAGCAGGGTCACGTGATCCACTGGATGAACAAGCTGGGAAGACGAGCTCAGAGCTTCAGGGACCACGGTGAGCACTGAGCAGCAGTCAACAGCTTTGGTAGCGAATACATACATACAATGACGGGAACTGATCTGTTCTGTTGTTGTCCCTCGATCGGTGCAGTGACACTGGGTCCCAAGCTGTCGGAGACGGTGCGGGGGAAGCTCAGCCTGGGCGCGAGGATCCTGCAGGCCGGCGGCGTGGAGCGCGCGTTCCGGCGCGCCTTCTCGGCCGAGAAAGGCGAGCGGCTGGTCAAGGCCCTCCAGTGCTACCTCTACACCACCGGCGGGCCCATCGCCGGGATGCTCTTCGTCTCCACCCGCAGGATCGCCTTCCGCAGCGACCGCTCGCTCGCCGTCACCTCCCCGGCGGGCGACGTCCTCGCGCGGGTGCCGTACAAGGCGGCGGTCCCCCTGAGGCGGATCAAGCGGGTGCGCCCCAGCGAGAGCGCCGAGACGCCGGAGCACAAGTACGTGCAGGTGGCCACCGTCGACGGCTTCGAGTTCTGGTTCATGGGCTTCGTCAGCTACCAGCGGTGCTGCAAGTACATGCAGCAGGTCGTCTCCGACCTGCAGTAGTAGCTGCTCATGGCTCCCATCGTCGGCGTCGCCGAGCGTGCGTCCCATCTGTGTACGTACGTCTGGCAGTCCAAGTCAAGTTTGTGGGCTACTCTACGCCAATGTCTTGTTGCAACGTTTGTAGCCACCAACTGCTCCACCATTTTTCCATATACCATTTGGATTAATTGGTTGACAATTGTGTATGGTCTTCCAAGTTTGTTAATTATATTAGTAGGATTGATGGACCAAGGAACTTGGTTTTGCTAAATGAAAATACTCCAATTGTTCTCATCAGGGACGAGGTGCGTTAAGTTTTCGCCCTCGGTATTTTCTTGTTCAATAGGACTTTCGATGTCACTCACAGGCAAGGATAAATATGATCCCTATTTTTCTATTTTTTTGTGACATGCCTCGTTTCCTCTGGTATATAGTGATAACATTACCAAAAATATAGTTGGTGTGATCTCATAAAATTATAAGCCTCTTCGAATAAAACAACGGTGCGTACAAATCCCGAGTAGTAAGAGGTATACAAACCTCACTAAACATTAGACCTAAACTTGAAGCAAGCATTAAAATAATGGTCTAACCAATCTAATCACTTTATAAAGTATCTATGCTAATCACCTACTATGTCTTTGGTTGGCTGCATCAGAAGAGCCAGACTCCTCATATATATTGACTATAGTTTAGCACATGTTTGGTTCACTATATCTAAGAAGCTAGGCGCGCACACACTAATGCAGCCTAGGCTTATTTGTATGCATCCTACTATGTGTTTGGTTGCTCTGCTAGCCTAATCCTCAAACTCGTCGAAGTCCTAAAACTTCTAGAGATCTACCTCGATGCCTTCTTCTTCTTTACCTGAGTATATTGCACCAAAGGCAGCCTAATGTTTTGTGAAAGTAAGGGTGAGTACAAATTAAGGTACTCAGCAAATGTCCCGTTTGGCTGAGATGGACTAGCTTTATGTAGATTTAGGTTCAACGCAGTTGCTTTTAATATGTCAGGTTTTATCATTAATATAAGCCAAGTTTTAACATTAATTCCAAGTTATCAACCCATGGGATATCACCTCATACGAGAAACATCGGTACATGTATTCATGATCTCCATAGCCAAAACCATCATCATCATAACCATTGTATATTTAATCAATGGAGCTCCCTAGACCGCCCTTAACCGTGAACACAATCATTATATCAGTTTCATTCCTTTGTAGAGGTCACATACTTTATCCATGATCCATGATTCCCTTTCTGCCTGGGGATCTCGATTCCCCATTGATCACTTCCTAGGTGGTCCAGCAGGGTATCACTATGTAGCCTTTACAAAGATTCCCTAGAGGTCATAGTCATCCGTTAGGTTTCTCCATGTTAATAAACACAGTACCTCTCCCTACAGGGAGTGACTAAAAAAAGCAAAACGAAAGAGCCACGACAGAGCAAGTACCGTGCCCGGACCCATTGATGGCACGATGACGAAGCAAGCTACACCTCTTGTTCCTCTAATTAATTAGCTAAGGGCGTCCCATTCTACCCTCATGGCTGCACTGTTTTCCCGGGTGGTCATCCAACGAACAGGTCCTTACGGAGAAGTACTCGGGAAACAGCCCAAGCCTCCTTTAATATCACAAGTTCATAATCATAACCAGAATATAAGGCTATGTGTCATCATGTTCATTGATTAAAGTAGAGCACTAGCATAAAGCTAACCATAATAACCTAAAAGGTAATCAAGGACAAGGTAAATAGGAAGCTAGTCAATCCTTAGGTTTTAATTATGTAATACGGGGAAATGAATTACCATATGAATAAGACAAGTAGGACAAATGACACATGCCTTTACTAAACAAATGCTCAGTGTCTTCAACCTTCTAGATCTTGAAGAGTTTGATCTCTTGGTCGTCGAAGCTTAGTCATTGATTTCTCGAAACTTGGGAATAGATTACATTCTATTCACGGCACGCAACGAACATCAGACGGAGGCAACCTCGTGGGTGGGCAGTATGGGGTTGGACACGTGTTCTGGCACATGGGTAGAGAGAGAAATTGTTGGACAAATAGACATTTTCAATTTTAATTTAATCCAGAAAATCACAGTGATGTATCTGACGACATGTATGTGCATATGTGTATCACTACTCACATAAGTAGTAAACAACAGTAAAATATGCACAAATACAAAGAACAGATTGTACCCTGCGGAGGGACCGATGCTCAAGGTATTAGTGGCTCCATTCACACGAGACATCTCGTGTGTATGTTCGATGTAGTCGTACACAGTCGATGCAGGCAGATGTACGCAGTGCAGTCCCTCGAACGGTACCGGCAACGAGAAACTTGATCAGCGTTGGTTGGGCGAGTGAAGCGAGCAGTCGCGAGTACGCTCCCCACACTGTGTCACTCTGCGGACGGCGATTTCAGAGGCCTACTCTCCCACACTCTCTGTGCTCGCAAAACATGGGACGGGAATGGCTGTATGCAACGTTTCTGAGACTATTCGATGTTTGTAAGTACTGTTGTTACTAGAAGCATTCTCCCCTCCTCCGTATATATACACACGAAGAGGGAGGCCAACGGATAGTAACGGTCACCATCAGAGCTACCGTTACAGCCAGCCAGAAACTGACGCCATCAGTGACGTCCATTACTAGCTGAAGTCCATTACAACTTGTCTGTTACTAGCCATAACACAAGAAACGACCAGTAACGTACGACAACAATGGACGATCATCACTCTAGGCAAAATGTGCAACCGTTAGGAAGGAATATTCGGACCAAGGTCCGATCTACCACGGCCACGACCACGACCCGACCGGCGGCGCGCGCGCGTGTGGCAGTCCTTCATCCTTTTCTCAGCTTCTCAATATATGCACCAATGGTCCACCTATTTAAGTTAATTGAATTGTCCCTTGAACTTCCGGTATGGTACTAAAGTACTAGTACACCGTAGCATTAAAGTGGGCCTTTAGCATTAACTATTATTAAATATTAATATGGGAGAGACCCACATTAATTCAACAATCCCCACCAAATACTGGTGTTTCGATGGAGACTGTTAAGTTGAACATCCACCTAGAATCTAGATTACACTTGACCACAACTGCACAATGGACTGGGCCTTGAATTAGCAGTTTTGCGTGGAATAAGTTTCATCTAAACTCTTTACCAGTAGTAGATTGCCGAGCGCATCCCCTCTGGTTGGAGCATATAAGTCAAACTCCATAGCCTTTCATGGGTATCTAGAGACCACCTAGATCTCATAAACTGTGACTAGCAGTTAACCTATATAGGTATGTTCCTCTAAAGATGTTCTGTAGGACAACATCTTTGCTTCACAAAACCACTTGGAACATATTAAGGTGTAAACACCAACCTACCTTACAGTAAGGAAAGATGTGCATCTGAAATGAACCTTATTAAGGGTCTTTCCTCTCAGTCTACCACTAGCTTGTTTCACCATTCTAATTCACGGGATCTTCGATCACATTGATCAAGTTACCATTATGATAAACTTTAGGTGGGTCTCAGGCCCATCTCACTCGATGCACTATCTATCACACTACGTGATAGCCCCTTAGTAAATTGATCTGCTAGATTTTTAGACGTATGGACATAGTCCAACGTTATTACTCCGGAGTTTCTCAATTTCCTGACAGATTTTAAACGCCTCTTTATGTGCCTTGTTGACTTCATATTATCCTTAGAATTGTTTATCTTGATTATCACAGTCTGATTATCACAGTTCATAGAAATAGCCGGCACATGTTTTTCAACCACCGGTAAATCCATAAGGAGTTCACGAAGCCACTCAGCCTCAACTGAAGCGGTATCTAATGCTGTGAGTTCTGCTTCCATAGTCGACCTTGTTAAGATGGTATGCTTGCAATACTTCCATGAAACAGCGCCACCTCCAAGTGAAAACACGTATCCACTTGTGGCATATATCTCATTAGCATCAGATATCCAATTTGCATCGCAATAACCCTCCAGTACTGTTGGGTACCCGGTACAATGGATGCCTAAACTCATAGTACCTTTTAGATAGCGCAGAACTCTCTCAAGAGCACGCCAGTGATCATCTCCCGGATTTGAAACAAACCGGCTAAGTTTGCTCACAACAAACGAGATGTCAGGCCTCGTAGCGCTAGCTATGTACATGAGTGAACCAATTATTTGGGAATATCTCAATTGATCCCTAGATATCCTTCCATTTTCTTCAAAAGCTTACTAGGATCATAAGGTGTTGGAGCAAGTTGACATTCGCTATAACCAAAGCAACTCAAAACCTTTTCCACATAATGGGATTGCACCAGTGTGATCCCACCATCGCCTTCTCTCAGTAGCTTAATGTTAAGAATAATATCAGCTTCTCCCAAATCTTTCATTTCAAAATTATTGGACAGAAAGTCTTTTGTCTCTTTAATCACATCAAGACTCATCCCCAAGATTAGAATGTCATCAACATACATGCCTAAAATTACTCCCTCGCCCCCAACATACCGATAGTATACATGTTGGGGGCCTTCCTCTTTCGAAGGCCCTCAAAAACACAATTAACCATTTGCTTTCAGTATAAGTTATTACAGGGAGCATCATCTTTAGGATGGAAGTCTTTACCTCATGATGAAGGTGTACAAGATGAAGACATGATCTAAGGATGATGAGAATAAACGCTGAAGCTATGGCCAGACTGACAGCTTTGACTTACAGTGGTGATGAATATTGATGATGATGCGGACCGAAGGGAAAAAAGACTACCTAGGCCTTGATGATTTATGTTACGATCATAAGTAAATGTCAGGGACATAAATGTATTTTTACCCTGGCTGCGTCCCGTGCCTATAAATGGTTGAACAGTAGCACCGTACTGTTCACACTGAATTGTAATCTCTCTCTCGCGTCAACACCTTCGAGCAAGCCGAAGGTATCAATGTAATATGAATTTTGTTCATACTCTTATAAATAATGTTGACATGAATGAATAAATTATTTGTATCAATAACATTTATATTTATGCATTTTAATTTATTCATAAGATGATGAAGGTACGCCCTTCATGACCTTCATCCTATGTTCATTGATTCCGAGGGGAAGCAATGCTTCGGAGGACGAAGGTCCTTCATCTTTAACGATTGTGTTGCCTTGTTCTTGATTCACAGCATTTGGGAACAAGTGACCAACATTGGCGCTCACCTCTGGTGAACTCACTTCCACAATTTTCGGCAAGCATTCGCCTTCATCATGCCACCGAAGAAGGCAACAGCGCAAGGGGCCGCCCTGCAGCCACTGGACACTAATCAGGAGACACTCTCACTGAGAGAAGCTAGGAGCCAGAAAATAAAAGCAACCTGCCCAACTCTACAGGAGGAGTTGGACCAGAAAATCAGAGACCTAGAAGCTATACATCAGCAAGTACAGAGGAAAAGGGAGAAGATGCTTTGGCCAACCGAACTTTAGAGGAACATCGACGAAGCCGCCGAAGAAATGTGTCACATCACGAAGGATGATCAAGGACGAGGGCCTCAACACAGAGAGCTTCGTCAAGAAACTCCAATCAACGATGATGGATGGTATGATGATCTTTACCATGGTAACTTTG
Organism: Zea mays; assembly: GCF_902167145.1. NCBI lineage: Eukaryota > Viridiplantae > Streptophyta > Magnoliopsida > Poales > Poaceae > Zea > Zea mays. The sequence goes on along the minus strand of NC_050099.1, from coordinate 150,892,846 downwards.
CTTTTGATGATGCTTCTCCCTTGGCGACAGAGTTGCAGGCTACCCCATAACCACCTTCATACAAACCGCCACAACTTCCCATGTATGACGTGCATTCCGACCCGAACCAATTCTTCATGAGCTATGAAGCAACCATATCATCTTATGGTGGCAACACTGCTGTCATGGCAAAGTCCTTTGTCATGGCAGTCAGGAGTGTGGCTTAGACTTGGTATTCTTCTCTTCGGTAGGGAACAATCACATCGTGGCAGAAGCTGAAGGATATGCCAGTCACAAGCTTCTAGGGCTTCCAAACGAAGCCAGTGACTGCTCAAGCTCTATTCCAGTGCACGTAAGACTATGAGGAGTACCTGCAGGCATACGTCCGAAAGTTCTTGTGGCTCAGAGCCCAGACGCCAATAGTGCCTAATGAGATCGTCAACAAAGCCATGATCAAGGGGCTCCGACCAAGACCGACAACACAGTATTTTGCAAGGAAGCCACCACAAACATTGGAGAAGCTTCTCCAAAAGATGGATGAGTACATCCGAGCTGACAATAATTTCTGCCAGAGAAAGGAGGAAGCTTACAGGTATTCTGAGATGACTAGGGGCTTCGGAGGAAGACTCCACCCCAGGCATGTCAGAACGATCCACAATCCCAACACAAATGATGACATAGCAAATCACACCCAAAGCAGCCAGCAAGGCTCACAATCTTCGAGAATGCAGCAAACTTCCTATAGGCCACCAACCCCAAGAGGCAGAGGGGGAGAAGCTTCGGAGGAAGATTTGGTACTCAACCCAGGAATTTGTTCTGCTTATTCTATGGAGAGGATAAGGGACACACAACAAGGACGTGCCAAGTCACGATCCAAAAGCAAAAGGAAATCGCTGAAGTCGAAGCGCGGTAGAATCAGTCGAAGCAGGTCTTGCATACTGCTTCATGCTATTCGCCATATATCCCTGAATTTGTGGGCAATCAGCAACCCACGGCGGTGGTTGCTTTGGCGAGTCATTCTCAAGCTACTTGGGCTCAGCTACCACCACCACCACTGGCACCTACTTTGGTCCATAATTAGCAGCCAGAAGGGCATTGCCAGGCGCAACAACAGCGAGATACTCGGGAGGAGCCCAAGGCTCGCACAGTCAATAGCACCGTGCCCGAGTCAAGGCACATCTACTGAAAGCAGCGCAGTGCTCTGACCAGAAAGTTTTCTAATTCAATGTACTTTTTTGCCTTTATATTTCCTTCTCAAAATACAATATAAGGAGGTTTAACCTTCAGATTGATGTAATAAATCTATCGTTACACCATCGAGTGTAACAAAAAAGGGTGAAAAAGCTCCAAAGTCATTCCTAAAGGAATGCAGAGCTAAAATACCACCTAAGTAAAGGGTGAAGAAGCTCCAAAGTCGTTCCTAAGGGAATGCAGAGCTAAAATACTACCTAAGTAAAGGGTGAAGAAGCTCCAAAGTCGTTCCTAAGGGAATGCAGAGCTTAGCTCCAAAGTCATTCCTAAGGGAATGCAGAGTTGAAATACCACCTAAGAAAAAGGTGAAAAGACTCCAAAGTCGTTCCTAAGGGGATGCAAAGTCTTATCTTTTATGTTTCGTACGCCAACATCATTTGCATCATTCCATCACATCATATTGCATCATGACATCGCATCATACATCATTTTGCATCGACAAAAGCAGCGAAAAACAAGGATAATTCCTCCTTCAGCTTTGGCAAAGACTCATGGAAGAGTATTGAAGAAGCATGGTCCATGCTTGTGATAGCACTGACATGCGAAGTTTGTGTTCTCGACAATGCTATTCCTACGCATCGTTTACAGCAAGAATCAAACATCATATAGTTGCTTCGGCTAAGAAGGGGGATTTCTTTCTGAAGCGTGAAAAGAAGGGAAGGTGTTTTTCGCCACCGGCTCAAAAACGGTATGTACGAAGGTTTCACGCTTCACAAAGAAATATATTACATCAATATACATGCAAATTGTTTATAAGTGTTTCTTCCAAAACCAGGAGTTATACATAAAGACATAAAATTATCGAAAACACAAAGCTTCAGTCTTCCTTTAGCACTTTGTCGGCAGCTTTGTTCAACAGCTTGTCGACAGCTTCGTCAATAGCATCATTAGCAATTTTGATTATATTGAGCGCCTCCTTGATAGATGGGTCAACTTCAGTATTATATGGCTCGGGGGGTGGAGAAAGCTCAGCTGCATTGAAACACAAATATCTATTCTGAAGCTAAAAAACTTACGAAACTCAGCTATAAAGGGTATACCTATAAGTCTGGCCCGCTCAACAGCTTCCTCGACCCTTTTGGCCTCTTCTAATGCATCATGTGATTCTTTCTCATTCTTTTTAATAGTTTCATCACCAATTTCTCGTCAACCCTTCAGCCATACTTCAGAATAAAATTTCCTAGACCAGAGTAGTAGCTTCGCCTGAAGGGTTTCTAACGTCATCAGTCGAGAAGGCAAAATCTAGCTGAGCTACAGCCTTAGCGTGATCACAACCAGCCTTCTCCAAAATGGATGCAGCCCTACAAGCACCGGGAAAGGCGCAAAAGTCCCCTCTGTCACTAAGAATTTCCTCAAAAGCTTCGACCTCGCCATTGATCCATTGAATAATTTCATCAGGGCTGCCACGAATGAATTTCTGCTGGGAAGAAAATGCCCCAACTTTAGAAAAGCTGATCTTCAGACTTTTAGCACATTCCATAGCTATTTCATAGCATTTTTCCTTAGCAGCACGAAGCTCATAAACATTTTTCTGTTCCCTTGATCTTTTAATTTCACATATCTCATGTTTTACTTCTTCAACCTTAAAGTTCTCAGTTGCTTCGATAACTTTCTTCTTTAGCTCTTGCATCTCGGCTTCATGAGTTTTATCTTGAACAGAAAGCCTGGCCTCGCTAGATTTTAATCTTTCCACCAAGGAGAGAAGGATTTTTATCATTCTCAAGAGCTTCGTTTCTCAATGTTATGACCTCCGAACGAAGGTTTCCAAGTGCTATTCGATAGCTCGCATCCTCTGCATCTTTTTGGGCCTTTAGAGCCTTGCTTAGAATCAAGCCCTAGCAAACGAAGAGTGAACACATAACGACGATAAGAACTACCACAAAAATAGTTCACCGTAACACAAATTACAAAATGATGAGCCAAAGTATACAAACCTTTAGGTTGCTGTAGGAAAGGCTATCTGCAAGCTGATCCTTAGTCATCACAGATAAACCAAGTTCAAGCTTCGGATACCCCATGTTATCCATCATTTCACGGAAAACATTGATCTCCTTACTGTCTGGTAGACAGTAGAGGAACTCATCATCATTATCTCCTTCGTATGCTAAGGATTCCAGGGGTGTACTTTAGCTCCTTAGCATAATGGTGTGTTTCGGCAACCTGCTCTGCCAATAGCTGCTTTCCCGAAGCATGTCGAACAATGTAATTCAAATCAATCTGGGGAGGTGCTTCAAGAGCAGGTGTTGTGGGTCTTTCTAGAAGGCTCTCTTCCACAAGTTTTTCTCGCGTAGCTTCTGAAGGTCCCGCTTCAGCGTGAGCAGAAGAAATGTTTGCAGTAACCACTTTTCTGGCATCTTCAATTTTCCCGCCAGAAGCTTCGGCAGAAGTAGGAGCTGGTGTCTTCACAGATTCCAGAACAACATCCAAAACACTAGCCATCCTCCTATTCCTCGGAGTTGCTGCCGTAGTAGCTGATAGCTTCGGTAACGCCGTTGCCAGCACCTTCGGCTGCTCTGCTGCCTTCTCTGATTTCGGCTCTTCGACCAGGTCTGCACTAGCTTCAATCGGCATCACAGGAGCCATCTCTGTGGCTGGGGGGCAGTTTCTGCTTTTCAAGTAACTTCGGCACATCGGTAGTCCCAATGGGCTTCGGTCTATGTGTCAAGACCTTGACTTTCTTCACCTTCGGCGCATCAGAAGATGTTGAAGCAACAACTTTCCTTTTTCTCCCTTGCTTTTGGATGGGGAAGCGGTAATCTGGGTAAACAAACCTGAAAGGGAAAATAGGGTCAAACCTTTTCCTAAATGATTTTGGTGGTTGAATTGCCCAACACAAATAATTGGACTAACTAGCTTGCTCTAGAATATAAGTTCTACATGTGCCAAAGGTTCAATACAAACCAATATAAAGTCCAAGAAAGGGCTCAAATAGAAAGGAGCAAAACCAACCGAAGGCAGTCCTGGTCTGGTGCACCGGACTGTCCGGTGTGCCACCGAACAGTGTCCGGTGCACCAGGGTGAATCCACTCGAACTGCTCACCTTCGGGTTTTTGGAAATGCCACTCCGCTATAATTCACCGGACTGTCCGGTGTGGCATGTGGAGCAATGGCTACAGCGCCAACGGTCGTCTGCAAAAGGTGAACAATGCGCTACAGTGCGCGGACAGCGCGCGCAGAGTCAGAGCAGTCGCCAGAAGACGCACCGGACAGTGAACAGTGACTGTCTGGTGCACCACCGGACTGTCCGGTGGCCCCCACTTGTCAGAGCTCCAATGGTCGAACCCTATCGGTTGGGTGACGTGGTTGACGTACCGGACAGTGTCCAGTGGCGCACCGGACTGTCCGGTGCACCCATCGACAGCAGCCTTCCCCAACAGCCACTTTGGTGGTTGGGGCTATAAATACCCCCCAACCACCACACTTCAAGGCATCCAAGTTTTTAGCATTCAATACAAGAGCTAGTTCATTCAATACAAGGCACAATTAGAGTGAATCAAAATCTCTCCAAGTCCCAATTCCACTCAAAGCAATAGTGACTAGAAGAGAGAGTTTTGCCGTGTTCTTTTGAGCTCTTGCGCTTGGATCATTTTTCTTCTTCCCCATTTCTTGTTCCTAAGACATTTGTAATCAAAGCAAGAGACACCAATTGTGTGGTGGTCATTATGGGGACTAAGTGTCCCAATTGATTGAGAAGAGAAGCTCATTCGGTCTAAGTGACCATTTGAGAGAGGGAAAGGGTTGAAAGAGACCCGGTCTTTGTGACTACCTCAACGAGGAGTACGTTTGCAAGAACTGAACCTCGGTTAAACAAATCACCGTGTCACACTCTTCATTTGCTTGTGATTTGTTTTTTGCCCTCTCTTTCGGACTCGATTATATTTCTAACGCTAACCCCGGCTTGTAGTTGTGCTTAAACTTTATAAATTTCAGATTTGCCTATTCACCCCCCTCTAGGCGATTTTCAATTGGTATCAGAGCCCGGTACTTCATTAGAGCCTAACCGCTCGAAGTGATGTCGGGAGCTCACGCTAAGAAGGAGATGGTGACCGGAGAGAAGCCCGCCACAAGCCACGGGAAAGCTCCATCGGGAGAGTCCGACAACAAGAAGAGGGAGGAATCACCTCCCCGCATCAAGTCGCACCGGAGTGGCGACAAGAAGAAAATGAAGGAAGTGGTCTACTACGAGACCTATTCTTCGTCGCCTTCCACCTCTGGCTCCGACACGTCGTCCGTCACTTCTAAGCGCCAAGAGCGCAAGAAGTTTAGTAAGATCCCCTTACGCTATCCTCGCATTTCTAAACGTACTTCTTTACTTTCCGTCCCATTAGGCAAACCACCTGTTTTTGATGGTGAAGATTATTGTATGTGGAGTGATAAAATGAGGCACCATCTAACCTCACTCCACACTAGCATTTGGGATGTTGTTGAGTTTGGAGTACAGGTACCATCCGTAGGGGATGAAGGCTATGATTCGGATGAGGTTGCCCAAATCCGGCACTTCAACTCCCAAGCCACTACTATACTCCTCGCCTCTCTAAGTCGAGATGAGTATAATAAGGTGCAAGGGTTGAAGAGTGCCAAAGAGATTTGGGACGTGCTCAAGACCACGCACGAAGGAGATGAGGTGACCAAGATCACCAAGCGGGAAACGATCGAGGGGGAGCTCGGTCGATTCATGCTTCACCAAGGAGAGGAGCCACAAGCCATGTACAACCGGCTCAAGACCTTGGTGAACCAAGTGCGCAACCTCGGGAGCACAAAATGGGATGACCATGAAATGGTCAAGGTTATTCTAAGATCACTCGTTTTTCTTAACCCTACTCAAGTACAATTAATTCGTGGTGATCCTAGATATAAGCTAATGTCTCCCGAGGAAGTGATAGGAAAGTTTGTGAGCTTTGAATTGATGATCAAAGGCTCCAAACAAATCATTGAGCGAGGCACCACCTCCACACCTGAAGTGCAACCCGTCGCATTCAAAGCGACAGAGGAGAAGAAAGAAGAGACTACACCAAGTAGGCTCCCCATCGACGCCTCCAAGCTCAACAACGAGGAGATGGCGCTCATCATCAAGAGCTTTCGCCAAATCCCCAAGCAAAGGAGGGGGAAGGACTACAAGCCCCGCTCCAAGAAAGTTTGCTACAAGTGTGGTAAGCCCGGTCATTTTATTGCTAAATGTCCATTATCTAGTGATAGTGACAGAGGTGACAACAAGAAGGGAAAGAGGAGGGAAAAGAAGAAATACTACAAGAAGAAGGGCGGCGATGCCCATGTTTGCCGGGAGTGGGACTCCGATGAGAGCTCCACCGACTCCTCCTCCGACGAGGACGCTGCAAACATTGCCGTCAACAAGGGTCTCCTCTTCCCTAACGTCGGCCACAAGTGCCTCATGGCAAAAGATGGCAAAAATAAGGTAAAATCTAGAGCCTCCACTAAATATGCAACATCTAGTGATGAGGAAAACTCTAGTGATGATGAAGATAATTTGCTTTCCCTTTTTGCCAACCTAAACATGCAACAAAAGGAAAAATTAAATGAATTGATAGGTGCTATTCATGAGAAGGATGAACTCTTGGATAGCCAAGAGGACTTCCTTATTAAGGAAAATAAGAAGCATGTTAAGGTTAAAAATGCTTATGCTCAGGAAGTAGAAAAATGTGAAAAATTAACTAGTGAGCTAAGCACTTGCCATGATACTATTTCCAACCTTAGAAATGAGAATGCTAAATTAATTGCTAAGGTTAAGAAATTAAATGTTTGTAATGATTCTCTTGTCAAACTTAAAAATGATAATGCTAATTTGATTGCTAAGATTGACAAGTTGAATGAATCAATTGCTAGCCTTAAGATAGAAAATGATAAATTGATTACTAAGGCTAAAAATGTAAATGTTTGCAATGATATTATTTCCAATCTTAGAAATGAAAATGTCATGTTACATGCTAAGATTGATGAGTTAAATGTTTGCAAACCCTCTACATCTACCATTGAGCATGTTACTATTTGTACTAGATGTAGAGATATTAATGTTGATGCTATTCATGATCACCTAGCTTTAATTAAACAACAAAATGATCACATAGCTCAACTTAGTGCTAAGATTAATGAGCATGACTTAAAAAATGAAAAATTCAAATTTGCTAGAAGCATGCTCTATAGTGGGAGACGCCCAGGCATTAAGGATGGCATTGGCTTCCAACAGGGAGACAATGTCAAGCTTAATGCCCCTAAAAAGTTGTCTAATTTTGTTAAGGGTAAGGCTCCCATGGCTCAAGATAACGAGGGTTATATTTTATTTCCTGCTGGTTATCTCGAGCACAAAATTAGGAGAATCCATTCTAGGAAGTCTCACTCTGGCTCTCATCATGCTTTTATGTATAAGAGTGAGGCATCTAGTTCTAGGAAATCCACTCATGTTAAATTGTCTAAAAAGAAATCTCCTATTGCATCAAATGATCATAACATTTCATTTAAGACCTTTGATGCTTCATATGTTTTAACTAACAAATCAGGCAAAGTAGTTGCCAAATATGTTGGGGCCAAACACAAGGGCTCAAAGACTTGTGTTTGGGTACCCAAGGTGCTTGTTTCTAATGTCAAAGGACCCAAGACCGTTTGGGTACCTAAGAACAAGGCCTAAAATTGTTTTGTAGGTTTATGCATCCGGGGGCTCAAGTTGGATAATTGATAGCGGGTGCACAAACCACATGACTGGGGAGAAAAGGATGTTCTCCTCCTACGAGAAAAACCATGATCCCCAAAGAGCTATCACATTCGGGGATGGAAATCAAGGTTTGGTCAAAGGACTTGGTAAAATTGCTATATCTCCTGGCCATTCTATTTCCAATGTTTTTCTTGTAAATTCTTTAGACTATAACTTGCTTTCAGTTTCTCAATTATGTAAAATGGGCTATAATTGTCTTTTTACGGATATAGGTGTTACTGTCTTTAGAAGAAATGATGATTCAGTAGCATTTAAGGGAGTGTTAGAGGGTCAGCTATACTTAGTTGATTTTAATAGAGCTAAACTCGACACTTGCTTAATTGCTAAGACTAACATGGGTTGGCTCTGGCACCGCCGACTAGCCCACGTTGGAATGAAGAATCTTCACAAGCTTCTAAAGGGACACTACACGACGGTTCACCTACAACGACCTACAGTTGGTTGCTAAAACGGCCTTTAGCGACCTACGGTTGGTCGCTAAAAACCTTTAGCGACCCATAAGGATGGTCGCTGTAAGTGCCGTCGCTAAAGGCTTTAGCGACCGACATCTTTTTAGCGACCGACCGTCCGTTGCTAATATTGTATATTTAGCGACCAATGGTGGGTTGTTGTACTATAGATTTAGCAACCAACCGTAAGTTGTCATACTATACATTTAGCAACCAACAGAAAGTCACCCTTTTTACAGTTTTTATTAATAATAATATACATTTAATTAAGCACCATAAATCACAGATTTTTATACACAAATCATAAAGACATACACAGTTAATAAGTATACCAGTCATAGATCCATCACATAAACACAAAAGCACCACAATTATATATTCACAAAAGCATCACAATTATAATATCATTCACAACTAGATCACTAATGTTTCATATCACTCCAGCTATTGTTCAAAAGCCAACAACTACATCACTCTAGCACAATAATCACAAAGAATTGAGGGTAACAACAGCTCCTCTCATTTTGCTCTACATACTTTCTTATGTTCCCCTAGCACAATAAAAACTTAAGGACAATCCAGATTATGATCCATGCTATAGATCCTGTCTGAAGCATCCACTCAACAGCTCCTCTCATTCAGCTTTCTGCATATTCTCCCATACAGTCATTTTTGCTTCCTCTCCCTCAATCCTTTATACAAAAAAGCAAGTACATCCATTAGTGTTTGAGAGAACAAGGTAAATGTGTTACAGCTAGTACAAAAAAGCAAGTACAAAAAAGCAAGTACATCCATCAGCTTTCCCATGTTTAACTCCAGTGTAATTGGAAATAAAAGAAAGTAGTATGAAAAAGGCACGAAAACATTCTGCATAGCAGGTTTCCCATGTTAACTCCAGTGATCTGAGACAACCTCTCTTACAAATGATGATATCTAGTCTGCATAAAATCAATAGGTCTGATAATCTGCAGCACCACGATTTTACACCTAAAAACTAATGCTTCAGAAATTCAAAGGATGACCGATAAGCGGCATGAAGATTTTATATCTAGTTCCTTGCAGATTTGACCCTCTTAAGTATTCCAGGTAAATAAAAACTACAGAAACTATGCTTAAGATAACTCTATTGATCAATTCAGAGGCATGTTCTAGTAGAAAAGCAACAAGAGTTACCGATATCCTTATTTATTTGGAGAGGACTGCACACTGCCTTCTTTAAGGAACTTCAAGGAGGTTTGGTTTGTATCATTATGCTCTCCAACAACTTTCCTGAAGGCAAATGCCACAGGTGCCTGAGGGCTTATAAGATAACTAAATAAATCTTTGTTTCTGCTCTAGGAATTTATTTGCAGTTATGCATATAAGTATATAACCTATTTATATGGTGCAAAGCAGGAAAACTGATGAGTCAGGATCAATAAACATAGAATAACATATACCTAAGAGAATGGATACCTGTATGTGTATGAGCCTCGTCAGATGACAGTTGTGCTTTCAATATAGAGTATAACACTATAACCTGTTGTTTAGCATTCTCAACATGTAGAGACGGACATCAGAAAGCTTGCATAGACTCTTGTGCCTGGGAATAACAAGGAGTCTAGAGACGGAACTGTGGTGGACCATGTTTAGAGCGTCGAAAGCTGCTAATCCTGGAATCGAGTTTGGGGGAATGGTGGGGGTATGAGTTGGGCAGAGAAGAGGCCCGACTGGAAACGAAGCAAGCGAGAGGCTGATGGCTTTCGATGCAGAGGTAAGGCTGAGGAGGTGTCGAGCTGCGAGGCACGCGGCCGTTGACAGCATGGTGGTGTGGCCGGATGGGGAGGCGACTGGATGGGCACCTTGGTGGCGATTGGGGGGAGGCAGAAGGTGTGGTGGCTGCGGTCGTAGAGGAGCAGGTCGCCGGAGCCACAAGTGTCACAGAGCAGGTCGCCAACACCGGCAACATGTGAACTATATATACTATTGAAATACTTCTCATAATAGTGAATCTAAAAACATATACCGCATATACATTTTTTTAAAAAAAATGATGATCGAAGATATAAATATTTGACTTAGGACAAAACCATTGCAGCATGTAAAAAAACAGAGGGAATATGAGACTAATTAGGTGTGTCACCTGTGTGTAGTAGCCAGTGTCTGTTGATCTATCCAGGTTCAGAGTGAGAGCTAGAACCATGTTGAACGTGTCACCAACACGCATTGAATAGACCTCAGTAGCAACATCTAGTTGCATGCACATTTCGATTTGAGTAACTGCACATGGACATTATTGAAAAGAAGTGGCATTACATCATCTGATATTTGCAGCAAGATAAAAGCAGAAATCTGAATAATCATGCTTTGAGCGATCAAAGAACTGCATCCACCAGGGCAGGTTGGCGATGGAGGAGAGGCGTCCATGGGAGGAGAAACAGCAAACAAAACTTTAGACATGTAATCAAATGACATGTAAGAAACAGCAAACAAAACTTCAGAGATGGAGGAGAGGCGTCCATAACCAGATGACACCACGGAGCACTGCTATTTGCCCAAGAGAGGAGGAACATGTAAGAATTAAGCAGATCATTTTTTAATAAATGAAAGCAACAAAACTTTAAATGGCACTCACAAGATCTGTGTGAATTCTTCAGACATGTACCATTTAAAGATGGGAATTTAAATGGTCTAATCACGGTATTCACAAATTATAAAATTAACCAGCCCAGTTGTAAGACGCATACAAAATCAAATGATGCAATGGTCTAACAAATGGTTAGTCAATAGCCGACCTCAGGCGCCATCCAGTATGGAGTGTCGACCACAGAATGAGTGTTGATGTCAGCTTCAGTCAATTTAGTGGCAACTCCAAAATCAGCAAGTTTGACAAGACCCTAAACAAGCAGGGTTCACAAATGAAATTATGTAGAGAAAACATATTACTGCTATGTTTCTATTGCAAGTTTAGAATTAAGGGGGATACACACTTCATAATAACAATTCATCCTCCCAAAATCTACGCTAGCACACTATTTGTCCATGGTTTTATCTCTAGTATGCCCCTTTATTTCTTTCTTTTTAACTGCATAAGTCATGTGACTACATGTTTTCATGGTTTTATGCTTCCAGTTATGGTATTAGAAGGTTACTTCCAAGTTCCAAGACAAGTTTAACAACATTCAGATTTCTAGGCGCTCCAAGATTTCTTTTACCAAATTCAATGATTGAAACAAAGAAAAAAGGAGGGAAATAATATACAGCCATTAACCTCTTTGGTACTCAGTATATTTGCGTCCTTGATATCTCTATGAATGACACCTTGTTCATGCAGATAAACAAGACCTTCCAACACCTGGTCATATAAAAACTGAAATCAGATAAAAGTAGTAGCATACACATATACCTGTCCAAGCACACTCCATACCATGTATCATCACAAATTATTTTAATTACATGCCTACCAACGTGTGTCATGGCTGCGCAGATCGACGACGTGTGTTGGGGCTGCGCAGATCCGGGGCGGAGCTCGCTGCGGTATTTCATCGAGCACTTGGCGAGCGTCGCGGGTATGGGTTTGGCACTGGTATGATGCTGCAGCAAGAAGGGAAAGAGGAGACATCCGGTCTAGTGGCGTGGATGTTGGAGCAGGGAGCTCACGACGCTGAGATGCACAGGCGACATGCTAGCGACGCAGGGAGTGGTGGCCGGCATGGAGGGGAGCAAGGACGAGATGGAGGTCGAAGATGGCAGCTTGACGATGACGGCGCAGCCCGTCGAGCCCTGGTAAGTGAGGACAACGAGTTGGGGAAGGAGCTCATCTACCTCGACAACGGCAAGGGCTAGAGCAGGGACCACCATGGTGTTGGAGGGAGTCCGATGGAGATCAACAGGGCACAGCCCTGGCGCCTGCATCGGGTCACGACATGGGGAAGGGCTAGAGCTGGACTGAGCGTGGTTGGGAAGGAGATGGGGAAAAAAACAGGGGCGTCGGCGCTAGGGGCTGGACGCCGAGCAGAGGGACAACGGCGCGCGGTGCTGGGCGAGCCCACCACGGCGCAGCGGATCGGAGGCAGAGGATGCAGCCATGCGCAGGGAGGAGCAGAGGATGGGCGAGCTCGGACCTTCCTAGTGGCCGGCGAGCTGAAGAAGATGAAGCTAGGGCGGTACATGGAGTCCAGGGCGAGCACGTCTGGGGTGCTCGGCATGGAGGCAAAGGAAGGGCGGTCGGCATTGGGGAGGCAGAAGATGGCGGCTGGTGGGAATCACCTGAGGGAGGGGGCGGCGTGGAAGGATCTAGGGTGAGGGAGAAGAGGCTGGGGCGGTGGATGAAGAAAACCAGCTATTTTTCTCTCCCAATTCTTGTAACAAATAAATATGGAGGCTGTTTGTTTCCACGTTTTTAGCCATTCATCTATTCACAACGGAAATGGATAACATCGTTTGCTGTTCGGTACAGCCAGAATGTTAGAACTAATCTTGTTATTTAGGTGTTAATGTTTAAGTAAGTGTGTTAGATACTGACCGAGCTGCCAAGTGGTGTGGCATGCTGGTAGAGCAGTGATGCGTGTGTGTGCGTTTTGTGCGGATACGGCTGTATATGGAGCAGAGTAAATTGAATTTTTCCTCTATTTCATTTCTTTTCAAGAGTATAAATATAGATATGAATATAATCAATGTTCTAGGAGTACGTTTCGTGGCGAGATGTAAATAGATTGGACTAAAATGATTTCGGCTTTGATATTTTAGACAGTTCAGACAGAGGAAGATAGATACAATGCCAACAACGTGATAAGCGAAAATAATTGGGACAATTTAGACAGATGGAGACAGACACGATATCAAAATCGTGATAAACGAGGATGATTAAAATTTAGTGATCTTTACATTCACAGCTATCACGTGTTAAAGTCCGCACTCGTGGTCGAGCAGACGATAAACACCTGGGGTGTTACAGGGTCGTGGCGTCGGCGACCGTCGGGAACCACACGAGCAGCAGCCGGCGGCGGCTGCGTACTGGATTGAGATGTGGAATAGAACGTGGATAAGGTTTTTCTTATCCTGTTCTCGGCATACTGGAATAGAACGTGGGGCATCTGTAAGTAAATAAAAAAACTAGCATAGTAAACAGCAAAACTAAGCGTAGTCTAGTTGGTTATGTCATTCATGTTTGAGTCAAAATAGATTCAAGGTTCCAAACCTTAAAATCCTTTTTTACAATTCGTTTTCTTTTCCATAATTCATTTTTTCTTTTCTACAATTCTTTTTTTTTCTTTACTACAATTTAGCGATCAATGTTTACTTGTTTTAATTAATTTTTAGTCACTAACATCTACAGGTACGTTCAGGCTATAAGATTTGATAGTGATCCTTGCTCTATAGCGACCCACCGCTAGTCCTCGACGACATCTATAGCGACCAACCATAAGTTGTTAAATTTCTAGACTTTTAGCGACCAACCGACCGTTGTTACAAAAGGATTTAGCGACTGACCGTTGGTCCATAACCTTTAGCAACCAACAGTTGGTACCTAATAAGGGTCGCTAAAGATCAACCGTCGTGTAGTGGGAGAGCACATTTTGGGACTAACAAATGTTCATTTTGAGAAAGACAGGATTTGTAGTGCATGCCAAGCAAGGAAGCAAGTTGGTGTTTATCATCCACACAAGAACATCATGACGACCGACAGGCCGCTTGAACTACTCCACATGGATCTATTTGGCCCGATCGCTTACATAAGCATCGGCGGGAGTAAGTATTGTCTTGTAATTGTGGATGATTATTCTCGCTTCACTTGGGTGTTCTTTTTGCAAGAAAAATCACAAACTCAAGAGACCTTAAAGGGATTCTTGAGACAGGCTCAAAACGAGTTCAGTTTAAGGATCAAGAAAATAAGAAGCGACAGCGGGATGGAGTTCAAGAACTCACAAATAGAGGGCTTTCTTGAGGATGAGGGCATCAAGCATGAGTTCTCTTCTCCCTACACGCCACAACAAAATGGTGTAATGGAGAGGAAGAATAGAACTCTACTTGACATGGCGAGGACCATGCTTGATGAGTACAAGACTTCAGACCGGTTTTGGGCGGAAGCAATCAACACTACTTGCTACGCCGTCAACCGTCTCTACCTTCACCGAATCCTCAAGAAGACATCCTATGAACTCCTTACCGGTAAAAAGCCCAATGTTTCATATTTTAGAGTCTTCGGTAGCAAATGTTTTATTCTTGTTAAAAGAGGTAGAAAATCTAAATTTGCTCCAAATGCTGTAGAAGGCTTTTTACTAGGATATGATTCAAACACAAGGGCATATAGAGTCTTTAACAAGTCCACTGGACTAGTTGAAGTTTCTTGTGACATTGTGTTTGATGAGACTAACGGCTCTCAAGTAGAGCAAGTTTATCTTGATGAGCTAGATGATGAAGAGGCTCCATGCGTCACGCTAAGGAACATGTCCATTGCGGATGTGTGTCCTAAGGAATCCGAAGAGCCTCCACAAGCACAAGATCAACCATCATCTTCAAATCAAGCATCTCCACCAACCCAAGATGAGGATCAACCTCAAGATGATGAAATTGAAGATCAAGAAGAGCCACCTCAAGAGGAGGACAATGATCAAGGGGGAGATGCCCATGATCAAGACAAGGAAGATGATGAGGATCCAAGACCGCCACACCCAAGGGTCCACCAAGCGATACAAAGATATCACCCCGTGAACTCCATCCTCGGCGATATTCATAAGGGGGTAATCACTCGATCTCGTGTCGCTTATTTCTGTGAACATTACTCTTTTGTGTCTTCTATTGAGCCATACAGGGTGGAAGACGCATTAAAAGATTTGGATTGGGTGTTGGCTATGCAAGAGGAGCTCAACAACTTCACGAGGAATGAGGTATGGCATCTTGTTCCACGTCCTAATCAAATGGGTCTTGTAGCCAAAGGATATTCACAAGTTGAAGGTTTGGATTTCGGTAAAACCTATGCACCCATAGCTAGGCTTGAGTCAATTCGTATATTACTTGCCTATGCTACTTACCATGACTTTAAGCTCTATCAAATGGATGTGAAAAGTGCCTTCCTCAATGGACCAATCAAGGAGGAGGTCTATGTTGAGCAACCTCCCAGCTTTGAAGATAGTGAGTACCCTAACCATGTTTACAAACTCTCTAAGACGCTTTATGGGCTCAAGCAAGCCCCAAGAGCATGGTATGAATGTCTAAGAGATTTTCTTATCACTAATGGCTTCAAAGTCGACAAAGCCGATCCTACTCTCTTTACTAAAACCATTGCAAATGATTTGTTTGTATGCCAAATTTATGTTGATGATATCATATTTGGGTCTACTAACAAATCTACTTGTGAAGAGTTTAGTAGGATCATGGTACAAAAATTCAAGATGTCTATGATGGAGGAGTTGAAGTATTTCTTAGGATTTCAAGTCAAGCAACTCCAAGAGGGCACCTTCATTAGCCAAACGAAGTACATTCAAGACATACTCACCAAGTTTGGGATGAAGGATGCCAAGCCCATCAAGACACCCATGGGAACCAATGGGCATCTCGACCTCGACACGGGAGGTAAATCCGTAGATCAAAAGGTATACCGGTCGATGATAGGATCTCTACTCTATTTATGTGCATCTCGACCGGATATTATGCTTTCCGTATGCATGTGTGCAAGATTCCAAGCCGATCCTAAGGAAGTTCACCTTAGGGCCGTAAAACGAATCTTGAGATATTTAGTTCATACACCTAAGTTTGGCCTTTGGTACCCCAAGGGATCCACTTTTGATTTAATTGGTTATTCAGATGCTGATTGGGCAGGGTGTAAAATTGATAGAAAGAGCACATCAGGGACTTGTCAGTTCTTGGGAAGATCCCTGGTGTCTTGGGCTTCAAAGAAACAAAATTCAGTAGCTCTTTCTACCGCCGAAGCCGAGTATATTGCCGCAGGCCATTGCTGCGCGCAATTGCTTTGGATGAGGCAAACCCTTCAGGATTATGGTTACAAATTAACCAAAGTCCCTCTCCTATGTGATAATGAGAGTGCAACCCGCATGGCGGATAATCTCGTTGAGAACAGCCACACTAAGCACATAGCCATTCGGTATCACTTTTTGAGGGATCACCAACAAAGGGGGGATATCAAGATTGCTTATGTTAGCACCAAAGAACAATTAGCCGATATCTTTACCAAGCCATTAGATGAGAAAACTTTTACCAAACTTAGGCATGAGCTAAACATTCTTGATTCTAGGAACTTTGATTGATTCCTTGCACACATAGCTCATTTATATACCTTTGATCATATCTCTTTCATGTGCTATCACTAATGTGTTTTTAAGTGTATTTCATGCTAAGTCATAGATTGAAAGGGAATTGGAGTCCTTGGCGAAGACAAGGCTTCCACTCCACTCCACCGTATTATTTACCCTTCGCCGACACTCCGCCTTGCTCTCCACTTTGGTATAATCCTTCACTCACATATTGTTTGCCAAAGGGGGAGAGAAAGTAAAAGGGCTCATATTTCACTCACAAAGTATCCGTTTTTTGCGATTCATGCCAAAGGGGGAGAAAGTATTAGCCCAAAGCAAAAGGACCGCACCACCACCAATTTCAAAAATGTTCAAATGCAGTCTTTCAATTGGTATTAAAGAAGTTTTTCAATTGGTATCTTATTTTTTATATAATTTCAAATTGGTATGACCTCTTTCAAAATTAATGTCTAAAACCCTCTTGAACACTAAGAGGAGAATTTCGTTGAGGGGGAGTTTTGTTTAGTCAAAGGAAAAGCATTTGAAACAGGGGTAGAAAATTTCAAATCTTGAAAATGCTTCTCGAAATCTTATTCATATACCTTTGACTATTTGCAAAATACTTTGAAAAATAATTTCCAAAACATTTGCAAAAACAAAACAAGTGGTGCAAGCGTGGTCCAAAATGTTAAAAGAAAGAAAGCAATCCATGCATATCTTATGAAAATGTAAATTGGTTTAATTCCTTATGCAAACTAGTTCAATTCTGCACTTATATACTTGCTTTGGTTTGTGTTGGCATCAATCACCAAAAAGGGGGAGATTGTAAGGGAAAATAGGGTGAAACCTTTTCCTAAATGATTTTGGTGGTTGAATTGCCCAACACAAATAATTGGACTAACTAGATTGCTCTAGAATATAACTTCTATAGGTGCCAAAGGTTCAACACAAACCAATATAAAGTCCAAGAAAGGGTTCAAATAGAAAGGAGCAAAACCAACCGAAGGCAGCCCTGGTCTGGCGCACCGGACTGTTTGGTGCACCAGGGTGAATCCACTCGAACTGCTCACCTTCGGGTTTCTGGAAATGCCACTCCGCTATAATTCATCGGACTGTCCGGTGTGCCATGCGGAGCAACGGCTACAGCGCCAACGGTCGTCTGCAAAAGCTGAACAGTGCGCTACAGTGTGTGGACAGCGCGCGCAGAGTCAGAGTAGGCGCCAGAAGGTGCACCTGATAGTGAACAGTGACTGTCCGGTGCACCACCGGACTGTCCGGTGGCCCCACTTGTCAGAGCTCCAACGGTCAAACCCTATCGGTTGGGTGACGTGGCTGGCGCACCGGACAGTGTCCGATGGCGCACCGGACTATCCGGTGCACCCATCAACAGCAGCCTTCCCCAACGGCCACTTTGGTGGTTGGGGCTATAAATACCCCCCCAACCACCACACTTCAAGGCATCCAAGTTTTCAGCCAACACATTCAATACAAGAGCTAGTGCATTCAATACAAGACACAATTAGAGTGAATCAAAATCTCTCCAAGTCCCAATTCCACTCAAAGCAATAGTGACTAGAAGAGAGAGTTTTGCCGTGTTCTTTTGAGCCCTTGCGCTTGGATCGCTTTTCTTCTTCCCCATTTCTTGTTCCTAAGACATTTGTAATCAAAGCAAGAGACACCAATTGTGTGGTGGTATTTGTGGGGACTAAGTGTCCCAATTGATTGAGAAGAGAAGCTCACTCGGTCTAAGTGACCGTTTGAGAGAGGGAAAGGGTTGAAAGAGACCCGGTCTTTGTGACCACCTCAACGGGGAGTAGGTTTGCAAGAACCGAACCTTGGTAAAACAAATCACCGTGTCACACTCTTCATTTGCTTGTGATTTGTTTTTTGCCCTCTCTTTCGGACTCGATTATATTTCTAACGCAAACCCCGGCTTGTAGTTGTGCTTAAACTTTATAAATTTTAGATTTGCCTATTCATCCCCCTCTAGGCGACTTTCAAAACCCAATAACATCGAACACCCTATTCAGCCTCTTTTTCCCACGAGCGCTGAATGCAATTGTCATAGCTTCGTCTTCCGCCCTCGAGTACGCTCCAAGTAGTTCGTCGCTCGTTGCCTCTATAGCATCTAGCCAATCATCATTTGGCTCATCAATTTGACTTCTGTACCGAAATGTGTACTTTAGATAAACCAAGCCACTCTGGCTGGAGCCAGCGGTGGCTTCCTTCGACATTTCCCATTCGTTGGCAAGAGGCCATACTTTATAAGCAATGTGCTCTTGAACTAAATCTCTCGTGCCGATATAGTGCATATGGTGTTGAAAGCAATTTGGCACGCTTGCACTTCATTCCCAAGTGCGATGGATGGCCTTCTAATGCCGAAGCGTGACCATATAGGACATTGGATAACGCCTCTCACATCCTCCCTCTGATCTAGGTCATTCTTAACGTAAAACAATTCCTTCATTCAAGAACCTGGCCACTTCTTCCGAAATGTGGGCACAGGGTAATTCACCTCAGAGCGAGGCACGAAGCCGTAGCATCCAAAGTTGTTATGATACTATTCTTTTCCGGTCGCCTTCGTCTGATATGACAGCTCATGAATATTGCAGAAGCATCTTGCATCCGGCTCCAGTCCTTGACTCCTCATGGCCCATATAAAACCCCCACTCTGATAAGAGCTTTGGGGGTAAGCTGATGAAGTGTAACATCCCAAAATTTATCCCAAGGTTAGAAACCCTAAAACTCCTAACCCCCCTTAATTATCTCCTAAGGCCCCCACCTCATAAGACACCTCATTCATCATATGCATACACCATGGTTGTTGTTGGGGACTTGTTCTCAAATGCTAAGAGTCAAGAACAAGGAAACACAGAGTATTAAATGTTAATGCCCTTCGTCCTTCGAAGCATTATTCCCCTTAGGATATAACGATCTTCGGATGAAGGTCATGAAGGACATACCTTCATGATCAAAGTTATAAGATAATGAAAGATGAAATATATGAAACATGAAATATGAAAGATAATATAAACAAGCACATAATATCATTCATATATTTCATCATACAAACTTGAATAATAAAATACAATATTTAATTACATTTATACCTTCGGTTTGACAGAATGCAAGGATCCAAGTGTTGCGTGCGAGCGATTACAAGATAGCGTGTACAGTACGGGGGTACTGTTCATCTATTTATAGGCACAGGGCACAGCCTGTGAGATATTACATTCATGCCCTTTACAAAAGATTACGATTATGACATAGACTCTCATGGATCAATCGGTCATTTCATCTTTAAGTCGGTGCAATCCTTCGTCTTGAGACATGCCACTATGCCGAAGCTTTATGGATGATAGCTTCAGCACTACTTTTCAAAAGATCTGCCGAAGGTGTTTCTTCTTACAGGATCTTCGGTGACGAAGCATACCCCCAACAGTTGTTAGTAGCACCTCACATAGAATATTTTTGACACCCACGAAACATAGATAAATATTTGTTCAAAAGAAAAAGGAGATTAAAGAAAAAGAGAAAAAGAAATAGAAATAGAAATAGAAAAAGAAAAAGGAAATCATCCCCCCTCGGCTGGGCCGGATCCGAACCGACCCCTCTCTCTCTCTCCCGTGCGCCCGTTCCCCGCTCGGCCCACGTGGCCCATCTCCCGTGCGCCCGCCCGTGCTCGCGCCGCGCCTCCCGCTGATCGGTCGGCCCCACCTGTTAGCCGCGCCCGCCCTCGCTCCCTCGCGACCGCCCTCTCTCTGGCAAGCGGGCCCCGCCTGTTGTTGGAACTTGCTCTCAGCAGCAAAGAAGCCAACAAGAGTGAACAGTGGTGACAACAGGGTTGCGTGCTCGGGAGCAATAGCTATGTTAATCTAGCCTCTCACGGGCACTGTGCGGGGGTATTTATAGGTATCTGAGTGCCCGGCGCCTTGTGTTAAGGACGCATGTGCCCTCAGACACCCAGTTTATCCCCAGAATATTCCCATAAAGCAGGGTTACAAGCTGTAATTACAAGCATGCCTTTACAGATTAGGCCCGTAACACAAAGGCTGCCACGCAGGGCCCGTTACAATGGGCCAGATCACACGTGGGCCTCGGAGCTGAACGAGGCCGCGCTGCGGGATGACTTCGTCGCCGGTCTTCGTCTGGTGCCGAATCGAGCGAAGGGTATCCCTGCCTGTTCTGTCTCTGTCTGACCAGCGGTTATCAGCGAAGGCCTCGAGCGAAGGGTGGCGTCTTTGCCTTCGCCCCAACATTTGCCCTCCGAGGGACCAGTTCGACAAAGTCACCTGGTGCCGAAGACGTCGCTAGATGGCGGAGACGCTGCCCTCACTCGAAGTGGTTCCACGGGGGTTTTTGATGTGACCGTTGATGGACGGCGTACTGTTGGATTGCGGGTTTCCCGAAGCGTCGCGCCCTGTCGGATTGCGGGTTTCCCGAAGAGCCGCGCCCTGCCTATAAAAGGGGGCGGGGGTTGGCGCTGTTTGAACTTTGCCTTCCGCGCTCCGTGAAAACCCTAGCCGCCCGCCGTCTTGCTGCTCCTCTTCTTCCGCTGTCCTCTTGCTCGCCGGAGTTCTGGCTCGAGTGAAGCAGACCGCCCGCCGCCGCCGACGGTACGTAGCAATGCCGTCTTCCTCTTCTTCCGCTGCTACTACGCCGCCGGCCGCCGCCTCGTCTGAGGAGACGTTGAGTAGCTTGATGGTGGAGGAGTTGCACGCCGGCGACTCTGTTGATTTTGGTGTGTCACGGATGACGTCAGCCCGCGTTGAAGATATGCAGCGATTGGGCTACTTTGGCGGCGGAGTTGCTCGTGCTCCGGAGACGGAGGAAGTCCCCGAGCCGGAGGGTGAATTGGTCGTTTTCGAGGCGTTCTTCGCCGCCGGTCTCCGCTTGCCTGCGCACCGGTTTGTTGGCGAAGTCCTGCGTAGATTCAACGTTCAAATACATCAGTTGACACCGAATGCCGTGGTGGCACTGGCGAAGTATGTCTGGGCGACGACTTCGTACGGCGGACAGCCGTCGGTTGAAGTTTTTGCGAAGTATTATTGTTTGTATTGGCAGAAGAGGATGATTGGGGACGAAGTCACCCAGTTCGGGTCATGCACATTCACGCCGAAGACCGGCAAGACCACAATGCAAGTAGTGGAGTTGGTTCCGTGCGCCCGCAACAAGTGGGGCAATTGGAATGAATTTTGGTTTTACGTTGCTGAGGCTACTGTCGAAGGCCATGAAGGACTCCCTGTGTCTGAGATGTGCTCTCATTATTACTCTGCGTATCCGCCCTTTGAAGTGGCGGAGGAAGATGCAGACGAAGGGGCCCTTCGGTGCGCCGCCGGTCAGAGCAGTGGGCGTGATTTAGTTGAAGAGTTTGTGGCGTACGGGGTGTGGCCCTTGGCGTACGGCTGGGCGCTGGGCGAAGTGTGCCCTCGCCAGATGCCTTTTCACGGAGGAAGGGTGGTGCGAAGCCCTGCCTTCGCACTGAATCTGCGAAACCGCGACCCGACCGCGTTTGTGCGCGATGCGGAGGACGGGGAGGTGCGGCTCGTGGGGCGTTACGTGCCGAGGACGGAAGGCCAGCGCAGCTTTGATATCCGCGGGTCAAATGACTGTTTGAACAGGGTCTTCGAATTAAATCAATTACCGTACGACGGCTATCCTGGTCAAGACGAAGCGGACCGCCGTGGAAAGAAACCGGCGGTGGAGACTGGAGGCGAACCTGCGCTGGCGGCCGCCCCTTCCTCAAAAAAGAGAAAATTAGGTACTGCGATGGGAGGACTTGGGGTGTCTGATAGTTTTGCTAGAGAGTTAATGAGGACGTGCGCCGCCCCGGGGGAAAGGATGTCTTCGCCCGAGCTCCGGGAGTCTTCGGCTCGGATGCTGAGGGTTACCGGGGGTTGCTGGCCTAGGAATGTTCCTATCCCCTGCGCGGCTGGCGAGGACTGTTTTACATCTCGTATGGTTCGTCGGTGGAGAGTTTTTCCTTACGGGCGGAATATCGGTGCTGTTGTGTGGGCAGTGATGGACAAGGATCGCCAAGGTGCGGCGCAAAAACGCCAGGCGACTGTCAGGCTGCATGAAGCGAGGCCGAAGAGGCAGCGGGGGGCTGCGAAGGCTACGGCCTCCGGCGGAGGCAAGCCGCCGCTGGCGGCGAAGGCGGGCGCCTCTGCACCTAGCAAGGCGCCGGAGGCAACGGCGGGCGCTGGAGGCTCCAAGTCAACGAAGGTGGTGCCGCCGGCCAGCGGAGTGGCGGAGGCCTCGAAGGCGGCCCGAGCGTTGCCGTTGTCGGGCAAGCGCGTTGCCGACTTCGGCACCGATATCACTGTAGACGACTATCTTGGTGGTAAGTCGTTGGCCTATTATTATTTTTATATATATTTTTTTTTAATTCGAAGATGCGTTGCAGGGTCGGACGAGGGGCAGCTTGCTATGGTTGCGCCTGGCGCGGAGACGGCGACGGCGGCCATAGTGCCGAGGGCGAGGGGCGAGGCCCTTGGCGCCGGAGGCGAGGTGTCGGCCCTCGCGGTGGTTAGGGACGAGGCGAGCGCAGCGACCCGCCGGCTGAAGGGAGTGACGGAGGCGCTGAGTCAGGCGACGGAGGCGCTGAGTCAGGTCCGCTGAGTTATACTCTCTCCCCCACCTCTTTCTTTTGGGGCAACGACCTTACGTACTGCGTCGCGGCTCTGCAGGTGGCTGACTTCGCCAGCCGTACTGCGTCGGGGGCCCTCACGGCAGCTGTGTCTGCCGAAGTCGAGAGACTTCGGACACAACATGCTGACGCTGTCCGTGAGAAGTCGGCCTCCGACAGCAAGTGTCGTAAGCTGACGGACAGGGTGGCCGCCCTAGAGAGGGAGAAGGCTGACCTCCGGCGCCAGCTGGCGGCGGAGAGGAGGGAAGCCAACGAGGCCGTCGCCAAGGGGCAGGCTGCGCAGGCGGAGGCCAAGCTGGCGCGGGCGGAGGGAAATCTTGCCAAGGAGCTCGCCGAACATCTGCAAGAGCGGCTCACTGCCCTGGAGAGCCGCGCGAAGGAGGCCGAGGCCGCGATGCATGCGGAGGCCGAACGGACGCGCACGCAGCTTATGGATACATATCGTGAGCTGGGTGCGCGGACCGGTGACTTCGAGGTGCCGGACCGAGAGCCCGGGCTTCGCTGTCTGCAGTGGGTGCAGGAGGAGCTGCTGGAACTTCCAGCCGTCGCGGGGGGGTTGATGTCGTACGCCTCCCTGGTCACCTGCGAGGGGGCGATGAACGCGCTCTCCCGCGAAGGGTGCCGGCACTTCGAGGCCTTCGACCAGGCGGATGAAGAATTTGAGCGAGATATCTACAAGGTCGAAGACCCCGTAGTGAAGGAATCCGCCGGGGCCCTTTATGACCGGATGTGGGGTCTGTACGGTCGTGAGGTGGTCAGGGAGCGGGCCGAGACTGCGAGGGCTCAGGTAACGTTGTTGTTTGTTTGGCGTTTGCTGTATGCAGGTTGTGCGTGTGTTTGCTGAATCTGTGTGTCTTGTCCTAGGCGGAGCGCGGCGAGCGGGTGGACGACTTCGGGGCTCTGAACAGCGCGCTGCCAGACCCGGAGCCGACCCTCGCGGAGGCTGTGACTGGGGTCGCCCTGGAGCCAACCCCGGAGACCGCAGCGATCGCGACGACTGCCCCCACATCCGCCGTGGCCGGCGAAGACCTGCCCCCGAAGGTGGCCGAAGGCGCCCCTGATGCCCCCGCAGCTGCTGTGCCGAGTGCTGAAGATCCCGCGGCGGTGGCGGCGGAAACAACGGCGGAGGCAGCGGCGGAGCCAACGGCGGAGCCAACGGCGGAGGCTCCCGCAGCGTCAGGGCCTTCGCAGGTGGCGTAGTAGGTGTTTAGGGTTGGGGAATTTTTGGATGCTGTGCTGAATTTTGGTTGTTGCGCAGGTTCAAGATTTTGGGCCTGCGCACGCAACCGCTACTACTGAGTTTTTGGCGGCTTTGACCGCGGAAGGTGGGAATGAATATGGTGGGTCTGTATCTGAGTTTTTTGATTTTACTGACTCTGGGAGCTCGGTTGAGTGGACTGAGGAGTCGTCGGAGGAGGACTTGGATTATTTTGCGGCCTTGGACGTGGCCGCGGCGGAGGCTTCGCCACACGCCGCGGACGCGCCAGACGTGCCAGGTCCTAGCACCGGGCGCCGACGGCGAAGGGTGGTTGCAAAGCGTAGGGTTAGTGCGGAGGAAGGGGCTCGGCTTCGCGTGAGTGGGGCTGGTCGGCAGGAGCTGTTGTCTTTGCCGGCCGCCGCGGGTACAGGGGAAGGGGAACTGCGAAGTCTTTTTGCGGGTGAGGAGCTTAGGATAATGTTATTTAATTATAGGGAGATGGGAATTATTCCTAAGGTTGAGCCGATGTAGAGTGTGGCGCCCTCGCTTATATATGTGTAAAGGCTTGTAAGATGAAGTTGTGTGCCCTCGCGTGCCTGTGCCTGCGAGGGCGTTGTGTACTTTGTATGGTTTGGTTTTGCTAGCCTGGTGTGATTATAGTCGGTCTTAGCGCAGACGGTTTGATGATGTCGTTTCTGCTTTTGTTGTACTGGTTCGGCTGCGCCCTTAGGCGGCTTCTGCGCGGAGTCTTTGCGATAGACTTCGGGTTTTCTCGCACTTGTTGTGCTTAGTCCGGCTGCACCCTTAGGCGACTTCTGCTAGTCTTCGCGATAGACATCGGATTTTTTCGCACTTGTTGTGCTTAGTCCGGTTGCACCCTTAGGCGACTTCTGCGCGGATAGTCTTCGCGATAGACATCAGATTTTTTTCGCACTTGTTGTGCTTAGTCCGGCTGCACCCTTAGGCGACTTCTGCGCGGATAGTCTTCGCGATAGACATCAGATTTTTTTCGCACTTGTGCTTAGTCCGGCTGCACCCTTAGGCGACTTCTGCGCGGATAGTCTTCGCGATAGACATCAGATTTTTTTCGCACTTGTTGTGCTTAGTCCGGCTGCACCCTTAGGCGACTTCTGCGCGGATAGTCTTCGCGATAGACATCAGATTTTTTTCGCACTTGTTGTGCTTAGTCCGGCTGCACCCTTAGGCGACTTCTGCGCGAATAGTCTTCGCGATAGACATCAGATTTTTTTCGCACTTGTGCTTAGTCCGGCTGCACCCTTAGGCGACTTCTGCGCGGATAGTCTTCGCGATAGACATCAGATTTTTTTTTCGCACTTGTTGTGCTTAGTCCGGCTGCACCCTTAGGCGACTTCTGCGCGGATAGTCTTCGCGATAGACATCAGATTTTTTTCGCACTTGTTGTGCTTAGTCCGGCTGCACCCTTAGGCGACTTCTGCGCGGATAGTCTTCGCGATAGACATCAGATTTTTTTCGCACTTGTTGTGCTTAGTCCGGCTGCACCCTTAGGCGACTTCTGCGCGGATAGTCTTCGCGATAGACATCAGATTTTTTTCGCACTTGTGGTTAGTCCGGCTGCACCCTTATGCGACTTCTGCGCGGATAGTCTTCGCGATAGACATCAGATTTTTTTCGCACTTGTTGTGCTTAGTCCGGCTGCACCTTTAGGCGACTTCTGCGCGGATAGTCTTCGCGATAGACATCAGATTTTTTTCGCACTTGTGCTTAGTCCGGCTGCACCCTTAGGCGACTTCTGCGCGGATAGTCTTCGCGATAGACATCAGATTTTTTTCGCACTTGTTGTGCTTAGTCCGGCTGCACCCTTAGGCGACTTCTGCGCGGATAGTCTTCGCGATAGACATCAGATTTTTTTCGCACTTGTTGTGCTTAGTCCGGCTGCACCCTTAGGCGACTTCTGCGCGGATAGTCTTCGCGATAGACATCAGATTTTTTTCGCACTTGTGCTTAGTCCGGCTGCACCCTTAGGCGACTTCTGCGCGGATAGTCTTCGTGATAGACATTAGATTTTTTTCGCACTTGTTGTGCTTAGTCCGGCTGCACCCTTAGGCGACTTCTGCGCGGATAGTCTTCGCGATAGACATCAGATTTTTTTCGCACTTGTTGTGCTTAGTCCGGCTGCACCCTTAGGCGACTTCTGCGCGGATTTGTCACACGCGAGGGTGGCTAGCGCTTAGCCTCGCGGTGACCTCGGATTGGTCAAATATCGAAGGCCGTCGTCGCGGTCTGTTTTCGACGCATGTTTTTGCGGGGGATTTTTCGCACATATATTACATGGCTCCGCCTCGTTAAATACCTCACCCCCCCCCCCCCCGGGAGGAAAATAGTGCGGGCTGGTACAAGATTGTTTTTTGGCGAATTACAAGGGCGAAATCAGCCCCGATTAGTCAGACAAAAAATTTGCGGAGGTTGTCGATGTTCCAGGAGTGCTCCAGGTCCTCGCCGTTTGGCGTTGTGAGCCTGTAGGCGCTGGGGGATGCTTTTGTCTTGACTATGAAGGGGCCCTCCCACTTGGGCTCCAGCTTTCCCCTGGACTCCGTCCGAGCTGTTCGGACGAGTACGAGGCCCCCTTCGCTGAACTCTCTCGGGATGACTGCGTGGTCGCGCCATGCTTTGGTCTGGGCTTGGTATTTGTTTAGGGCCTGTAGGGCGAAGACCCGGTCTCCGTCAATAAGATCTTTTGAAGTTGGCTCGTCCACGTCGGGGACGGCTGATGGAACTGTACGCGGGGACCCATGCTTTATTTCTTGCGGGGAATACTGTCTTCGGTGGGCTCTTGGTGGGTGGATTGGGTGAGGGCGAGGGCCTTGCCCTTCCTTGCGGGAAGCAGTGCAGGGCAGCGTCTCCGTCAATAAGATCTTTTGAAGTTGGCTCGTCCACGTCGGGGATGGCTGACGGAACTGTACGCGGGAACCCATGCTTTATTTCTTGCGGGGAATACTGTCTTCGGTGGGCTCTTGGTGGGTGGATTGGGTGAGGGCGAGGGCCTTGCCCTTCCTTGCGGGAAGCAGTGCTGCCTTCGCAGCCTCGTCAGCCTTCGGGTTAGCTCTCTTGGGTGCCATCGCGGGTGGTTTGGTCGTAGCACGAACGGTGGGCGCCAAATGTTGGAACTTGCTCTCAGCAGCAAAGAAGCCAACAAGAGTGAACAGTGGTGACAACAGGGTTGCGTGCTCGGGAGCAATAGCTCTGTTAATCTAGCCTCTCACGGGCACTGTGCGGGGGTATTTATAGGTATCTGAGTGCCCGGCGCCTTGTGTTAAGGACGCATGTGCCCTCAGACACCTAGTTTATCCCCAGAATATTCCCATAAAGCAGGGTTACAAGCTGTAATTACAAGCATGCCTTTACAGATTAGGCCCGTAACACAAAGGCGGCCACGCAGGGCCCGTTACAATGGGCCAGATCACACGTGGGCCTCGGAGCTGAACGAGGCCGCGCTGCGGGATGACTTCGTCGCCGGTCTTCGTCTGGTGCCGAATCGAGCGAAGGGTATCCCTGCCTGTTCTGTCTCTGTCTGACCAGCGGTTATCAGCGAAGGCCTCGAGCGAAGGGTGGCGTCTTTGCCTTCGCC
Organism: Zea mays; assembly: GCF_902167145.1. NCBI lineage: Eukaryota > Viridiplantae > Streptophyta > Magnoliopsida > Poales > Poaceae > Zea > Zea mays. The sequence continues at coordinate 150,864,758 of NC_050099.1, read as the reverse complement.
CCAACACCTGTCAGCCCCTTCTCCCCCTCGCCCATGACCATGCTATCGGCGCGTTCGCTGCCGACCACCATCCGCCCCGTCGCCTCGCCATTAACGCGCTCACCAGCTCGATTTGGCGCCTTGCGCCCCCGCGCACTATGCCCGAGTTGACCCTTCACCCCCGCCTGCCCGAGCCGTCCTGTCGCCACTGTGTGCCATCATCACCGTCGTGGCAAGCTCGCTGGTGCTCGCCACCTCTCTTCCCTTCCCCTCCCCGGTCGCCTATAAAAGGACCGCCCTGAGCCCCTTACTTCACCACACTAGGCCTTAGCCACTCCACCTTCCTCCCTCGGGCCCAATCAAGCTCGACGCCGGCGTCCCTCCCATCTCCGGTGAGCTCCACTCTCCCCTCTCTGGTGGCCTATGGTCAAATTGCTTTAGCTCTTAAGCTCTGCCTCTGCGCCGCAAGCCTAGCACACACTTCTTCTTTGCCTATTGCGCCCAGTAGCCTCGCCGGCGACTTCACCGCCGCGGGCACCCACCACCTCACCATGGACCGGCCATCCCGAGCGTCCACTGGCCAAATTGACCCTGCCTCCGTAATCCCCTACCTCTGCTCATGCCTTGCCACCATTCCGTCGACGCAGAACCGGACCACCGGTGAAGAACCGCCGCGGAACTTCACCGGCGACCGGTTCTCACCACTGTGGACCACCTTCCCCCGCCCGATGCTGTTACCCTCCTCCTCCCTCTGACGCGTGGGCCCGCGCCCACGGCGCCTTCCCCGCACCGTTTCCCTTTCCGTGGGCCAACTGGGCCGCCTACCGCGCGGTCGCGCGCGCGCGTGCTCCGGCTGGGCCAAAATCCCCCCGGCCCAGTTAGCAGGGAAATCCCTTTTATTTTTCCTTTTTCCATTTCTTTTTCCTATTTTCATATATTTATGCATATTTTGATATTTTATGCACCAAAATAGTCTAAATAAATTATAGGGCACAAAAAATAATAGTTAAAAAACTTGGCACACTCCACCAAGCCAGCATGGTTGATGTATTGTTCATTACCTATTTTTGCTAGGAGAAGAGGGATCCGATCCTCCGGAATTTGTAGCTCCGGAAGAAGGGCAGGAACCCGACCCCTCTGAAATAGATCTTTCGTGCCAGGAGAACTTCGATGAAGGCAAGTCCATTCTTCCCTTGATGCATAAATTACCTACTCTTTCTACCACTACCTAAGCCGGGAATAAGGGTTGGGTCTTTTGCATTGAGAGAAGAGAGATAGCCCGCATTAAAGAATATCTTTTGAATACAAAATGTGAGATGAGAAAAGGGCAGTGCTTTTACTAAATGATGTTTTCAAAAAGTATATGATGAAGGGTATTCACCCTTACCACCTTTTGAGTGGGATAATCAGGGACTCCCTGGTTTAGGGGAGGGCCTCAGGTGTTGGCTCAGCTGGGTTAGGTGTGAGCAGAAGGATTGTCCCCTCATATAAGGACCAGTTTGTCATCCTTCACTACCTGTACTCATGACAAGTACAACCACTCGAGACTATATGGCCAGTCACTCAATCTGAACTCGTACGGTCCAAACCCCAGGGTTATGATGGCTGGGGAGCACCGGGAGGATAAGGAGGGGGAATGTTTTGTCCGGTTTGGACATGGCGGTGGCCTGACTCCTTCCTGTATAACCGTTAAGGTAAGGACGTGCGAGGAAAGAAAGAGATTTGGATTCTGGTCTCATTGGCCATGAGACCGCAGAGCCGGACTAGTGGGTAAAGTGTACCCCTCTGCGCAGAGTTCAAACCTATTCGAATAGTCCGTGTCCACTGGTATGGACGAGTCTGGTGTGGTATGACAATTAGTGTTTATAACCTCCACGAACATGGAAATGTGTGAGTGGGTGTGTTTTTGGAAATGAAAACAATGCCACGGGAGCAGGAAGCTCAGTGGTGGTTGAGTGTGAAAATGTGCTACTTCCTTCTTTGGGGAAAACCATCAAAGTATTGCCTTTTTCTGGAAAAGAAGAGTGACTTCAACTCCACCATATAAAGCATGTATTATATAGGTCCCTCTCTCTTTACGGGTGGGATGGGCTTGCAGAATACCTAGTGTATTCATCCAGATTTATTTATGTTTTTCAGCAGCTAAAGACTTCTTTTCTGCTATGCTCGACCAGAAGGGGACTATGTCTGCACCCAGTCTGCCTGTGGCTTGGGCTAGTTGAATCTTCCACTGTGTTCTGTATTTCAGGCTCAATAGAGCTTGTACTCTGGTGTTGTAATAACTTTTATTCGAACTTTGTACTATTTGAAGTAAGGAATGTGGTTACTAGCCTCCTGGGACTAGTAATTGTATCACATTTGAGTCCCAGAGGATTGGGGCGCTTCAGGGGGTATCAGAGCCATAGGGCTGGTCGTAGATCGCAGCCCCAACCTTAAAAGTTTGCCTTAAAAAGCAAAGACCTCTTACCCTCTAAGAAGAATCTTCTCTCCTTTCCCCGATATTAACAAACCCTTCTTTTCTTCTACCAGATGGAAGGCTCCTTTGTCCTTAGGACATCTTACTGCTTAGAGGTGGAAGGATTCCCTCATCTTTTACGGAGTTGCGCGCTTCGCATGGGGGTCCGCAAGAAGCCGGAGTATGTCTGGAAAGAATACCGCGAGAATGGAACTGAGAAATGCTCTATGGCAGTCTACCTAGGAGAAAGCCGAAACTACCCAAATTACCCTCCTTACCAAGTCACCTTCACTGGACACCGCTTCCCAGACACTTGCCAAAATGTTGCCCGAAAAACCCTCCGCCAGCTATGCCAAAACTACAGCAGGGAAGTCTTTGAGACACCCCTTCGTTATTTTCCACCCAGCAACAAAAATACCCCTACCTGGAGGAAAAGACTTTAGGCCCTGTCAGGAAGAGATCCTACTGAAGATGACCCCACCATAGTCTACATGGCCGGATATCTCCACACCCTTGACAACCACTATGACGACCTTTTCTCCCACTGCACCCACCTAAACTCCCGGTTGGAGAGCCTAGAGCAACAAATCAAGAAATTAAAAGAGGAGAAGGCGTCCCTCCAAGAAAGTCTCGAAATAGCAGAAGGTGAAGAGGCCAACACTCGTGAAGCCTACCGAACCCTGAAGATGGACTACGATAAGAAGTTAAAGAAGCTCGCCCCCACCAAGAAGATCCGGAAGCGGACCAAGAGCCAAGAATGCCAAACTGAACGAAAAGAGGAAGCCCCACCAACACTGCCTCCCTCCAGGATAGAAAACTTGTTAGACGTTGAGGATATGTCCCTAGCTAGCCTTGACGACCTTCTCAGGGAATTTGGGGACACCTTAGAAAGGGAGTTCGGAAGCACCTTAGAAAGCGCTCGTGTAGTGTGATTTGTGGTAACTGTATGCTTGTAATGAACTTGTGTGATGAATAAAATAACGTGTTTGAAAAAAATGGCATGTGCATAGTAGTAATCCTCTCCCCCTGGCAGATGGCTTCGGATAAAACCACGCCTACCGCCTCCGGGATTGGAGCAAGGCCCCCCTTAGGAGCTGAAGGAGAAGTCAGTGGAGAAGGGAGTGAGACCCACCTCCTCGCACCTCCAGAGCTGCCATTAGACTTAGCCCAAGTTCTAGCCAACCAAACCCGACTCATTGAGGTCCTCATCAGAAGCCTTGAGAACCAGCGCCCGAATGGTGGAAGGCCTTAGGACAGGATGGGAGATTTTCTAAGGCTCAAGCCTCCCACATTCGCTGGATCCAGCAATCCGCTCGACGCTGATGACTGGCTGCGCACAATAAAAAGGAAGTTAGAAGCCATCGGATGCCCTGAGAACCAGCGTATTCATCTGGCTGCTCATCAACTTTCTGGGATGGCCCTATCCTGGTGGGATACCTTCAGCGTTGCCGTCAGAGATGCTACCTGGGCAGAATTTGAAGCCGCCTTCCGAGAACATCATGTGCCCCAAGGGATCGTTCAGCTCAAGGAAGATGAATTTTGGGAATTAACTCAAGGAGGAAGATCTATCCGTGAGTACGTGCACAAATTCACAGAATTGGCTCGTTATGCACCTGACGATGTCAGCACAGAAGCCAAGAAGATGGCCCGTTTCTTGAAGGGGCTAAGACCAGAACTCAAGACTATCCTTGCCAACCAAGATTTCCTTAGCTTCTCACACCTCTCAAACAAGGCCATACAAGTATAAAGGGCAAGGGAAGAAGAAAAGGGTCACCTCAAGAGGAAATTCCAAGTCCTCCGAGCTCAGCAGCAGGACAGGCACCAAAGAATTCGATCCTTTGGGTTTCCACCCAAGGGACCAAGCTTCAACAAGCCAGCTGGACCCACTTCGTCACATTTCAGTCAGTAGGGGCAAAGTTCCCTCCAGGCTCCCTCCGTTGCAAGCAACCAACCCCCAGCAAATGCCTATTGGCACTGCGGAGACCCTAGTCACTACAAGAATAATTGCCCCCAGTTGAAGGCATCCGTGTCGACTTACTCCAACTCGGTGAATGGCCCCAAGAATGCCCCAGCAACCGCCTCCAATAGCCAACAGAGCAAGAGCCAGTATCATGGCAGGGAACTAGTAAACCACGTCGACGCTCAAGAGGCTCAGCAAGCCCCGGGAGTCGTGCTCGGTGAGTTCCTAGTTGAATTTACTCCCGCTACTATACTTTTTGATCCAGGAGCATCTCATTCATTCATAGCCACTAGTTTTGTGGAAAAGCATGGCATTCCCACTGCACATTTAGAAATTCCCTTGGTTACCCGAACCCCAGGGTCAGATCTTCTATGCCATCTCAAATGCTCCCAAGCCAGGATTCTTTTAAGTGGGGTAGTGTTCTTGGCAGACTTAGCCGTCTTGCCATCCCAAGGAATTGATGTGATCTTAGGAATGGATTGGTTAACCAAGCACAATGGCATCATAAGTTGCGCAGATAAAACAGTTCTTCTCACTGACCACCAAGGAAAGTCAATTTCATGTCAGGCTCAGCCACCCACCCAAGATCCAATGGTGTTTAACCTAGTAGCCGAAAACATATCTGTGGTAGAAAAATTCATGGATGTATTCCCAAAAGAATTTCCAGGAATGCCGCCAGAAAGAGAAGTAGAGTTCTACATTGATCTAATTCTTCCCAGCACCACACCAATCGCAAAAAGACCATACCGCATGGCTCCCACCGAATTAGCAGAACTTAAACTCCAGATCGCAGAACTTCAACAGAAAGGGTACATTCGTCCCAACTCATCTCCTTGGGGAGCACCAGTCCTATTCGTCACCAAAAAGGATGGAAGTATGAGGATGTGCATTGATTACCGATCCTTGAATGAGGTTACGATAAAAAACAAGTACCCACTACCTCGGATTGATGACCTCTTTGACCAGCTTCAAGGGGCCAAATATTTCTCCAAGATAGACCTGAGGTCAGGATATCACTAGCTGAGAATCAAGGAAGCAGACATTCAGAAGACTGCATTTGTCACCCGGTACGGACAGTATGAGTTCACAGTAATGCCCTTCGGACTAACCAACTCACCCGCCTTTTTCATGAATCTCATGAATAAGGTATTTATGGAAGAGTTGGATAAGTTTGTCATGGTCTTCATTGATGACATCCTTATCTACTCCAAGAGTCGCAAAGATCATGAGCATCACCTCTGGATTGTCCTCGGAAGACTCAGAGCACATCAACTCTATGCTAAGCTCAGCAAATGTGAATTCTGGTTAGAAAAGATAGCCTTCCTCGGGCATATCTTAACTGCAGAAGGAATAGAAGTGGACCCGTCCAAAGTAGAAGTAGTATCCAAATGGAAGCAGCCATCCAATATTAGTGAAGTTCGAAGCTTTTTGGGAATGGCAGGATATTACCGCCGTTTTATCAAAGGGTTCTCCAACATAGCAAGACCTATGACCGAGCTCCTCAAGAAAAACAATAAATTTGTGTGGACCCCGAAGTGTGAGGACAACTTCCAAATCATAAAGCAGAAGCTCACAACCGCACCAGTTTTGACACTACCAGATATCCACCAGAATTTCGTCATCTTCTGTGATGCTTCAAGGCAAGGTTTAGGATGTGTACTTATGCAAAATGAGAAAGTCATTGCCTATGCATCACGCCTACTCAAGCCGCATGAGCAGAATTATCCAACACATGATTTGGAATTGGCAGCCACAGTGCATGCCCTAAAAATATGGAGGCACTACCTGATTGGGAACAAATGTCACATCTTCACAGATCACAAGAGCCTGAAGTACATTTTCACTCAGCCAGGCCTTAATCTCCGTCAATGAAGATGGCTGGAACTAATCAAAGATTATGACATTGAGATCCACTACCACCCCGGAAGGCCAACGTGGTAGCAGACGCCCTCAGCCGAAAACCTTTCGGGAAGAAAGAAACCAACTTCTTGGAAGACTGGAAGAAAGAATCAGTTCAATTGAATGCTTGTCTGGGAGACAATGGCAGCCTAGAAGTCAAGCCAATGCTAGAAGACCTCATACGCAAGGCTTAGCGCCTGGACACTGAGACAGCAAGTCTTGTGGAGAGAACTCGCCAAGAACAACTCCTGGACCTCAGGACAGATGAAGAAGGAATCCTCTGGTTCAGAAACCGTCTGTGTGTACCAAAAGGAGAGGCACAAGGAGTTCTGCTCGACGAAGCTCACAACTCAGCCTACTCTATCCACCCAGGGACCACCAAGATGTACCTAGACCTCAAGACCAGATACTGGTGGAGAGGAATGAAAAAGGAGATAGCACAGTATGTGGCCTGGTGCGACACTTGCCAGCGAACTAAGGCAGAGCATCAGAAGCCTGCAGGTCTACTGCAACCCCTCCCAGTACCCAAATGGAAGTGGGAAGAAATAGGCATGGATTTCGTAACCGGACTGCCTCGGACCCAAAAAGGGAACGATTCTATCTGGGTTATAATCGACCATCTTACCAAGGTAGCTCATTTCATCCCAGTAAAAACTACCTTCAGAGGAGCCACCCTTGCCCGGATATATCTTAAAAATAGTCAGACTCCATGGTATTCCACGGAAGATAGTTTCAGATAGGGGACCACAGTTGACCTCAAAATTCTAGATGAGCCTTTAGCAAGCTATGGGCACCAAGCTAGACTTCAGCACCGCCTATCACCCTCAGTCAGATGGTCAGACAGAAAGGGTCAACAAAGTCCTCGAGGATTTGTTGAGAGCCTGTGTGTTGACTTTTGACAGGAATTAGGAGTCCAGTTTGCCATATGCAGAGTTCTCGTATAACAAAAGCTACCAGGCCAGTATCAAGATGTCACCATTTGAAGCCTTGTATGAACGAAAGTGTTAGACCCCTCTGATGTGGTCCAACGTAGGGGAAAAGACACTGGAAGGGCCTGCCTTTGTTAAGGAGGCAGAAGAGAAAGTTGCCCTAATCCGCAAAAGATTACTCGAAGCTCAGAGTCGGTAGAAGAGTTATGCAGACAACAGGCGGAGAGAACTCAGGTTCGAGGAAGGAGACTTTGTCTACCTCAAGGTCTCCCCAATGCGCAGAGTCAAAAGATTTCAGGTGAAAGGGAAGCTAGCCCCACGATTCGTCGGTCCCTATCCTATCATTGGCAGAATAGGACCCGCAGCCTACCGCCTTGAATTGCAAGAATCCATTCAGATATCCACAATGTGTTTCACGTATCCCAGCTCCGCAAATGCCTGAAAGTGCCAGAAAGTCACATCGAAGAAGAGGCAATTCAGATTTAGAAGGATCTGCAGTACCGAGAAAAGCCAGTAAAGATTCTTGACTCAGCTGTCCGAAAGACCCGAAACTCAGAAGTAAGACTCTGTAAAGTTCAGTGGAGCAGGGAAGGAGAAGAAGAAGCTACCTAGGAGAGTGAGGACTCTTTGAGGAGGGAATACCCTTACCTTTTCTCAAACCCAGTCTAAATCTCGAGGGCGAGATTTCTTTAAGTGGGGTAGGTTTGTAACATCCCAAAATTTATCCCAAGGTTAGAAACCCTAAAACTCCTAAACCCCCCCTTAATTATCTCCTAAGGCCCCCACCTCATAAGACATCTCATTCATCATATGCATACACCATGGTTGTTAGTAGCACCTCACATAGAATATTTTTGACACCCAAGAAACATAGATAAATATTTGTTCAAAAGAAAAAGGAGATTAAAGAAAAAGAGAAAAAGAAATAGAAATAGAAATAGAAATAGAAAAAGAAAAAGGAAATCCTTTCCCCCCCTCGGCTGGGCCGGATCCAGCCCAACCCTCTCTCTCTCTCTCCCGCGCGCCCGTTCCCTGCTCGGCCCACGCGGCCCATCTCCCGCGCGCCCTCGCTCGCGCCGCGCCTCCCGCTGATCGGCTGGCCCCACCCGTCAGCCGCGCCCGCCCTCGCTCCCTCGCGATCGCCCTTGAGAGCACCTAGAGGGGGTGATTAGGTGATCCTGTAAAATTAACCACTAAATAGCCACAAACTTGATTATCAAGGTGTTAGTGAAATCAAGTGGCTAAGGAACGCGCTTGTGAGAACAAAACAATCACAATAAGCAACACACGAGACACACGATTTTTATCTCGTGGTTCGGCCAAGTAACACTTGCCTACTTCCACGTTGTGGCGTCCCAATGGACGAGGGTTGCACTCAACCCCTTTCAAGCGATCCAATGATCAACTTGAATACCACGGTCTTTTCCTTTAGAATGTTTTCCCGTTTGCGAGGAATCTCCACAATTTGGAGTCTCTCGCCCTTACAATTGAGATCACAAAGAAAGCACAGAGTAAGGTTGGGGAGAGCAACACACACAAGACTCAAATCTGCATCACAACCACGCACACAAGTGAGAAAGTGAGCACACAAACACAGCGCGAGGAGTTTACTACTTGAATAGTGCTCAAATCTCAAGAACGATGACCCGATTGCGTGAAAGCAGAGTCTAGAAGTCTTAGGATGTTTCTTGTAAGCTTGGTGTCCTCCTCCATGCGCCTAGGGGTCCCTTTTATAGCCCCAAGGCAGCTAGGAGCCATTGAAGGCCAACTTGGAAGGCCAAACTTGCCTTCTGTCGGGTGGTGCACCGGATAGTCCGATGCACCACTGGACAGTTACTGTAGCTGTCCGGTGCGTGATCTCCTTCCAAATCAGGTGCATCCGACCGTTGGTCCTCGGGGTCGGTTGGCACACCGGACAGTCAGGTGTGCCCAACCGACCGTTGCTGCGAGCCACGCGTCGCCCGCGGATTGCGCAGCCGACCGTTTGCGCTGGCGACCATTGGCTCACCGGACAGTCCGGTGCACCACCGAACAGTCCGGTGAATTATAGCTGTACGTCTCTGTGTTTTCCCGAGAGCAGCCGGTTCACTGCCAGCCAGCCTGGCGCACTGGACATTGTCCGGTGTTCGCTAAACTTTGCCAACTTTTCTCCAATTTAATTCTTCTTTTCTTGGCACTGTTTCTAGCACTTAGATAACCATGTTAGTACATAAAACAATTCACCAAGTCTAGAAACATACCTTTGTCTCTGATTTGCACTTTTCACTTATATAGCACATAAGACCTCAATTAATGTGTTGGGCATCTAATCACCAAAATTCTTATAGAAATGGCCCAAGGGCACATTTCCCTTTCAGCCCTCTCTCTGGCAAGCGGGCCCCGCCTATCAGCCCCTTCTCCCCCTCGCCCGTGACCAGGCTATCGGCGCGTTCACCGCCGGCCACCGTCCGCCCTATCGCCTCGCCATTAACGCGCTCACCAGCTCGGTTTGGCGCCTTGCGCCCCCGCACACTGTGCCCGAGCCGTCCCTTCACCCCCGCCTACCCGAGTCGTCCCGTCGCCACTATGTGCCATCATCACCGCCGTGGCAAGCTCGTCGGTGCTCGCCACCTCTCCTCCCTTCCCCTCCCCGGCCGCCTATAAAAGGACCACCCCGAGTCCCTTACTTCACCACACCAGGCCTTAGCCACTCCACCTCCCTCCCTCAGACCCAATCAAGCTCGATGCCAGCGTCCCTCCCTTCTCTGGTGAGCTCCGCTCTCCCCTCTTTGGTGGCTTATGGTCAAATTGCTTTAGCTCTTAAGCTTCGCCTCTGCGCCGCAGGCCTAGCACACACTTCTTCGCCTATTGCGCCCGGTAGCCTCGCCGGTGACTTCACCGCCACGGGCACCCGCCACCTCGTCGTGGACTGGCCATCCCGAGCGTCCACCGGCCAAATTGACCCCACCTCCGTAATCCCCTACCTATGCTCATGCCTTGCCACCATTCCGTCGACGCAGAACTAGACCACCGGCAAAGAACCGCCGCGGAACTTCACCGGCGACCGGTTCTCACCGCCGCGAACCGCCTCCCCCCCCCCCCCCCCGACGCTGTTATCCCCCCTCCTCCCTCTGATGCGTGGGCCCGTGCCCACGACGTTGTCCCCGCTTCGTTTCCCATTCCGTGGGCCGCCTGCCGCGCACGCCCCAGTTGGGCCAAAATCCCCCCCGGCCCAGTTAGCAGGGAAATCCCTTTTCTTTTTCCTTTTTCCATTTCTTTTTCCTATTTTCATATATTTATGCATATATTGATATTTTATGCACCAAAAATAGTCTAAATAAATTATAGGGCACAAAATAATAATATTTAAAAAACTTGGCACAGTCCACCAAGCCACCATGGTTGATGTATTGTTCATTACCTATTTTTGCTAGGAGAAGAGGGATCTGATCCTCCGGAATTTGTAGCTCTGGAAGAAGGGCAGGAACCCGACCTCTCCGAAATAGATCTTTCGTGTCAGGAGAACTTCGACGAAGGCAAGTCCATTCTTCTCTTGATGCATAAATTACCTACTCTTTCTACCACTACCTAAGCCGGGAATAAGGGTTGGGTCTTTTGCATTGAGAGAAGAGAGATAGCCCGCATTAAAGAATATCTTTTGAATACAAAATGTGGGATGAGAAAAGGGCGGTGCTTTTACTAAATGATGTTTTCAAAAAGTGTATGATGAAGGGTTTCGCCTTTGCCACCTTTTGAGTGGGATAATCAGGGACTCCCTGGTTTAGGGGAGGGCCTCAGGTGTTGGCTCAGCCGGGTTAGGTGTGAGCAAAAGGATTGTCCCCTCATATAAGGACCGGTTTGTCATCCTTCACTACCTGTACTCATGACAAGTACAACCACTCGAGACTGTATGGGCAGTCACTCAATCTGAACTCGTACGGTCCAAATCCCAGGGTTATGATGGCTGGGGAGCACCAGGAGGATAAGGAGGGGGAATGTTTTGTCCGGTTTGGACATGGCGGTGGCCTGACTCCTTCCGGTATAACCGTTAAGGTAAGGACGTGCGAGGAAAGAAAGAGATTCGGATTCGGGTCTCATTGGCCATGAGACCGCAGAGCCGGACTAGTGGGTAAAGTGTACCCCTCTGCGCAGAGTTCAAACCTATTCGAATAGTCCGTGTCCACTGGTATGGACGAGTCTGGTGTGGTATGACAATTAGTGTTTATAACCTCCGCGAACAGGGAAATGTGTGAGTGGGTGTGTTTTTGGAAATGAAAACAATGCCACGGGAGCAGGAAGCTCAGTGGTGGTTGAGTGTGAAAATATGCTACTTCCTTCTTTGGGGAAAACCATCAAAGTATTGCCTTTTTCTGGAAAAGAAGAGTGACTTCAACTCCACCATATAAAGCATGTATTATATAGGTCCCTCTCTCTTTACGGGCGAGATGGGATTGCGGAATATCTAGTGTTTTCACCCAGATTTATTTATGTTTTTCAGTAGCTGAAGACTTCTTTTCTGCTATGCTCGACTAGAAGGGGGCTGTGTCTGCACCCAGTCTGCCTGTGGCTTGGGCTAGTTGAATCTTCCACTGTGTTCGATATTTCAGGCTCAATAGAGCTTGTACTCTGGTATTATAATAACTTTTATTCGAACTCTATACTATTTGAAGTAAGGAATGTGATTACTAGCCTCCTGGGACTAGTAATCGTATCATATTTGAGTCCCAGAGGATCGGGGCGCTTTATGAAGGTATATCTCAAATGTCTTCAAAACTTCGACCAGCATTTTGTGGAGTGAAAAGCGAAGACCAGCTTTCATGAAGCTACGGAATACCACCACTTCATCACTTTCAGGAAGGGGAACAATGTTTTCTCCTCCAGCCCTCACTATGGACACATCATGAAAATATTTCCCTTTCATCACCTCAATCTGCCTTTGTCTGATAGCCGATTTTTCAAAAACAACGTGGCTTGGCCTCCACAGCCGATCTTCAACACCTTCATTCCCACTTTCAGCATCGAAGCTTTCACTGTCACTCGAGTCACCAGACAGCCCAACTAACATTTTGTAGCACCCCAAAAATTCAAATCTTGAAATTTTCTCAAATTCGCTCTAAATTCAAAATGAATTTTAAATTTTGTTTCAAAATGTTTGTTTGCGAGTTGATCTCAACAAATAAAATATAGTGGTCTATATTCTCTGCAAAATCCTCCTCAAAATATCCTACAAATATTTCCCAGTGATACCTCTCAAATTATTTCCATAAATACAACCCAAATATTCCACCGATAATTCATCAAATATTTTCCTCCTAAGAAATACCTTCAGAATCATTTTTAAAAGTCCCTACAAATATTTTCTTCATAATTTTCCTCATGCTCATACGTATACGTACGCCTCCGGTGTCATACAGTGAGCTCTACAAGCTAATTTCACTAATACATGCTTATCTCCCACTAATTGTGGCGGAACTGCCCGAATTATTCCAACTTAAGTGCCTAAGCCCTGCCTTAGAGGCTAGACCACACTTAAATGGGAATAACCCGTCAATCCCTCGGATCTAGTCCGACACGGCCACTAACAGGATCAAGTACCACAATCTCACGCGATGGTGAGTCACAGAGCAAATACAATAAAGCATAAAACCATGCATGTAAGAGTATTAAAATTATTACATTACCATCGGAGTTCTGCAAAAGTAGTCATCATTGTTCGAAGTGCAGCGGAAATAAACTAACGGTAATTAAACAGAGAGATGGGGAAGCCTGTCCCATCACTCCTCATGCTCCTCCTCATCCGAGGTGGGGTCCCACTCGATAGTCCAACCCGGTGGCAAGATGGACGGCCAAGTCACTCCAGCAACCATGTCCTCCAGCGAACCTGTAAAATTATGCCACAAGCAAGGCTGAGTATACTAATACTCAGCTAGACTTACCCGGTGTGAGGAGTCTACTCCTCTACCTCTAGACATGCAGCTGTTTGGCTGTGGGGTTTGGTTGCTAAAAGCTTTAGCTGAGTTTCTAAGTCAAGTTTTAACTTTGTCAATTTAAGTGTGACTCTCTTAAGGCTAAAAGTGTACTATCTACTCATACATAGTAGCAAGCATTATTAGCAATCAACATCTTATATCAACTCATCATATTTCCACTTGTTACTCAATGCAGTACAATGGATCAAGCAGTCTCATTAGCTGCGAGAAGCAGACGATTCGAATCAAGTTTTTATCCTTGCAAGGTAAACCTAAACACACGACGTGCAGGGGCACTCCGTCCCCACACACATCAACCGTCCCCATTGATCCCCTGGCAACAGATCAGGGCTCACCGCTTTGGCGTACAATGCCTCACTGACCCCGACTGCCGTCGTGCAGTGACCGCACTTGTACCCACCATAACCGGAATGGGAGACCACGTCTCAGGTCGCGTGAGGGGTAAAGTCTGTGGGCAGGTTCACTCAAGTACTAGGCTTACCGATTTACCATATTTCTCGGTATGTGTTTAGTACGTTCAAACGCTTGACACAGGTATCCGCACGTTAATCCTTATTCCATTTTCCCATCTCGTAGACAACCAATCCCCATGGATTGTTGTCCACAGACTAGTATCATGATAGTATGAAAGTGGGTACAACCAATTCCTGATCTCGCGCGAGTGCTAGAAAAATCACTCATCTTCTACCGAGATCCTAGTTAAATAAAGCAACTACTCGACCTAACATACTAGTATCCATCTCAAAAGGATTCCTGAGATCATGCAACTAGGGTTTCAGTCAACTCCTACACTTAAGTGCACAGTACAAGCCTACAAACAATAAGTGTAGTAAAATAGCATATATAAACGGTTATGCATAAAACCGGGGCTTGCCTTCCAAGGCTGTGGCAGGCAGATCCTCTGGTGCAGACTCGGGTGCTGGATCCGGGGCTACCTCCTGAGCAGCTCCTTGCTCTGGCACGAGGACGTACTCTCCGTCAGCAAGGTTACAGTCTACCGAAATGCAATGAGCATGTATGTTATGATTATGCAGGATTTAATAACATTACGCTAAGAGAAGAAAAACTAAGTTAATGAGCAATTTAGGGTTTCTGGGTCATACGTGGCTTTTAATGGTTTATGCTTATCACTTCTAGGTTTAGGTTTTGCTAGGGATAGGCATAGGGAATTTGTGTTGCCTCTATATATTTCAGTGGACAAGTTAATAAGGGTTTTAGGATGACACTAATTTCCTATTATTCATTTTCCCTTTTCTTTATTTTCTACTTATGGTTTCTAGTGTAGGTTTGATCTACGACAGTGGTTTAATATTTTCCAAAAAATCTATAAAAATTACAGTGGGTTGCCATTGGTCATTATAGTCTGTTCTATGAATTTGAGGTTCAAATAAAAGGCTATGCTTTAGACAAAAATGACAAAAGTTGTGTAAAATTGGCCACTTTGCACTACATCTCTCAATTAGGTTTGGGTTCTGCCCTAAGGGTTATTTTTGTTGGCATTTAACAGTAATAATAGGCTTCTATGCAAAAAATCACAGAAAGTTAAGGGATGGTCATTTAGTTGTGATTTTCTAAAGTTAAATGCCAAAAAGGCACTTTCTACTACATGGTTATTTGAAAAATGTCAAACAGCAGATTTCATTTTTTTCCTAAGCTTTTAATAACAAAATATTTATTATCCCAAGGGTTGGGGTGTTTTCACCTTGGGTTTATTTTTGTAGGGTTTTTCTAAGTTTTCCTTGTTTTCTTAAAATAAAAGGGATCCTACTTATTTTATACTAAACCAGGGTATAATAGATTTTTCTAGTAAACTACATTGAATAAGTACTTTAATAAAAATAGGGGTGCCCTCTGGTTCATTATTTAAATCACCTTTTTTGTTTTTCCTAACCTTAAGCATTTTGTAACTTAAATGGCAAAAACTAGCTTAATGGGTTGGACAGAGAAGTTTAGCATTTTTAAACAGGTCAGTAGGTGGATATAAACTTCTCCAAATTTTCCTAACCCTAGTCAAATAGTGCAACTATTTTTATCCCTATTATTTAGCTTTTGGTCAAAACAATAATTAAATCAGAACCCTAAAGTTTTCTGTAGTACATAGGGGTTTTATATTTTTCCTAAGTAGTTTACATTATTTAGAGTCTGACAAAATTGGTTTGACCAAATTTGGATGAATTAAACAGAAGTTATGAATTATTAAAGTTTCTGTTCAAATTTAAAATCAGATTAATAAAGGTTTCCTAGAAAAGCAGTTTACACCGAGGACCCTGGGTTATTTCTAAACTAACTCTCTCAATTATACCTCCACGCTACTATTCATTTGAGTCTCTGACATTTCACAAAACCCCCCAAACTTCTTTCCTTCTCCCCCGCGGTCTTTCCCTAGGTTTAAACAGTACCCGCAAGAAAGAAAAGGGTGGCGCGGCTTACCGGCGGTGAGATAGGTCCAGCGAGGGGCGGGGTTGGCTCGGGGAGGCTCTGGCGATCACAGCGATGTACGGCTCGACGACGGGGATGGTCGGAATCGCTCGGTCCACGTGCGTAGGCGGGTGTCCTCGTCGGCGGCGGGTGTGCCGGCCAAATCACGGCGATCTGGTTCAATCCAAGGGCACGGTGAGCTTCACGGGGTGACGTAGAGACCGTATGCATAAGGAATCGGAAAATGGTTCAGTGGATTACCCGGTCCACGCACTCCGGTGGGGTTGTGAACTCCGGCGACCGTGGACTGGCCTCTCCAGCGAAGCAGGCTTCGATTCCTCGCTCGGGGAGCTTCACTGAGGTGCGCTCAGTCGTCTCCGGGGGTCAGACGGGTTTGGGAAAGGCCGGGCTGGCCGGTCTACGGCGGCAGGGGCTCGGGTGGCCGCGGACACGCCGTGCACGGGCAAACGACGGTGAGCTGAGCTCCGGTGAGGTTTGAGCCTGCGCGGAGAAGTGTGGTCGATGCCTGAGTGGGCTTTATAGGCGCAGGCGTGAGCCATGGCGTCGGCTGGCCGTTGGCGCGACGCCGGGCGCGCGCGGGCGTGCTCTGGCGCACACAGAGCGCGTCGAACACGTGGAGCTTTTCTTCTGCCCGTGTTCCACAGCTCACCCAAGTCGCAAACGTGCGAATCTTGGCAAAAATCCGGCGCGAGTCTTTTCCTGGCACCTAGGGCTGTCTCTCATCCGTGAGTTGCCATGGCAGATATGGCCTAGGTAGGGAGATCTTCGGTCGCCAAATCAGGTATGTCACTCTGCCCACCTCGCGACAAAAACCATGCCAAGGCATGTCAAACGTGAAGATCTCGGGCTCAGCTTTTTCCAGTGGGTGCCCTAGGTGGTATGCCACATTTTTGGTATAGAACATAGGTGGTTTTGGTGCCATCTTCAAGGTGAACACGGTTGATCTTTAGTGTAGGTGTAGTTTTTAACTTAGAGAGAATTAGAGAGCTCTAGCTCTCTCTCTACTTAGGGAATGGATTTGGGGTTTCTCCAGGGGTCTTTTTGCAATATATCCTTCCCACAATTGCTGGTTATAAGGTTACTTAAAGTTTGGTTAAAGATTACTCATGGTTTGCACATTTGCTCACTCTCTCCCCCCTCTTAATCATGGTTTTGGGAGATAGGGTTCAAGAGAGGTCTAGGGTTTTCCCTCCTCTTGCCCAAGGTAGTAAGTGCACAAAGGTTTGAGTAATACTTCTTAGGTCATTAGCAATCTTGGTTAACACATGGTCTCCAAGGTTCTTATGTTCTCCTTAAGTTATTACCACATGTGATCACAGTCCGTAGCACCAAGGTGTGCTCTAGCCATGGTAACACCTGAGGTGTTACAGCCCTCCCCCCTTAAAGGAATCTCGTCCCGAGATTTTAGGCAGAGTCCTCTAGAGGGTGCTACGAGGCACATGGGTGTGCTACTCTTTCTTATACTCAAGTTTCTCTTGTTAACTGCTCTTCGAATGTCATTCTCTTTGCAACTTCAGAAGGAAGCCCTTTTTAAGTTAAATTCACAACTTAGACTATCCTGGTTATCTAAGTTTTTCTTATAATTGTATTCAAAGGGCAGGTGGGGTGGGGTTTTGGGGTTACGTACCGACTTCTTTGGGTAGAAAGTCGGGGAAGCGAGAGCGTAGAAAATCCTCTGTCTCCCATGTAGCTTCTTCTGCTAAATGGTGACTCCACTGAACTTTATACATTCTGACTGACCTTGCCCGTGTTGATCTCTCCTTCTGATCTAGTACCCTGACGGGGTACTCTTGATAGGACAAGTCTGGTTCTATCTCAATGTCTGGTTCTGGCAGCACTTCAGTGGGTAGGCGAACACATTTCCGCAGCTGAGATACATGGAACACATTGTGAACTGCTGACATGTGAGGTGGCAATTCCAATTGATAGGCTACGGGTCCACAACTTGCTTTGATCTCATAGGGTCCAATGTAGCGAGGAGCTAACTTGCTCTTAATCCCGAATCTCTGGACACCCTTGGTGGGTGACACCTTAAGATAAACATGATCTCCCACCTCGAACTGTAGAGGCTTCCGCCTCTTGTCATGATAGCTCTTTTGCCTGGCCTGAGCAGCTTCTAAGTTCTTTGTAATAACTCTGACCTTTTCCTCTGCCTCAAGTACCAAATCTGGCCCAAATATCTCCCTTTCTCCTGCTTGAGACCAATTCAGTGGGGTTTTGCATCTTCTCCCATATAAAGCTTCAAAAGGTGCCATCTTTAGACTGGACTGATAGCTGTTATTATAAGAAAACTCTGCCAAGGAAAGACACTTGTCCCAATCCTTTCCGTAGTGTAGTGCACATGCCCTTAACATATCTTCCAAAATCTGATTTACCGTCTCCGTCTGGCCGTCCGTTTGGGGATGGTATGCTGAGCTTCGTATTACTTGGGTCCCAAGTGATTCTTGCAGCTGCTCCCAAAAGCGTGCCACAAACAGTGCTCCTCTGTCAGATACAATGGTCTTTGGAATACCATGCAATCGCACTATTTGATCAACATAAATTTCCGCATACTTCTCTGTCTTGTGGGTGGTATGCACTGGCAAGAAATGAGCAGTCTTGGTCAATCTGTCCACAATAACCCAAATAGAATCATGGTGCCTGGAGGTATTGGGCAATCCTACGATAAAGTCCATGCAAATGTGCTCCCATTTCCAAGATGGTATGGGAAGGGGTTGCAAAGGGCCTGCTGCCTTCAAATGACTGGCTTTGATTCTCTGGCAGGTGTCACACTCGGATATATATTTGGCAATTTCCCTCTTCATTCTGGTCCACCAATATAAAGATCTGAGATCATAGTACATCTTGTTGCTACCAGGGTGCATGGAGAACTTGGAAAGGTGAGCTTCGTCCAGTATCTTCTTTCTGAGCTCAGGGTCCTTGGGAACAACCAATCGATCTCCAAACCATAGAATTCCCTTGCTGTCCTGATGGAAGCACTTGTATTTTTCTGCCTTCTGCTTGATCATTTCCTTGATAACCTGAACACCCTTATCTTCAATCTGTGCCCTGACTATTTGCTCTTGCAATGTGGGCTCTACCGAGATATAACTTAAGGCACCTAAAGGAACAACTTCCAGGTTCAAATTGCACAACTCATCACACAGGGTGGTAATTCTTGCATCCATGCTCATACAATTGCACTGGGCCTTTCTGCTCAAGGAATCTGCCACAACATTGGCCTTGCCAGGATGGTAATGCACTTCCAAATCATAGTCCTTGATTAACTCCAACCATCTCCTCTGCCTCATGTTCAGATCTGCCTGAGTGAAGATGTATTTGAGACTCTTGTGATTAGTGTAGATGTTACAGTGAGCTCCCATCAAGTAGTGTCTCCATATCTTAAGAGCATGAACCACAGCTGCCAATTCCAGATCATGCGTAGGGTAGTTCTGCTCATGGGGTCTGAGTGCTCGGGAAGCATAAGCAATGACTCTGTTATCTTGCATCAAGACACAACCTAATCCCGTACCAGAAACATCACAATAAACCTCAAATGGCTTGGTGTTATCAGGTTGAGCCAGCACTGGGGCTGTTGTCAAATGCTGCCTCAAAGTATGAAAGGCATCTTCGCACTTTTGGCTCCAATCATACTTGACTCCCTTCTTCAATAGTTTAGTCATTGGTTTGGCAATTCTGGAGAAATTCGGAATAAATCACCGATAATACCCTGCTAATCCCAGAAAACTTCGAATTTGCTTCACTGTAGTCGGGGGTTTCCAATCCATCACCTCTTGTACCTTCTCAGGATCAATTGATATCCCATCCTGAGAAATTGTGTGAGCCAAGAATTTAATATCCTTCAGCCAGAATTCACATTTAGACAACTTGGCATATAGCTGGTGGTCACGCAGTCTCTGAAGTACGGTATGCAAATGTTTGGTATGCTCGGCTTCATTCTTGGAATAAACCAGAATATCATCAATGAAAACGACCACGAACTTGTCCAATTCTGGCATAAATACTGAGATCATCAGGTACATGAAATAAGCCGGGGCATTGGTCAGCCCAAAAGACATCACCAAAAACTCATAAAGCCCATATCTGGTGGAGAAGGCCATCTTGGGAATATCACTGGCACGGATTTTGATCTGATGGTAACCTGAGCGAAGGTCTATTTTGGAGAATACCTTGGCTCCCACCAACTGATCGAATAGAACATCAATGCGGGGCAGTGGGTATTTGTTCTTGATAGTCACCGCATTGAGAGGGCGGTAGTCAACACACATTCTCAAACTCTCATCCTTTTTCTTCACAAATAAGGCTGGGCATCCCCATGGTGAAGTACTTGGGCGAATGAACCCCTTGTCCAACAACTCTTGCAATTGCTTTTCAGTTCTGCCAATTCCGCGGGAGGCATCCTATAGGGTCTCTTGGAGATAGGAGCAGTCCCAGGTTGCAATTCAATGGCGAACTCAATGTCTCGGTCAGGTGGCATCCCTGGCAATTCATCAGGGAAAACATCTGGGTAGTCACAGACCACTGGGATCTGTTCCACTGGGGATTTTATCATAACGAAGGCACAAGAACGGGTACATCCTTGGTCGGGCAAATATAGTGTAGTTTCACCACAAGTTGGTGAGTGCACCTCAATGGCCCTAGCTGCAATATCAATAACTGCTTGGTGCCTGGTTAACCAGTCCGTTCCCAATATAATATCCACGCTATCCAAACCCAAAATGAGGAGGGTGGTTTTAATTATTAGACTACCAAACTTTATGGGCACATGCATGTTGACTTGATAGGTGGCAACCCTGCCCCTGGTGTTGAAATGGTAATGCTCCCATTGGTGTGGTGAAAAGGCAATTGGCACTTGGCACTAAATTTGGCGCTGATAAAACTATGCGAAGCACCAGAATCAAAAAGAATAATAGCAGGATAATTCAAAACTGTAAAGATACCAGTCATGACGGGTGCTCCCTCTGGAATATCAGTCATGGTGGTGAAGTTCAGCCTCACTTGCACCTTCTGTCTCTTGCCTTGATTCTGATTAACATTCTGCCCTTGCCTCTGCTGGTTCCTGGGGCAATTCTTAGCATAATGTCCGGTGTTGCCGCATGTGAAACACCTGTTGTCATTTGCCTAGCGATACTGCTGCTGCTGCTGATTGTTCCTCTGAGCTGGAAACTGGGTGCGGTTGGGTGCCTGCTGCTGCTGCTGCAGTCGGATCACCCATCTCCCTTGCTGCTGCTGGGGTCCCCTGTTCTGAGTGTCGGACACAATCCTGAAGCGCTGTGGCTGAGCTGAGGGTCCTGCCACAGGGGTCTTCCTCTTCTTTTCTGCCTGTCGAGCTGTAATGCAGTCCTCCTGGGAGATAGCCATGTTGACCAACTCATTGTAGCTGTCGGCCCTGACGGTGTTGAGACGGTCACGGAGCTTAGTGCTGAGCCCCCTCCTGAACCTGTCTCTCTTCTTCTCATTCGTATCTGCATGATATCCAGCATACTGGCACAAGTCATTAAAAGCCTGAGCATACTGCAACACGGTCCTGTTGCCCTGAGTGAGTGCCAGAAACTCGTTGAGCTTTCGGTCCATAATCCCGGCTGGTATGTGGTGTCCCCGGAAAGCTGCCTTGAACTCGCTCCATTCCACCTCTCGATCCTCTGGCTGCATGGCAAGAAAATGGTCCCACCAAGTCCTTGTGGGTCCACGAAGTTGCTGGGTGGCGAACCTGACTTTAGTGACCTCTGAACAAGCTCCATGGAGTAGCGGGAATTTGGATTCCACTACTCTCAACCATACATCTGCATCAAGTGGGTCATCTGCCCTTGTGAACAGTGGAGGCTGGGTACTGAGGAACTCATGGTAGGTAGCTGTCGCGGGGTGACGCTGATGGTCCCCACCACCATAATGCTGAGGTGGCGGCTGACGCTGAGCTAGCTGCCTCAAGATCTCATTCTGCTGAGCCATCAGCTCCTGCAGAGTGGGAGGCGGTGGCGGCGGTGGAGGAACGCGCTCATTCTGGCCACGACGCTGCCTCTCGGCCATCTGAAAAACCACATATATACTTAACACCATATTTCCAAGTTCAAGGTTTAATCGCGGCGAAAGAGTCAAAAGCAATTTGATAGATTCCGACATAAACAAAAGGATTTCAAAAGGCATAAACTTTCCTTCCAAATTTAAAACTGACATCATCAACCATGCTTCCAAAAGAGTTTATCACAGTTACATCAATGGTCCCCAAAAAGACTCAACTCTATCTAGCCTAGTACCCCAAGGGTGCAAAAGCTAAGCTAGCTGCGAGGAGTCCTACCATCACTGACTTCTGACTCTACCCCTGACACCTAGTGAGCGAACGAGGCAACACTCGACTCGGGGGAAGGTGGTCTCCTGAAGCCAGCAGTGTCTACGCTGGAGGCAGGCTCCTCTCCTCCCTCGATGTCGACGTCCTCGTTGGCCTCCATGTCCTGGATCTCCTAGTGATGCATATCCAGGTGCTCATTAGCCTCAGCAAGCTGCTGCTGAGTGTTAATAAGCTGGTCCTCGAGAACCTCTATGGTGTTCTCCCTGGTACCCACTAATTCCTCCAGCTCTTGGATCTCATTGGATAGCTGCTCCACCTGCAAGTCCTTTTCCACCATCTCAGTGGACAAATCAACCACGAGCTCCTCTCTGTTGTCCAGGGTGATCTTTGTTGCCTCCAACAATGCCATCAGATGAGACATTGCCTCACCACGCATCACTTGCAGACGGTACAGAGCATTCATGCACCGTACAGTCAAATGCGCAGTCTGACCTGGGTAGATAGCCCAGATATCCTTGGCATGCTCCACCCGATCCTTCCACATTGGGTCGTCCTCCCTTTCCGTGGGGAACAAGCCAATGGGGTGGGTAGACAGCTCCAAGGGATGGAATCCGCAGAAAGTGGTCAACCCGTGCAGAGCAATCGCCTCTATCGTGTCCTCAGCCCGGTATCCAAAGGACTCAGAGTCCAGTGAACGCCAGCCTGGCTGTAGGGGATGAGGCTCCAAGGTCATCCTCACCCTACAGCGGGGCACTCGGTGCTTTTCGAACTGCTGTACCGCGTACTGAGGAGGCGTCATGTATCCGGCCCCCTGAAGTACCTCCCACAAAATGCGGGGAAAGCCCTCTCGTGCAAGCCCGTCAGTGTGGGACAGTGCATTTCCGTCGTCTGAGGATCCGTGGGAAGCCATCTGTGTACGGTTAAGCGTAAGTAAAAGAAAAGAATTATAAAAAGAACAAGAAAAATAAGACTCAGCCTTTCTCTAGTTAAATAAAATGGTACTGGGAAACTTGGTTGGTTATCATCTTGTTTTTAAGTCTTTACTCAAATATCCATTTGTTTAATTTAAGAATGCATGCATGCTCGTCCTGAACGACCTCACCAATGTAAAGGGGATAGGGATGAACTCCCATCCATTAAGGTGGCATGTAGGGCTTAATCACTTAGCCACTTAGCTACCCTTCTATCATCCTAAGGCTTCACGTCCTAGGTCTATCTTGCTCGTCCTACTATCTATCCAACATTGTTTCTATCAAGTTTTACTTTGGAAAAAGATGGTATTTATATTTTATTGATTCCTCTGTGGTGGTACAAGCTCTGATACCAGCTGTGGCGGAACTGCCCGAATTATTCCAACTTAAGTGCCTAAGCCCTGCCTTAGAGGCTAGACCACACTTAAATGGGAATAACCCGTCAATCCCTCGGATCTAGTCCGACACGGCCACTGACAGGATCAAGTACCACAATCTCACACGATTGTGAGTCACAGAGCAAATACAATAAAGCATAAAACCATGCATGTAAGAGTATTAAAATTATTACATTACCATCGGAGTTTTGCAAAAGTAGTCATCATTGTTCGAAGTGCAGCGGAAATAAACTAACGATAATTAAACAGAGAGATGGGGAAGCCTGTCCCATCACTCCTCATGCTCCTCCTCAGCCGAGGTGGGGTCCCACTCGACAGTCCAACCCGGTGGCAAGATGGACGGCCAAGTCACTCCAGCAACCATGTCCTCCAGCGAACCTGTAAAATTATGTCACAAGCAAGGCTGAGTATACTAATACTCAACTAGACTTACCCGGTGTGAGGAGTCTACTCCTCTACCTCTAGACATGCAGCTGTTTGGCTGTGGGGTTTGGTTGCCAAAAGCACTAGCTGAGTTTCTAAGTCAAGTTTTAACTTTGTCAATTTAAGTGTGACTCTCTTAAGGCTAAAAGTGTACTATCTACTCATACATAGTAGCAAGCATTATTAGCAATCAACATCTTATATAAACTCATCATATTTCCACTTGTTACTCAATGCAGTACAATGGATCAAGCAGTCTCATTAGCTGCGAGAAGCAGACGATTCGAATCGAGTTTTTATCCTTGCAAGGTAAACCTAAACACACGACGTGCAGGGGCACTCCGTCCCCACACACATCAACCGTCCCCATTGATCCCCTGGCAACAGATCAGGGCTCACCGCCTTGGCGTACAATGCCTCACTGACCCCGACTGCCGTCGTGCAGTGACCGCACTTGTACCCACCATAACCGGAATGGGAGACCACGTCTCAGGTCGCGTGAGGGGTAAAGTCTGCCGGCAGGTTCACTCAAGTACTAGGCTTACCGATTTACCATATTTCTCGGTATGTGTTTAGTACGTTCAAACGCTTGACACAGGTATCTGCACGTTAATCCTTATTCCATTTTCCCATCTCGTAGACAACCAATCCCCAAGGATTGTTGTCCACATACTAGTATCATGATAGTATGAAAGTGGGTACAACCAATTCCTGATCTCGCGCGAGTGCTAGAAAAATCACTCGTCTTCTACCGAGATCCTAGTTAAATAAAGCAACTACTCGACCTAGCATACTAGTATCCATCTCAAAAGGATTCCTGAGATCATGCAACTAGGGTTTCAGTCAGCTCCTACACTTAAGTGCACAGTATAAGCCTACAAACAATAAGTGTAGTAAAATAACATATATAAACGGTTATGCATAAAACCGGGGCTTGCCTTCCAAGGCTGTGGCAGGCAGATCCTCTGGTGCAGACTCGGGTGCTGGATCCGGGGCTACCTCCTGAGCAGCTCCTTGCTCCGGCACGAGGACATACTCTCCGTCAGCAAGGTTACAGTCTATCGAAATGCAATGAGCATGTATGTTATGATTATGCAGGATTTAATAACATTACGCTAAGAGAAGAAAAACTAAGTTAATGAGCAATTTAGGGTTTCTGGGTCATACGTGGCTTTTAATGGTTTATGCTTATCACTTCTAGGTTTAGGTTTTGCTAGGGATAGGCATAGGGAATTTGTGTTGCCTCTATATATTTCAGTGGACAAGTTAATAAGGGTTTTAGGATGACACTAATTTCCTATTATTCATTTTTCCCTTTTCTTTATTTTCTACTTATGGTTTCTAGTGTAGGTTTGATCTACGATAGTGGTTTAATATTTTCCAAAAATTCTATAAAAATTACAGTGGGTTGCTATTGGTCATTATAGCCTGTTCTAGGAATTTGAGGTTTAAAATAAAAGGCTATGCTTTAGACAAAAATGACAAAAGTTGTGTAGAATTGGCCACTTTGCACTACATCTCTCGATTAGAGTTGGGATCTGCCCTAAGGGTTATTTTTGTTGGCCTTTAACAGTAATAATAGGCTTCTGTGCAAAAAATCACAGAAAGTTAAGGGATGGTCATTTAGTTGTGATTTTCTAAAGTTAAATGC
The DNA here is from genome assembly GCF_902167145.1 of Zea mays. Taxonomy (NCBI): domain Eukaryota; kingdom Viridiplantae; phylum Streptophyta; class Magnoliopsida; order Poales; family Poaceae; genus Zea; species Zea mays. Next base: position 150,839,399 of record NC_050099.1, on the reverse strand, counting down.
CAAAAAGGCACTTTCTACTACATGGTTATTTGAAAAATGTCAAACAGCAGATTTCATATTTTTCCTAAGCTTTTAATAACAAAATATTTATTATCCCAAGGGTTGGGGTGTTTTCACCTTGGGTTTATTTTTGTAGGGTTTTTCTAAGTTTTCCTTGTTTTCTTAAAATAAAAGGGATCCTACTTATTTTATACTAAACCAGGGTATAATAGATTTTTCTAGTAAACTACATTGAATAAGTACTTTAACAAAAATAGGGGTGCCCTCTGGTTCATTATTTAAATCACCTTTTCTATTTTCCTAACCTTAAGCATTTTGTAACTTAAATGGCAAAAACTAGATTAATGGGTTGGACAGAGAAGTTTAGCATTTTTAAACAGGTCAGTAGGTGGATATAAACTTCTCCAATTTTTCCTAACCCTAGTCAAATAGTGCAACTATTTTTATCCCTATTATTTAGCTTTTGGTCAAAACAATAATTAAATCAGAACCCTAAAGTTTCTGTAGTACATAGGAGTTTTATATTTTTCCTAAGTAGTTTACATTATTTAGAGTCTGACAAAATTGGTTTGACCAAATTTGGATGAACTAAACAGAAGTTATGAATTATTAAAGTTTCTATTCAAATTTAAAATCAGATTAATAAAGGTTTCCTGGAAAAGCAGTTTACACCGAGGACCCTGGGTTATTTCCAAACTAACTCTCTCAGTTATACCCCCGCGCTACTATTCATTTGAGTCTCTGACATTTCACAAAACCCCCCAGACTTCTTTCCTTCTCCCCCGCGGTCCTTCCCTAGGTTTAAACAGTACCCGCAAGAAAGAAAAGGGTGGCGCGGCTTACCGGCGGTGAGATAGGTCCGGCGAGGGGCAGGGTTGGCTCGGGGAGGCTCTGGCGGTCACAGCGATGTACGGCTCGACGGCGGGGATGGCCGGAATCGCTCGGTCCACGTGCGCAGGCGGGTGTCCTCGTCGGCGGCGGGTGTGCCGGCCAAATCACGGCGATCTGGTTCAATCCAAGGGCACGGTGAGCTTCACGGGGTGACGTAGAGACCGTGTGCACAAGGAATCGGAAAATGGTTCAGTGGATTACCCGGTCCACGCACTCCGGCGGGGTTGTGAACTCCGGCGACCGTGGACTGGCCTCTCCGGCGAAGCAGGCTTCGATTCCTCGCTCGGGGAGCTTCACTGAGGTGTGCTCAGTCGTCTCCGGGGGTCGGACGGGGTTGGGAAAGGCTGGGCTAGCCGGTCTACGGCGGCAGGGGCTCGGGTGGCCGCGGACACGCCGTGCACGGGCAAACGACGGTGAGCTGAGCTCCGGTGAGGTTTGAGCGTGTGCGGAGAAGTATGGTCGACGCCTGAGTGGGCTTTATAGGCGCGGGCGCGGGCCATGGCGTCGGCTAACCGTTGGCGCGACGCTGGGCGCGCGCGGGCGTGCTCTGGCGCACACAGAGCGCGTCGAACACGTGGAGCTTTTCTTCTGCCCGTGTTCCACAGCTCACCCAAGTCGCAAACGTGCGAATCTTGGCAAAAATCCGGTGCGAGTCTTTTCCTGGCACCTAGGGCTGTCTCTCATCCGTGAGTTGCCATGGCAGATATGGCCTAGGTAGGGACATCTTCGGTCGCCAAATCAGGTATGTCACTCTGCCCACCTCACGACAAAAACCATGCCAAGGCATGTCAAACATCAAGATCTCGGGCTCAGCTTTTTCCAGTGGGTGCCCTAGGTGGTATGCCACATTTTTGGTATAGAACATAGGTGGTTTTGGTGCCATCTTCAAGGTGAACACGGTTGATCTTTAGTGTAGGTGTAGTTTTTAACTTAGAGAGAATTAGAGAGCTCTAGCTCTCTCTCTACTTAGGGAATGTATTTGGGGTTTCTCTAGGGGTCTTTTTGCAATATATCCTTCCCACAATTGCTGGTTATAAGGTTACTTAAAGTTTGGTTAAAGATTACTCATGGTTTGCACATTTGCCCACTCTCTCCCCCCTCTTAACCATGGTTTTGGGAGATAGGGTTCAAGAGAGGTCTAGGGTTTTCCCTCCTCTTGCCCAAGGTAGTAAGTGCACAAAGGTTTGAGTAATACTTCTTAGGTCATTAGCAATCTTGGTTAACACATGGTCTCCAAGGTTCTTATGTTCTCCTTAAGTTATTACCACATGTGATCACAGTCCTTAGCACCAAGGTGTGCTCCTCTAGCCATGGTAACACCTGAGGTGTTACACTAATCCTCGCATCCTCTCACTAATCCTCGCCTCCTCCCCCTAATCCCCCCACCTTCCCTATAAATAGAGGGGCAAGGGCCCCTCAAGCCACCCCAAGCCATTTCATGGCTACTCACTTCCCCCCCCCCCACTCCCACTCCCACACAAGCACAACACAAGCACAAGGATCGTTCGGTCGTTCATTCGATCGTTCATCCACCTGTTCATAGTTTGCTCGTTCGTTCGTCCGATCGTTCGATCGTTCATCCGATCATTCATGGTTCGTTCGTTCGTCCAATCGTTCGACCGTTCGTCTGTTCGTTCATCTAAATAATCTTTGTTCAACCGTTATGCTGCCGAAAGTCCGATCGTTTGTTCGTCCGATCATTCGATTGTTCGTCCATTCGTTCATAATCCCTATTCATCATTCATCGTTCGTTCATAGTCTCTATTCATCGTTCATCATTCGTTCATGGTCCCTATTCACCGTTCATTGTTCATTCATAATCCCTATTCATCGTTCATCGTTCGTTCATGGTCCCTATTCATCGTTCGTGCATAGTCCCTATTCATCGTTCATCGTTCGTTCATAGTCACTATTCATCGTTCATTGTTACTATTCATCGTTACACTTCATCGATCATTCGATCACCCAAATATTCAACTGCTCATCCATCATGTTGTCTAGCTCACCTAAGACCTGCCAGACCAATATTCCAGTCATACGAACTCCAGTGACTGTGATTTTCCTTCCAGTAAGAACTTCCCACCTGGTCGCACATCCCAGATTTCTCCAAGTTGAGCACGCTTAACTTTGAGATTCTTTCGAATTAGGCTTCCAAAAAGAAAGGCAAACCATGTTTGTATGGATACGCCATCAATCCTATAAAACCTGGCCCAAGATACCACAACCCACCCGGACCAGAGTACCATAGTATTCCAGATATTTGGGCTCCGCCTTATTGTTGTCTCATGTGCCACAGTAGGTAGGAACAGTTGCCACCAACATAAACCTCTGCCAAGAATAGCCCAGAAATAATTTCTGACACTCCGCTCAAAAATACATTTGTATTTTCGATTTTCCAAATATCTCTAAATATTCAAATTCTAGAATATTCCAGGAATATTCCTTTTCCCTTTTC